>NC_045802.1:68595124-68900424 GCF_009873245.2 Balaenoptera musculus
TTAGGGGGAAAAAATCCTTTTTAAAAATAATTAGGGAGCTGCCTGTTTTGTTCACCAGATGGAAAATCCGCAGTTGTGGGTGGTCTGTGTTGGAGAGGGCATCTCACAATTGGCAGGACCATGCCTTTAACTTTTCAAGTCCTAGGACAAAAATCTGAACGCCATTGACTGTTCAGAAGACTCCAAATATGTATTAGCCCTCTAGGTTCTGCTTCCTGAATTTTACCAGTTTTCTAAAAGAGTGTGTAGGTAAAATGATTATGGAATGCCAAAATAAGTAGTCCATTGTTCTTTGAATTCTGAAACAGTATTCTGTCAGTCCTTGTTTTCTGTGACTTCTCTCATTGTCAGTACATTATGATGATAATCTGATTAGTGGAACTGCCTGTGTTACTATTTAGAAGCGCCTTTTTATTACATTAATGTATTCCAGAGCAGATAGGACGGCCAAGTGTGCCTAAGGCTTAAGAAATCAGCCTTGGGTAGTTATTTATTGAGGAAGGATATTGTACTGTCATCGATGTTTAGAGTCTTTTATAAACTTGCTTTGATATTCCGATAAAATTAATTCAGTAAGAAGATACGCTTTTCTTACGGCTTTCTTGGACTGATAGTAGAAAGTTAGCCATCTAGCTTCACTAGTAGTTTTCTAAAAACTAGTCATTTTTTAAAATTTATTTATTATTTAATCTTGGCTGCATTGGGTCCTCATTGCTGCGCACAGGCTTTCTCTAGTTGCTGTGAGCAGGGGCTACTCTGTTGCGGTGAGTGGGCTTCTCACTGCAGTGGCTACTCTTGTTGCGGAGCACGGGCTCCAGGTGCGGGCTTCAGTAGTTGTGGCTCGTGGGCTTCAGTAGTTGTGGCTCACGGGCTTCAGTAGTTGTGACGCACAGGCTTAGTTGCTCCGCGGCATGTGGGATCTTCCCGGACCAGGGCTCGAACCCGTGTCGCCTGCATTGGCAGGCGGATTCTTAACCACAGCACCACCAGGGAAGTCCCAAAACTAGTCATTTTTTTTACATGCATCAAAGCATCATTTTTTTCCAGCCCAATCTTATGTGTTATATGGCTTTACATCTGCAAATCAGACTTTGAAATGGATGTTTTACGTTTGAACATAAGGATGTATATATGTTTATAGTAATATTTCATTCATAAATGTAACCCCTCTCAAATTAAAAAAAAAACTGTTAATGATTACAGGAGAGTTAAATTAATAAAATCATTTTGGATGCCTAAATGCGCATAAACTTTCATATCAAGTGAAAGAAAAGCCCTGGAACATAAATCATTTTTCTCGGACAGCAAATGTTTGGCTTTGGATGTACTATGATATTCTGCCTATGTGTAGTAAAAACGGCAATGGTTTATTAGTTCCATATCCGCCCAGCACAGATGCTGCACAGTCTGTCCCTTTTCTGGGCACTAAACAGTAGGTTTTAAAAAACAAAATTTCACTGAAGTTTTCTGCTTGCGTTCTGTGTTCTACTATTAATAGCAACCCTTTGTTGTTCATGCCAGCTCACTTTTAGCATAAGACAATGGTGTGCGGGAACTGGTTTTAGCCAAAATACTTCGAATTGGCACCCATTTTTCATATGATAGTCCAGGTGTAGTTCCGTGAAGAATATAAGCACCTTAAAAATTGTGTCAAAAAGCCAAACAAACGTAACAATTAGGCAGACTTCAGTGAGATGTACCTTTACAATGTCACGGTTTCTTTGGCAAATCTTAATTTATTTGCTGTTAAAGGACATGAAGGGTGGGGAAATTTTGAAACAGTGATGAAGGACTTATGTGTTAAATGTTCTGTGAGTCTTCATGAAAAAATATTTTTGAAGAGGGGAATAGAAAACAGTGTTAGAAACATCAGGTGTTCCTGCACTCCTACTGCTTCTGTCTGCCTAGGAGACAGAAACTTTATCACTAAATGCTTATTCAGGGGTGAGATTGAATCTTGATTTGGCCAAAGGTAAATGTGCTCTTCTGGGGAGTAAGGTAAGCGGGAAGGTCCCTGTGTTAGGTGTGTTACCCTGGTCATTGCACCACTCAAGGTCATGGCTCTGAAGTCACATTTCCATGTTTTGTGGCTGAAATCTTTGGAGTTATCCTTGATTCCATCCAAGCCCTTTGATTCTTCATATCTTCGCCATAGCTCCCGCCATCCCCTCCTCGCTTCCGTCCTGGCCCCTTCTTGTCTCCCTCTTGCTGGTCCCTCCTCCATCCCCTCCATCTTCCAGAAGGAGCTTTCTAAATACAAAGCTCATTGCTCTACTCTCTAAAAGTTCCAATAGCTCCCAACACTGAAGATTGAAGACCTTACATGGCCATACTGTGTCCTTTACACCCTGACCCAAAATCGCCTTTCCAGAATTATCTCCTTCCCACCCTTGTACCTGATCCTATAGTCGCATTAAAATTCTTACTGTAATGAGACACCCCCGCTCTCTTCCATCTCCTTGACATTGCTCATGCTGTTCCTTCTGCCTGCAGGGTCCTTCTCCCCATTCTCTCCCTGGTGAAATTTTGCAGATCAAATATCACTTTGCTCTTATGAAGACTTACTGATCACCCACACCCACCGTGGCTAATAGACATCCACTGATCACCCACACCCACCGTGGCTAATAGACACCCTTCCTCTGCATCCCTATGGCTTTGCTCATGTGTAATTGTTGTTCTTTGCACCCTATCCTGTCCCCCATATCAAATTAAACCTCCTGGAGGGTAGAGAGAGTCCTGTATCTGCTTTCAAACAGGCACCTGTCTTGGTGCTGAGTACATGGCAAGAACTGAATAAATATTTTTTTGAATGAAATGGAATTCTGGGTTGTGACTTTCAATCAGTTAAGATTCTTGGTTAAAAACTTATGGTTACCAAGGGGGAAAGGGAGGGGAGGAATAAATTGGGAGATTGGGATTGACATATACCCACTACTATATATAAAATAATTAACTAATAAGGACCTACTGAATAGCACAGGGAACTCTACTCAATACTCTGTAATGACCTATATGGGACAGGAATCTAAAAAAGAGTGGATATATGTATATGTATAACTGATTCACTTTGCTGTACAACAGAAACTAACACAACATTGTAAATCAGCTATACACCAATAAAAACTAATTTAAAAAAAAGATTCTTGGCTAATCAACAGATTGAATCTGGCTCTTTTAGGCAACAAAAATTCTTAAGGAACAAATAATGAAATACAAATACTCTTTTAGGCAAAAGGGGATTTATTGGAAGGGTATGGGGACACGCACAAAATCGGTGGGAAGGCAGCTTAGGCATCTTGGCATTAGCATCACTCTTCCATCTTGTCCTAGCTCAGCCACCAGAATGGATGTGCTGCCGGCACAAAATGCAAACTCCAGGAAGGGAGTGTCTGCTTGGTCTGTGTCCACCAGTTGGCTCTGAGAGAGCTGGGCGCCTTGATGATAATTCCAGCAGACTGTAAGCTATAGGCAGGATGAGGCAAATTCTCAAGAGGTGGAGTGGATCTTGAGGCAGTCAATAGCCAATAAGCGTTTGCAGGGGACTGACTTCCATTTCTAGCATTTGAGCACCCAGACTGGCCTTGCTAGGGATTCTGAGCAAGCCTTTCTTCCCCAGAGAGGGAAGTTCTATTAAAATGCATATACCCCTGGGAAGGGATGATAACGCAGCCCCTGCTAGCCAGCATCAGTTAGCCAGAAGTGGAAACTGTGGGTGCAGGGTGGAGGAAGCAGTGTGGGTGAGGTGAGAAAAGGCAGTGTGGGAGCCCGCAGTACCCCTCGCACTGCTCAGTGGGGTCACGTCCTCTCTCATCCCCACACTCGAGGGCGAAGCTTCTCAGATGCCTCTGTGTGGGGACAGTCGGTTCTTGGTTGGGCCCTGGAGGCTAAGATGCCCCTGAAGCTTGTTTCTCCTTGTAAATCAATCAACTGAAACAGTGGGAAGGACTGTGCCGGCCACCTGGGGTGGCTGATAGAAAGGTGGGAGGAGTTGCAGTCTCCAGCTGGAGGGGAGACACAACCTGAAAGATGACCAGCAAGTGGCGACAAAATAACATTTCCAGGATGAGTAGGCTTTGAACACACATGGTAGAAGGGGGATAACACTGGGGAGGTGGAATTGTGTCAGCACAATCACGAAGGCAGGAAGGTGTGCCTTGTGCTGGGAAAAGACAAGCCAGTTGAAGGCAGAGGTGTGTTGAGGGAGTGGTGGGAAATGAGATCAGAAAGTCACGTTTGGGTCAAGTTTGGAGAGCCTGGACCTCTAGGCTAAGGATTTTAGATGTTGCGTTGTAGGCAACTAGGAACACCTGTAGATGTTTCAGAATGCAAGTATCGTGATGGATGTGCTGTTTTAAAAGAGCAGGATTAAGTGACGGGACACTGACGAGTCTGTCATGAGGCTGATAATCTAGGGACAAAAATGGATGAAAGAAAGAAAATCATCTCTGGGAGGGAGCACTTAGGAAGCTTGGAATCTGGACTTAAAGTTACTCACTGGGCAAGTGTCTCCTGGGCAAGTGTCTGTGCCTCAGATTACTCACCTGAAGGTAATGGTGTTCATTCGTCAATGTTTAATGATCAAATGAAATAATTGTTTCATTTTAAAATACCTCCTCAATTACCTACATCTATTTGAAAATTTTAAAACACCACACGGGAACCTGCTATGATTATTTTCTCCTTTTCTTGGCTTTCCATCTGTTTTCCAGATATTTTATCCCACAGTGGTCCAATGTCCGAGTGGATCAACAGGATAGCTTTGGTTTACTTGTTCCTTCTCCTGCTCAAAATTAGATTGAGTCAAGTGATAATACGCTAGACACAATGGGGTAGGTGCCCATTTCATTCAGATGCATCCAGTAATTAGTATACAAGTCAGGATACAGGTTTGGGTGTTGTGACCAAAAAGGCCCGAAAATACGATGCCTTTATCAAAGATAGTTTCGTCTCTCACTTAAACTGTGGGTAGGTGGTAGAGGGCTCATATGGTGGCTCAGTGAGGACCCAGGTTCCTTTTATCCTGTGGCTCTTGCATCCTCAGCACACGGCATACATCTTACCTAAGAAGGCTGCTCAGACCCGGCCCATCACATGGGAAGTAGGAGGATGCACTCCTTCCTTTTAGGGGATTCCATAGTTCTGCCCACTCTGACCACACCTCATCAACCAGGACATCCTCCCGGGAATACACCCAGACGTCGGAGAGACTGGGAAATGTCCTGGTTAGCTGGGCATCGATAGGTGGTCCATCCTAGGGGACAGACAGTGTCAGTAGCAGCATTTGAGCCCCAGATGCCAGGGGTAGTTGAAGGGTGGGGCGGGGCTGGAGAGCGAGCCGTGGAGCTTGGACGAACACACTGGCGTGTCCACACACATGCAGGACTGTCCACACACATGCAGGACTTGGACGAACACACTGGCGTGTCCACACACATGCAGCATGTCCACACACATGCTGATTTTAATCCTATAGGGTCAAACCCAATGGTTAATATCTCAAACCTCACACTGCCACACGTGTTCCAGACCTGTACTCGGTGCTTTACCTACTTTTATGCCTCAGAACAGTCCTATAACCTTGGTTCTGTTATCAGCCCCACTCTACAGATTAGAAAACATGTTTACAGAGCTCTAGAAACTTGGCCAAGGTTACTGAGAGAACAGGTAGAGAAGCTCAACCCGTATGCCTGGGTCTGCCCGGCTTCAGAACCTTAATGTGTTCTTAAGCATTCAGCTGTGCTCAGCTGGCCTGTTGAGCGTGGGCAGGGGCAGTGTGGACAGTGCTTTGAGTCCGTTCGGTATGTAGCTCCCATGGCAATGCACACCACCATCATCCCTTGGCGATCCCCTCCCTCCTTTCTGTCAATCACTGACTATGCACTGAGTCCCACTCCTAGGTTGGCTCTGAGCTTCATGAATACATCATCTCATTTAAGTCTGATTCCAGCCCTTCAGGATAGCTGTTGTCATCCCCGTTTCATACTGGATGAGTACGAGCCCAGAGAGTTAAGTGTCTTGCTAGGATCACACACGGATGCTTGGCGGAACCAGATACTGGCTCAGACCCACTCCAAAGCCCATTCTTTCTGTGTAATGTCTGATCTGTCTCGAGAACCCTCCTCCTTGCCAGGCCTAAGTAGATCTTAAGTGTTCTTACCACGCACACAAAAATAGTAATTATGTGAAGTGATGGATGTGTTAACTAACCTTACTGTGGTAATCATTCTGCAATATATGTGTATATCAAATCATTACATTGTGCACCTTAAACGTACACAGTATTAGATGTCAATTATATCTCAGGAAAGCTGGAAGGGGAAGAGAACCCATGGGAGTATGGTGAGTGCTGCAGTGTTGCATCTTGTTACCGTCAAGATAGTATGTGCTCTTCTGGGTGTGTGACTCGCAGAATGAAGCCAGGACAGCGGCCTGTTGTGACTGGGACAGGAGAGTCGGCTCTGGGCATCCCCCCTTCTCCTGGGCCTCCAGGAACATGTGTAGGTCCTGCAGGATGAGGCCTCTGGTGGCCCAAGGGGTGAGGGGCACTGCAAGGAAGCATGCTTGAGCTAGTAACCACTGCGTTTGTCCAGTAGGATTAATATCAGCACTGTTGTTTCTCATTATCATTCATAAGACAAGCTTCCTAATTCCAGGTTTGCCCTTTGGGCCGTGGCATAACTGGGGTGGCGTCCTCTCTCATCCCAGTAAACGACACACAGGGGGTGGGGGAGGTGTCTGTCCTCCATGGAACTTTAAATCAAAATAAGTATGTGAAGCGTGGAGGTCGTCGGCCTTGCTTCTGTGGTCAGTTTGTGGCACAGCCCTCCCTGTTTGTACGTCAGGTAGCAGGGATGGTCCCACATGATGAAGGTGATACCACTTCCGTTCCACTGGACCTGACTCTTCACAGAGCTCGTCCACACACGATCTCATCGCATTTCCAGCAACTCCTCTGAGGCGGACAGGCAGATAGCACATCCCCATTTTATCGATGGACAAACTCATGCTCTGATATTGCATGGCTCGCCCAAGGTCACACAGCTGGAGAGCACTTACTACCCGGTAGCCCTCACCCTGCATATCTGACAGCCGACCCTGTTAGTCCCTAAGCAGCCTCTTTAGCCGCTGAAAGCTTTAAGTGCCCATGTTTTCTTTCAGAGGGAAAAGGTGCTCCTGTGAAGGCAGCACAGCCTAGAGCCAGACCACCACCCTTGATCCAGTGCTGCCACATGCTGGTGGTGAGCTGGCAACACTTCTCTCTAGTCCAGTTTCCTCATCTGTGACATGGGGAGGATTTCAGAGAGTTTTTGTGAGGATTTGGTGAGATAAGATTGAAAGAGCTTAATATACCACGTGTGGGCCGTGAGCACAGTGTGTGTGACGTAACCTTATATTATTAAAGTGAAAGAGGAGGGGAGAAGAGGTGAGGTGGGTCATCTAAGGAAAATCAGTCTCTCACTTTACTAAGCTCTGTGAGTCTCCGCGTGCCCTGGCAGGGGCCTCGCTCCAGCTCTGTCTGCAGGAAACATGGGTGCCCCCCTTATTCTTTCGTGAGCTGTCTACCCTCCTCTTGGCGACCCCTTCTCAGAACAGGAGGGGATGATGAGTTCTAGTTTCCCTGGGCCACCTGGGGTAGGGGCCGTCTTCACCTTTCTGAGTCACTTGATCTGGAAAGTGATAGTTGGCATAGGGACTTTTTAGCTGTAACGGACGACCTCTCTTTCTCTGCCTCTCAGTACCTGCGGAGGAATATTGATGTCCAGTCATACAGCTGTTTCCCTCCAGAAGATTGATAACACTGACACCAGAGAGTGCGCCTGTGTAGACAACAGACTCCCTGTTTATTTGGTCTGGTCCTTCAGGTGTGGTCACAACAATTCCTTATGTGGAAACAGCCCCTTTAAGCTTCCCCACGTGGCTTGGAAGTAGCCCTGGGGGGACACCTGTGACAGCACAGTTTGCTTTTGGTAGACCCCTCCAACCTTTGGGATCATCCCTCTTATTGTTTGTTTCCTTCTTGTTTGTTGGTTTATATTAGGGCAGAAAAACTACGGTTATTGGGCAGGAGGGTTGGGCGTGCTGGAATGAGCCAAAGTGGAGCAGGGAAGCAAGTGGGGAGCCACAGACAGGACGGAGTGTTTCTAGGTGTAGGTAGACTAGGGTGCAGTTTTAGGCAGACCACGAGATGGCACTCACACATTAGTGTTAGGACTGGTCCATGCCATTTTCCACTTTGGGCTTTTATAAAATCTCTCTAGGGACTAGCCAAAGCTTTGTATGTGCCGTCTCCATCCATGCCTCCCTCTAGCCTCTCTTGATCTTCTGCAGATAGGTAGATAAGTCTCTCCGTCTGTCTAAAAACCTGCCAAAAATACCTTAAAAGCCTCCCACCTTTTTAGCTGCAGTGCTGTATTTTTACTGTTTTCCTAAGCACATGTTTACATGGCAGTAAATCTATTTTTGGAGTACTTAACAGAGGGAAAGTTGTTTCTCTTCAGTCATTCTGAGGGTGTGTTCAATAAAAGGAATGGAAATTGAGGGGAAAGGAGTTATTTGGAAGGAGTTATTTCAATTTCTCAAGGAGAAATTGAGGGGAAAGAAAAGGTAATAGGTGAAAGAAATGTTTAAAACATTTCCGTTAAAAATTATGGGTTAGTAACTTGTACTGAAATAAAAAATCACTTAAGATTAGCAAGTTATTTTATGAAATTATTTTCTCTTCTTGGAGAATTTTCCCATAAGCTGAGATTCAAATGCAAAATATCTGGGGACAGGAGGGAAAAGGGATAAGCAGGAAATCAGTTGATACTGTTATCTTTATAAAGGTGCATGTTGTATAAAAGCTAAACCCCATCTTAAAATTGTATAATCTGCTCTGATATTTAAAGAAATAAGGAAACTAATTTCTATCTGTCAAATATTATGGATTCTGCTACTGCCTGGTTCAGCTCTGTCTCAGCTGCGTGGACATCTTGGGGCGCGTTCGGGGCGTCCATGCAGACATGATTCATCTGTGCACTTCTTAGCTGAGATAACAGTGCTCTGAGCCCCACTGTTAAGGTTAACCTGTGCACCGCAGAAGGACAACAGATGGAAATTCTGGTTTGCAGCCACTGCAGAAAAATAAAAACATGTTCCAAAGGGAAAAGGATCTTGTATTTCTGCGTTTGAACCTTTGATCTGCATTCACATCTGAAGGGAAGGCTGGACCTTTTGGTGGAGACACATGGCTTTGCATCTGTGAAAACACAGCTGTATATAGCCAAACAAAACTAGTGGAAAATACAATGGTTTTGCTGTGTCAGGCTAGCTGCTAATGCTCAAAATCTATACAAATATTGTCTTTTGATAGCTCTTTCAAAAATCCTTCTTGACTTTCTATATAATTGTTCAGGAATGTTTTCTTCCTTTCAGTACAGATTTTGAGCTTTTTAGGATTAAGGCACGTGGATCTCTTTTCCTTATATTTGCTTGTAAAAGGGCAGTAAAATAATGGCTTGTAGTTAAATTGTAGTAACATTATCTAAATTTTGACTTAATTGCGGGAGGGGAGCGGAGATAGAAAAAAAATTAAACCCTTAAAAAAAGGTAAAGTTCTAACTGGTTCCTTGATCCTGAAAATCTTTTTTTTTAAAGATAATATTGCACGGGCTTTGTGCCGCAAGTTACAGCTGAAAGGCCTCCTAAGCGCTCTTGAAACTCAGCTGCTTTGTTTTGAGCAATTAAGATTTGTTATTGAGTGCTTTAAGCAGCTCTGCTTTCCTTCACCTTTAAATAGTCGTCTTCAGCTAGTTTCTTTATCAGCGTTTCCCAGTAACTAAGCCAAGTTTGTTTCATCAGGAGGCACTTGCCTTGAACCTCCATGTTTCCTCTCAGTCCCAGACGGGGAGCCCAAGTCTGTGCGCCCGCCTCATCCTGCCCCATACGGTTGGTTTCCTACTATTGAATTGGCAATCTTTTTCCGTCCCTCCCCTTTCCGTTTAAGCTCTAGCCCCTGCCGGCCCTCCCTACTCCATACCACAGGAGTGGGGTGCAGAGAGGTGGTGGACAAAAGATGAGGATTGATGTGCGAGCAGCAGGCCGCCTGGGTGCCCCTGCTCTACAGAGGTGTTCCCTACATTTTTCTGAAGGGGACTGAGCGAGGGCCCGGCTGGCTATTGTGCTGTCACCCTCCCCACCCTCTCTGACACCAACAGCTTCATCAGCAAGCGACTCAGGAGATGAAAGGTGGTTTTCTTTAAGAGAGATAATTTTTGTCAAAAACAATAACAACCTCTAATGTTAATCACGCTGGTGGGAAGAGCCAGAGCTAGCTAACGCGTCCTTCCACGCAAGCACCGAGAAAGCTTCCCCTTTGAAGTGCTGGTTCCCGCCTCACCCTTCCAGGAGGGAAGAGGGGGAAAGAAAACAAGTGTGAAGATCTGAAGCCACTGAGGAATGCTGAATTGATGTCTTTCCTCAGCATCCCTGCCCCTCTCGCGGTCCTCCCCTCCTTTCAACTCCCTGCCCTTTGAAACTGCGGGGTTAGGGTGGCCGGCCCCCCAGCCAGGCCCTCTTGTAGCTCAGGCCTTCTCTCCGACGGGCATCGGGGCGCTGGCTGTGTAGGGAAGGAGGGAGAGAGAAGCTGGTGGAAGGGGGGAGAGCCCCGGGCAGATCCTCCATGGGGTTGTGGCGGAAGCCTTTACCGTTGGGAGGAAAGAAAAACAAACCAGAACCCCCGAACAAACAAAAAAGCCCTCCCCCAGCCCCAAACCCTCCATCACAGCTGCATTTTGTTCCCGGGACTGTTGGTGTCACTAGAGCCTCTTTTTTTGCAACCCGAGAAGCTATTGTAGAAGACTTGTCAAGCCTATTAAATTTTCAGGCAGAACAGATCAAGCCTGCCTTTGATGCTGCTGTTTCCTAATTTAGTATTCAAAGGTAAAGAATCCTACCTTCTCTTCGCTCTTTACATAATTAAAAGAGGTTTTTTCCCCCAGTGGCAAAGAACTAGTCATGTATAGTATTTTTTGAAGTAAAAGGTCTAACTTTTTATATAACATCTGTTCTTATACTCTTCCCTAAATATAACCAATATTTACTTTTTACTGGTACTTAGTTGCATACCATACACCATGCATCTTAATTTTCGACAGATGGGGTTATAAAGAGTGTTTTCCCCCTCCAACTCATTCCTCTAAGTTTAAATTTATGTATTTCTGTTCTAACAAACTGAGAGTGCAATTAAAAATAAAACTCTAGAATCGTCAGATTGCCCTAACTTGTCTGTTACTCTCGTTTTTTATTTTACACTTGAGTATCCTTAAGTGGACTTTCACATGTTTCCATCTGCTGTGTTTAATAGCAAATTGTGACCCTCAAAACCACTTCAGGGCCTTTTGTGTTCTTATCTGTGCATTTCAATACCTTCTGGGGAAGTGCCTTCGGTTTCACTACATATGCAAAAAGCCCAGCCGAATTTTTTGACACCCCCTCTCTGTTTGTTGGTGGAGTCTTGTTTTCCATTGTTTGGTTGATGTTGGCAAAAGTCATTTATTTAATGGTGCCAGGGATATTATGCCTTATTCTTTATTGGAACAAAATCCAAAAATATCCCAGAGTGTTTAAAAAATTAATGCATGCCATTGGAACTGTTATAAATTAGCATAGTTTCATTTTCCCATCATAAGGTAGATAATATTTTAAAGGTACTAGGTAGTAGTAGTCGTCACCAGAAGCCAATTAAAATTGCTAAAGATTCTATCAGAAACCTGTTTGGTGGCATAAATAATTGATATCTGGAAATAAAGCGGCCGCTCTATGCGTAGGGCCCTGCTGTACACCACTGGGTAGCGACCGCAGTCCCAGTACTTCATGAACCAGAGGATGATTCCTGGGCATTATGTCGCCTGGGTTTTAAAAACTTGAAAATAAGGCCACACACAAACAGATTATTTTTTTTTTAAATCTCCTTTGCCTGTGGAGAGAGAGGAATAGTGACATTATTTTCAGGTGTTTGAGCTTCTTAGCGAAAAGGAACAAATACAGAGACTCCTCAGGAGCCAGGTGTGAATGGAATAAATTGAGGCACTGTCCTGACCCATCCAGCTTTTTGTAAATGATGTGATTAAAAGGGACATCTGAAAACAAATTTATGAAGTTGTTATGGCAACTGAAACACTTGGATTGAAATATGTGTGTCTGAAACATGAGAGAAGCCGGAGAAATAAGCACGGCATTGTATTTGGGAAGGGCGATTGAACAGTGGCAGCCAAATATTATTTCTCCGTCGGTCATCATTCAGGGTTACTGCCTCGATTTCCACTTTTCAAAATGTGTGGTGACTGATGCTTTCCCAGACTGTGTCACTCGAAGTCGCCACGCCTTGTACACAGCAGCCTCTGTGCATTGGTCCTGTGACCTGTTGAGAGCACACTGTCACACGTACAAGTGTTCAGCACGAAGATGCATTTAGAGTTACCTCAGCGTTTGCCCAGAGTTTACACATTTGTATTCTCGTATTAATGTCCTTGTTTGTGATTATTCTCTACCGTCTTTTCGTTCACTGTCTCCCCCGACCCAAGCCCACCAACAAACAGCAGCACTCAAAAGAGTCAAAATACTTAAATATTGCTGAGCATTCTTTGCTCTCTTCTAAAAGCTGTATATCCCTTCTCCATAATTTAATACTATCATAGTTTTTCATGCTTTTTTATTTTTCTCTCCCATACTGGCAAGAGTATGAAATAATTGTTCTTTTAAATCACAGACAAGGATATTTAAAATTAACACCTACATATTTTGTATTACAGTGTGGTGGAAAATCAGTACTTTAAGCCACATCCAGAATGCTTTAAATTTTTTCTGTCATTAGGTTTCAGATATATACAGTGTCTAAAAATTGTTTTTAAAATTACTAGAAATTATTTGCTATATATTTTGGGCTGTTTTGCTTTGAATGAAAAGATAATTAAATGTCAATTATAATAATTTTAGTAGACTATCCCATAAGAAATATGCTATTTTAATTGAAAAAGTTTGACACTGAAAAATGAATTTACACCAAAAAATTCAAATGAAAATTTCTTCTTTACAAATATTTATTTTTGAATATAGATTACTGCTTATTTAGTCTCCTTGATTTTAAGCATAATACTTTTCATTTTGAATAGTCTTAATTTCTAAAATTAAGCTAAGTGAAGAAAAAGAGGGAAAAATAAAATAATTTTTAGAAAATTTTATTTTCCTTAAGTCATGAATTGGAGCTTTTCACTCTTACTGAAATTACTCAACAGTTTTTTAGTTGGACATGAAGGTATACAAAAACTGACCTTACAGATATAATGGAGTGTTTTCCTAATTCTTTAAAGACTGAGATCAAAACATTTTTCTATTCTATTGCAAAATTAACTGCTGTTAATCTGAAAGACTAATTATTCATTTAAAATATTTAGTTAAGCCTGTGTTTTTAATCCCTTTTTGCATATGCACAAGGAATTGACTGTGTTTTGATGTAACTTCCTTATTTGGAAAATCCATAGATCGAAGGTGATGTCAAAATAAAAAAGAATGTTTCAAGCGTATTAAACATAAGAATTGGGGGTCCTTGCACACAATTTACAGTAATAAATTTCCTTTTTCCTTTCTTTAGTCTTTTCATCTTAAGGATTTTTTTTAAAAAGTATGATTTTGATACTTCCAAAGTGGATACTGTTTTATTTCCGGTGGGTCGTTTAATCGTTTGTTGATGTTTTCAAGGTCTTTAAACAAAGTCTGATGTGTTAACAGTCTTATTAACGATGTTAAAATAGAATTAACAGCTTGTGGACGCCCCCAGAGCACAATAGCCTGTCAACCTCGCCTGCCCCCTTATAAACTGTGCCCCTGCTGTCTTCCCTTTGTTTCATGCCCAATCAGCAAACTAAACTTTTGTGGAGAGAGAAGGCAGTTCAAGTGTTTCTGCTGCCGCTGATGGGAGGAGCTAATGTGGAATTTACGGGGAGACCCGTCAGTGCTGGAGGGAAGAATGACCCCAAACGGGGAAGAAGAACTTTGTTGACCTGCTTGGCTCCCTGACCTTTCCTTGCTATTTTGTCACTTTAAAGAGGTTTACTGTGGTTGTCGCGTACTTTATGATGCTTTCACCAAAGACACAGGAGTTTTGGAAGTTTGGGATTATTTAAGATACATCTCAGCACAGATTTAATTGTGTTGTGTGATTTTTAATAATTTGACTAGATGTTAGCACTTCAAATCATTCTTAAAAGTCTGATACAGCTACTAACAGTTTTTCTTAAAACAAAGGGGAATAGAATTTCATCAATTATCTTGAGCCAAAGTAGATTTTAAATTTCTTCTAGTGTCTCTTCCCCATAGCTACTTTCGACCAGAGAGAATCATTAGCTACTGACGGTAGGCCATTCGTCTTGTTTTGTTGTAATTATTCTTTGAAAAATAGATTTATATTTTCTAAGTGTTTAAAACATTGTTTTTGTCAGGCAATGGTCATAATGAGTAGAAAATAAAGATTTTTTTAGGAGAAGGCTTATTTTTTCATTCGTATTGCTAATTTGACAGATTGTCCCATTTAAAAGTACAGATTTATGGGATAACCTGACAAATGGATCCTACCATTTTACCTTTTGCCACCATCTGACTTAATAACGTATAAAGTACAGCACATTTATAAAGTATTTCCCTGTCTCACTGCACATTACACTAGTTTTGGTAAGGGATAATGAGACATGATTGAGAATTAAGTATTTTTTAGGTCGCACAAGCACTTATTTATTGCTGTTGTTCTTTCTTGTAATGTGCTTTTTTGGTTTACATTACTTTTAAAGAGGCCACTGTTCAGTGGCTCAAAATACAGCGCTGAGATCCGAGGCGATCACTGTTGGTACAAAGAAAAATCATCTCAGGCTGGATGCAGGACACAGCACTTTCTTTCAACCAAGGTTAAATAAAATTACTCAGATACATCCAGATATGGGGAATGAGATACATTTAAATGACTTACGGTTTCAAAATATGATTATTTTGTCAAAGAGTGTGCTAGAAGAAAAGTAGGCAGCACAGGCTTACCACTTCTCTTAGCTCACATCGTGCTACTTAGGTGAACCCCAAGGGGAATATTTTCTTATACTTCATAAGCCCTAGAAATGGCATCCTTTGATTGAACTGGAGCAAGCAAATTGTGTGTCTGTATGAAACTGGAGCAAACAGGGCTTTGTTTGATACTAGCCACATGAGTGGGTATAAAATATCAATAATAACATTTTCTGCTTGGCATCTTTGAATGTGCGCTGCCTCATTAAGGTCATTGTACCTGGCCAAGGAAGAATGTCACTGTGGTAGTTCTCCCACGACTGTAACTGCTTGTCATTTTTACCTGAAGCAGTCACTGCTGCCCACCCCCCATCCCATGGCCTAGTGTGCCCTCATACTCCGCTGCTGGGTAGCAGAACCAGCTCACAACCAAGTGTAACTGAGCTCTTTTTGGGTATGCTCGCTGAGTGAGTGCTCCAGGCCCTGGAGTTGGGGATATGCCTAGGGATGTGAGCACCACACGGTCATGGGGACCAGACCTCAGTACTGTGGCCACCTGATAGAAGTGTCCACTGCGTGTCTGCATGACCTGGGGATGCTGAGAAAGCCAAAGGGATTAACAACAAACAAAGCTCAACACCTTTGTGCAGAAGCCAGCTGGCATCTCACAGGGACAACCTGAGCTGCTCCAGTGTCACGAAAGCTGGGTTCGGATGGATCCCATTCGCTACTGCTATTCCAGGAGCACGACCAGCCTTGGTCCCCATAGGGGAAGGGGAAGAATACACTGGGTCCGTTGCTGGGACCCATTGCTTTTGTTTCAGGTGATGCAGGGAGGGATGAGACTGCAAATTTACTGAAATTTTAGTAATCAGAACTTTTCTCCTTAAAGACTTTGTAAATAGCATTTATCCTCCAAAAAATTCTCTTCTTCTCTGTTTGTGATTTTATAAACTTGAAGGAAAAGGAGAAAACATCTGTGGTCCCAACATTTGCCTTCATCAGTTACCTAAATGGATTTTAACTCTTGACCACTGACGTTTAGCGAGATAAATCCTGATTCAGCTCTGGGGCCAGTCCCCTCAGACAAAAGTTTTCATGTGCTTTTTAGAAGTCTGAATTCGCCACAGCAACTTTTAGGAAAGTAAAGGATACAAATAAAGTTTATGACAATTTGATTGTTTGCTTCTGCATTTAAAAACATGTCAATTGTAGGAAATTTTTTCTCTGACTCTTTGTAATTCCCTGAAGTGGGTACTTTAAAGCCAATTGTAAAATGCTACTTTAGAAACAATTCATATAAATGTGCTTCTTTATTTAATCATAAAGGAGATTTAGAGAAAGGATGTTTTATTTTTTAGTAGTTTTTGTTCCATAAGAATATGGAATTATTGTTATTATGATTACTAATGATACCTTACATTTGCACAGCACTTTAGAATTTTTAATGTACTTTTACAAACATGATTAAGTATAATCCTTGAAAGAGTTCTACAGGAAGATATTATTATCCTGGTTTTATAGATGAGGAAACAGTAAATGCACATACTTGTAACATACCACATAGTGCCAACTTTATATTTCCAGAGGATTCTGTGTTTTAGGAAATATATTTGGTATGTAAAATGACTAAAAACCATAAATCTAGGACTGAAGAATTTATTTTACTTCCACGTCATAGCTATAAAAGATGATAAAAAGCAGGAATAAAATCATGTGATAATGTGCAATCCCCCTTTTAATGCACAGCTATGTGAATTTTTGTTGTATAATTGCTTTGTTTTCATGTGTTTCACATGTAAGATACCATAGTATGCTATGTTATAGCATAATAATAAAATAGAAAAAATAGGAAAATTATCCCCATATTTTTAAAGATAGAGGTTATAATCACAATATCACAGCAGAAGAGTATTTTCCAATTAAAGGATAGTTTGATTTGTAGTTGACAATATGATTTTTTTCTTATGAGATCTCAAAACAGGCAAAATATATTTACTCTTAATAATAATATTTTCCCCCTGCTTGTTAAAGACTAAGTAGCCAGAGTATTTGTTTTGGGACAATTTACTGCTACTGTTCAGAAACAGAACTATGTTATTGGGCACAGGAAAATCTGATTAGTGTTTCTAAGAATTATTATAGCACAGCAAGACAGGGAAGCAGTCCAAAGTGCTTAAGGTTAAAAGCAATTTATAAAAACTAGGAAAAGACTTTGTTTAAAAAATAAATAAATACATGTTTATTAAGAATAACTAAAATTGTCTAAGTGATATTCTTGATTACTTTTCATTATAATACTTTCATATTATTTTCATTAAAAATATTTTCGTTGAGGGGAGCGGAGAAGGAAAAATTAAATTGAGAAACGAGACCCCAAAATTTGCTATTCTACAAGATCCAAAATCTTATCAGTATAGTTTTCAGTGAAAAAAAATTATTAAAGTAAACTTTCATATGATAACCCTAAGAAAATTCTCCACATATGGTCCCAAAGGTTTAAAAAAAGTAAAACTGGGAAAATAATCATTTTATGAAAAAAAAAATCTATTTAGAATTTCACTAGGGCTGCTCTTAGAATCAAATCAAGCTTCATTTCTTTAATTGTGATAATCAAGCATGTAATTTGCATTCTACAAGTTTAAAGGAGGAAAAACTATTGGTATTATATGTCTGGGGTTTTCTTTAAACAACTCTAACATCAAAATGGCCAAACTGTTGGACTGATTCATGTTAAATAAAACAGATGGGATTCCCAGATCGTGCACCGTTCAGCCGTTTGATGGAATTCGCGCCACCCTGACCAGCGAGCCCAGATGGCGCTTAAATCTGTCACTCTTTAACGACCCTACTGTTTTTTAAAAATATGTTTATATTTGAGCCCATTCGGTTAATCTGAGAGATTAATCATTTCCAAGATATGTCTGGGGAGGGATTTATTGTGGGCTTCATTTGGAGAAGCTGAGGATGAGAAGAAAGAAGAGACCTCCCAATTCAGGGCTACCTGCTCCGAGGAATTCCAGGCAGGAGGCCTGAGGGACCTTGGACTCTGGAACATTTTCTAGGCAGCAGGCTGAGAAGGCCACATAGAGAATAGTAGCAATGGGGATTAAGGGAAGAGGGGATAGACATTTAGGAAGGGTATGGGGGAGTGGAGATAAATAGATTGTCACCCAGAGAACTCTTGCATTGGCAAGCCGAGACCCCCCAGGGGCCGAGTGCTGACTGTGACCACACTAGGGTGGCTTTGAGCAGTCGACCCTCACTGAATCGGAGGGGCTCTGGTAGTGTGACTTGGAGCAGACTCCAGAGGTCGGGTCCAACATGATGAGCTGCCCTGAGATGGTTCTAGAAAGAACCTGTTCTGCACCAGAACTTTCACAAATCTCACAGGGTTTCTCTTCTTTCTTCTTTCTTAATTATTATTTTGAATCAGTTAGTCTACTGAAATCCTTCAGTGATTTGGGACATGAGATGCTGGCAGGCTCCTCCCTCCAAAATCTTTAACCTTGGATATATTGCAGAGTGGCTTGGAATTGCTTTCTATTCCTGCTGGGACAGGAAACAGAAAAATGAATGGCTTTTCATTATGCAGACTCAGGTTTTTTTGTTGTTGTTGTTGTTTTTGCATTTGAATCAGATGTAGCAGGTGTCAAAATATGGTGCAAAATTCACACCATTAATGTGAAAATTTCCATTGCCCCCCGAAGCCACCAGACCCACCTATATTAACAAAATTTAAAATGACCTGCCGACTTTAAGGATGTTCTTGATGATCTTCAGGCTGCTCCGTGGTGGTTTTCCTGTTCGTCACATGATGCTGCCTGTACTTGGGGGTCTCGTGGGAGGTCAGTGCATCTCACCCTTGAATGTAGCAGAGCACATGGGGGTGGTGTCCCAGTGTCCTGTACCCCAACTGAGTGTCTGCACACTGAAGACATGTCAGAATTCTGCTTGGAGGGTTTCCAACCTAAATTAAATGACCTTCGTGTAGACCTCAAAGCAAACAGAGAAGGAAGTTGTGTTGGGAGGTTTTGTTTTGGAAGCTTTAGGATTCAGGGTTTGTCAGAAGTCATTGCTCTGCCAGGATATACTAGAGCTGACACTTGTAACTAACCCCCCCCCGCATGTAATCATCCCATGGGTGTGAAGCTAGATAAGTTCTGAACAGAGTGGAAGGAGGAACATGGAGCACATAATCCATTGTTTTCATCTTAAATCTACTGTAATCTTGCCACTGTCACTGTTTCTTCCACCCTCCACCCCCGTCTCTGTCTCTGTCTCTCTCTCTCTCTCTCTCACACACACACACATACACAGACACACAGCCAGATTATGGAATGGATTGCAGTATAGTCCTGCTTAAAGGATATTGCTTTTTATAGACGGTAAACTGCCTCTGGAAGCCTGGAGAGGCCGCCCTGCATCTTATTCTGTAACAGGTTTAGGATTCAATAGTGATCAGTAAGACACAATTTTGTGTGTATGTGTGTTGTGTGTCAGCCTCAATTTCCTAGGTAGTCTTTGGGTGTTTACAGAATAAAATTGAACATTTTAGTGGAAGCAATTAACACCCACATTAAAAATTATTTTTGTGAAGTTATATAATGTATTTGGTATGATCTAAAAAGCTAATTTTTTACCTTTTTGACTAGAGTAGATATTCCTAATAGTCACACATTTTCTTGTAAATCTTAACAATCAACTCATTCCACGTTCACCTGTTTCCTCTAAAGACTAAAGTCTCCCTAATACTCCAGTTGGCAAATGGTCTGTTTCAGAACAAAAGGATATGTATGTAATGTGTGTGTATATATAATTTGAAGAATTCTGTGGCCATCTGAGAAATAAAGCTGTTGCCCATTATTTTTCAATAATGCTTGCCAAATAAGTATGAAAAAATGAGGAGCAAAAATAAAATTTCACTGTTAATGAACTGTTGGCCATTTGGAGTAGACAGATGTGTTTGGTAGGTAGAAGAAAGAGGAAACCTACCGCTCTCCATTGCCTGTGACTGAACTTCCTCAAGGTGTGGACATGAGGCCGGCACAGCAACCCCAGCCGGGCTTCCTTCCGGAGGGGTGGGCTGAGGGTGACCTGGCCAGGTTCAAGGTACTGGAGCCAATCCGTGAAATAGGATTAAGGGATAAAACCAAACTCAAAGGCTGTGGTACAGCCAAATCAAGGTGTTAATCTAGGTGAAGAACTGGAGGGACAGAAGCTGGGCTCAAAGCACCAGGGAGCTGGGCAATGCTGGTTCAGGGCGGAGGGCAGAAGGTGGAGCCCACAGAGGTGTCCTCAGTACCAGGCAGAACCACTGGTGCTTTCATAGGGCCTCAGCTTTGAACAAGGAGTGACGCATTAAGGGCCCAAGATACTGTGAAGAACATGGAAGTTGTCCTTCCTTCCTTCCTTCCTTCTAGAGCCTTCTCTAGCCATTTACAGAAAATCCACAGGCTCTTTTTACAGTATCCTTTAAGAATGGGGGGGCGGGTCATAAGCCTTAAAAAGGTTGGGTATCCCCAGCAACCCCAGTTTGCCAAATAGGAAATGTAAAGTTGGGTAATGTTTTAAAATTATAGTTTTGTTTTCTTCTGAAAGATTTCCTAGTTCACTGAGAGCCAGCCTATAACTGCATGGATTTTATAAAGTTTCTTTTTCATTCCACATAGAAGTCCCTATTTTTAGCTTTAAAAGCTGTTGCAGCTGAGATATAAACAGTATTCCTCACCCCACACAGTACACATCTTAGGATTAGAGTCAGAGTTCCTGGAACTGCAAGACAGGTTTGGTCTTAGTCAATCTGTTAGGTTTCCTTATAGGCATGTTTTCTCATTCTATTATTTAATTTTAGTGAAAGATCTGTTAGAAATTACCCTGGGTATAAATGATACTTTAAAAGTTCTCACTATCCAAATCATTGTATGTGGAGTTTCCCATGGCAGTTTATTACTTCCTGAACTATAACTTGTTCACAGTTTCTAGACACATGCTCTAAAAACAGGCATCTATCAGCCCCACCCTTAATGAAGGATGGGAGACTTAATGAAGGACTTTGGGCTACCAAGACCAGGGAGTTAGGTCTGAGCTGGGAGGAGCCTCTAAAAATTTTCAAACTAGGGACAGGTATGATTGCATTTTAGGAAGATTAATCCATGGCAGTGGGCAAGGTAAATTCAAGGGCTTGGTGGAGGCAAGGGAAAGACTGGAAGCAGCAAACCTAAGTTAGGAAATTATTGTGGAAGTCCTATCAGTAGGTGACAGGGACCCAATCTGGTAGGTGGAAGCCATGGGTGAGAGACTCCTGCCTGGGCTCATCTCCGGAATCATGCCACCCACCCACCACAAGCGCACACTCCCCACCTCACCTCCTCTCCTTCACCTTCGGTTCTCAGCTCATGCCCTTTGGGAGACTCCCACACAGACCTGCAGCCTCCAGGCCAAGGATCCTGTCATACTGTATTCTTCCAGTGTCTAGTAGAATAGCTGGCACATAGTAAGTGCTCAACAAATACTACTGAACAAATAAATCAAACCTGAGCAACTTAGTATGCAAACTTTTAGTAATTTATATTGTGACCTTGTAGTGGTTAATGCACATTCCTTCACTTCCTGGTGTTAATTTGGTGGCAGGAGAGCTTAATGGTTAAGAGCATAGGCCCTGGAGGTTAGTATCCTGTCACCATATTTGTTGTTCTGTGACCCCAAGGAAGTTATTTGGTTTTTCTGAGTCTCAGTTCTCTCCTTTGAAGAATGAGGATACCATTATCGTGGTCAAATGAGACTGTGTATCTAAACTTCTAAGATCATTGCCTGGCATATGGTTAGAACTCAGTCATATAACTATTAATCGTAATTTATTATAATTAGTATTGGGAGTAATCATAATGAAAGCAATTTAGTACATTTAGATTTGGGGGACTTCCCTGGTGGTCCAGTGGTTAAGCCTCTGCACTCCCACTGCAGGGGGCGCAGGTTCGATCCCTGGTTGGGGAACTAAGGTCCCACATGCCGCACAGCGCAGCAAAAGAAAATAGATTTGGGATTCAAAGTTTACTGATCAGAACAGATACATTGGGGTTTAAGATGATAAGCATTATTGTTTTATTCAATCCTTCACATTCTGTGGGGCTCCTCATCTTTTTAAACGATATTTGTATACAAAAATGAAACTTCTGGGCAACATTAAAGTTTGCCCGGAAGTGTATTCTAAAGAATCATATTGAATAAATGAGAACTTTATAATGAGCTAGTGCAAAATTCAAAGATGTTCATGTGTGGGCCGGTATTACCCAGCACAGACCACAGGGGTTCCTGAGTAGCCTGGGTGAATTCCTGCTCTCCTTTTGACCTAGTATTGGGACATGATATGGACTTTTTGTAATTAAAAGAGAAAAAATATGAAAAAAAGAAAAAAGAAAAAAATATGCTTAGAAAAAAAATGCAAGCTGTGCTGAAGGTCCAGAAGTATAAATCGTAATCAGTTACTACTGTTTTTATTTTTTAATTTAAAAAAAAATTTTTTTTTATTTATTTATTTTTGGCTGCAGTGGGTCTTTGTTGCTGTGTGCGGGCCTTCTCTAGTTGTGGAGAGCGGGGGTTGCTCAGCAGTTGTGGAGCAGGGGCTCAGCTGCTCCACGGCATGCGGGATCTTCCCGGGCCAGGGCTCGAACCTGTGTCCCCCGCATTGGCAGGCAGATTCTCAACCACTGCGCCACCAGGGAAGCCCCTCTATTTTTTAATTTTAACTCCAAGTTCCACTGTGCTAGCTGCAGTTGTGAGCACAGGGATGATGAGATGCTGCTTGTTGGAGCTGTCACCTCTGAGCAGGCGCTGCAGGCCTCCTGGGTGATGCTTGAGTGTTGAATCTGTCTCCTGTCTTTTAGAAGGTGAGAGAGCTCTTTAATATAGAGCTGTATTATTATTAGCTGTTAGCTATTCTTATTATTATGAATATTATTGTTAGTAATAACTATGTTATTACTAGCCCCTGTTAAAGCCCTTCTCAAGAAAAAGCAAATACACCGTAAGTGACTACTTTGGATCTTTTGCTTTGCGAGTTTTTTTAGTCTTAATCAGAAAATGCCGTAACAATAAGTTTTTGAATGGATAAAATTTTGACTTAGGATATGGCAGTGCTTCCACAGTCTCATTGGAAAATTTCATATAACATTTCTAAAATTGCAAACTGTAACATCAATGTGTTCTTTTTTCTAAACTCAGCAACGCATTTTGCTTACAAGACCAGTGTTAACAAACAAAATAGGTCACTTTAACTTTTTTCCTGTTACAGCATGGGCTATTTTCAGACCCTCTCTCTCTTTCAGGACCATCTTACATATCACTGCAGGGAGAAGCACCACCATACAACTCTGAACAGGGAATTCCCTGGTGGTCCAGTGGTCAGGACTCGGCGCTGTCACTGCCAGGGGCCCGGGTTCGATCCGTGGCTGGGGAACTAAGATCCTGCAAGCTGCGCAGTGCGGCCAAACTAGAAAACAATCCACACACAAGAAAACAACCCACACACAAAAAAACCCTTGAACACCTCAAAGACCAAGTCAGATGGACACCTCTCTAATCTGCTCCTTCCTCTCTGCTCCAGATGCTGGTACTTAAGCTCTTATGAGACCTATACCACATTCTCCTCCTTTACCTGTGAATTTTCATTGGCTACACGAGTGTAAATATCTCAACATCCACAATTTCATTGAAGACTCATGGAGTTGAGAGAGTCTCCTCTGTGTTACCTAGCATGTTTTAGGGCTATAATAAATATTAAACAGCAGCAATAACTCTTTACCTCAGTTTTCCCCACTGTTGTTTTGTTTAACATTCTGTGTAACAAAATTTTATGCCCTTAACTCATAAAGTCACCATTAAACAAATGTTGGCAGGTGATGGGTCCAGTAGGATTTTCAGCAGTCATTCATTCATCCAACGAATATGTATTGAGGAACTACCATGTTCAGGTACTTGAGATCCAACAGTGGACAGAACAAAGATACACCCTCCCAGAACTTGTGTTTTAGCAGCCTGACAACAAACAACAGAAATAGTAAATAGGTAGATCATGGAGAATTTTAGAAGATGGTGAAAGAAAAGTTGCAGCAGAGCAAAGGAAATGGGTAGGGGTGGGGTTGGGAATCAGGTTGCCATTTAAAATAGCGTGGTAAGAATTCCCTGGCGGTCCAGTGGTTAGGACTCCGTGCTTTCACTGTGGAAGGGCTAGGGTTCGATCCCTGCTTGGGGAACTAAGATCCCGCAAGCCACGAGGCATGGCCAAAATAATAATAATAATAATAATAATAAATAGGGGATAAGGATAAGCCCCGTTGAGAAGGTGAAATGCTAGCAGAGGTTTGAAGGAGTGAGGGACTTATATATGCATATATCTGGAGGAGAGTGCGCTAGGCAAAGGAAACAGCCCTGTGTGTCCAAGGGTAGCAAGGTTGCCTGGAGGCTGGTGGAGTGAGAGGGGTAAAAAGCAGTAGGAGATGAGATGAGAGAGGTGGCGGGGGCCAGATCATTGTAAGGATTTTCACCTTTACTCACAGTGACGAGGAAGCCATCACAGGTTGTTGAGCAAAGGAGAGACATGGTAGGACTCATATTTTAAACTGATGCCTCTGGAACCTGTGTTGAGAATAGACTGTAGGGGACAAGGGTAGAAGCAGGGAGACCAGTCAGAAGATGGTTGCCTTGAACCAGGTGAGAGCTGATGGTGGCTCAAACCAGAGTGGGAAGTGGTGAGTTGTAGTTTGGATATACTCCGAAACAGAACCAGTAAGATTTCCTGGTGGGTTGAATGTTTCTCAGTTGGAAATAAAAGAGGAGACAAGGATGACTGTCAGATCTTTGGCTTGAGTGATTGGAAGGAAAGAGTTGCCCTCAAGTGAGATGGGAGAGGCTCTAGATGGAGCATGGTTTTCTTGGGTTTGGGGGCAGGGAGAGGGGGAGAGATCAGGAGTTTAGCTTTGGACATGCTGAATCTGAGATTATGTATTAGAAATCCAGGTGGAGATGCCAAGACAGCAGTTGAATATAGGAGTCTAGCATTTGGAATGAGGCCTGGACTGGAGATCTACATGTGCAAGTTGCTAGCATAGAGGTGGTATTTAAAGCAGTAAGACTGGGTGGGGTCACTTTGGGAGTGAGCGCAAGGCTGCAGACCCGGTGAGACACTCATTAAGGGGCAGGGTTGGGGGGAGGTGAGAGGGAGTATCCAGCAGAGGAGATGGAGAAGTAACAAGCAGTGAGATAGGATGATAACCAAGGGTTGTGTGTCCTGGAAATCAAATGAAAACAATATATCAAGATGGGGTGAGGGACTTCCCTGGTGGTCCAGTGGCTAAGACTCCCCACTCCCAATGCAGGGGGCGCAGTTTCGATCCCTGGTCAGGGAACTAGATCCCACGTGCTGCAACTAAGAGTTTGCATGCCGCAACTAAAAATCCCATGTGCTGCAACTAAGACCTGGCAGAGCCAAATAAATTAAAAATAAATAAATAAATAAAGTATTAAAAAAAAGATGGGGTGAGGGTGGTGATTGTGCCAGATGTAGCTGGTGAGTCACGTAATTTGGGAACTGAAAATTGGCCTCTGAATTTAGCAGCGTTGGTGGGGAGCTCATTGGTGGCCTCAACAAGAGCAAATTTGGAGGAAGTATGGATTTTTTCCTAATTTCCTTCCTCTTCAGGGGAGGACAAAGTTTAAATAAAAGTGTATTTGGAGCACTCATCAATCTTTATGGTTGACCCTGAAGCTTCTACTGGAACACGCGTTAAAGGGACCCAAACGTAGTGATCTCTACTTTTAAAAATATATGTATAATAGCTTTATTGAAATATAACTTACATATCATACAGTTTACCCACTTAAAGTGCACAGTTCAGTGGTTTTTACTCTATTCACAGAGTTGTACAACCACCACCACAGTCAATTTTAAAATATTTTCATCAGCCCAAAAAGAAACCTCATACCTGTTTGTAGTCATTGCTTTTGCAACCTCTCAGTCCTAGGCATCCACAAATTTACTTTCTGTTTCTATAGATTTGCCTCTTCTGGATTTCATATAAGTGGAGTCATGTTATACGGTCTTTTGTGAGTGGCTTCCTTAGCATAATGTTTTCAAGGTTCATCTGTGTTCTAGCATGTATCAATATCAGTACTTTTTTTAAAAATGTATTTATTTATTTATTTATTTATTTTTGGCTGCGTTGGGTCCTTGTTGCTGCGCGCGGGCTTTCTCTAGTTTCAGCAAGCAGGGGCTACTCTTCGTTGTGGTGCGCGGGCTTCTCACTGCGGTGGCTTCTCTCATTGCAGAGCATGGGCTCTAGGCACACGGGCTTCAGTAGTTGTGGCTTGTGGGCTCTAGAGCACAGGCTCAGTAGTTGCGGTTCATGGGCTTAGTTGCTCCGAGGCATGTGGGATCTTCCCGGACCAGGGCTCGAACCCGTGTCCCCTGCATTGGCAGGCGGATTAATTAATTTATTTATTTTTGGCTGCGTTGGGTCTTTGTTGCTGCGCGTGGGCTTTCTCTAGTTGCGGTGAGCGGGGGATACTCTTTGGTGGGGTATGCGGGCTTCTTATTGTGATGGCTTCTCTTGTTGCAGAGCACGGGCTCTAGGCGCACAGGCTTCAGTAGTTGTGGCACGTGGGCTCAGTAGTTGTGGCTCGCGGGCTCTAGAGCGCAGGCTCAGTAGTTGTGGTGCAGGGGCTTAGTTGCTCCGTGGCATGTGGGATCTTCCTGGACCAGGGCTCGAACCCGTGTCCCCCAGGCCGGCGTAGGTCCTCCGCTTGCTCAGGCTGGCGGCTTTCACCAGGAACATGCACGACTGGTGCGTCATCCAAGAACAGAAGACCAAGAGCAGGGCCCCCAGGACGATGCCACACTGTTTGAAGCAGAAGGGCATGGTGAGGACACTGACACCTACTATGCTGTTCACTATGTTCGTGATCAGCCCCCAGTTGGAGGCGGCGGCCGCAGTCATAGCGTGGGGTCTGGGAGCCCGGGAGCCCCAGTCCAAGGCGCCGGGACGACGGTGGGGCGCGAGACCCTGAGGGGGACGGGTGGCTGCCTGGAGGAGGCGGCCTCGCGGGAAGGCGACGGGAGTAGTCAACCTCCAGACCCCGCCAGACCCCGCGGCCGCCTCATGGCTTCGTCCCCCGCTGGCTCTCTTTGGCCACCCCCGTGTCCCCACGCCCAGACCTGGAGGAGCCGCGGGGTGCCAGCCAGGAACACCTCAGCCCGGCTTCGCAGCCGCCCTGGCACACCGGCAGGCGGATTCTTAACCACTGCGCCACCAGGGAAGCCCCAGTACTTCTTTTTATGGCTGAAAAATATTCTGTTGTATGGATAGACCACTTTGTAAATACCATTGGTCAGTTAATGGACGTTCGGGTTGTTTCTGCTTTTTAGCCATTGTGAGTAATACTGCTGAATGTTTGAATACAAGTTTTTGTGTGGACATGTGTTTTCTGGGGTATATTCTTAAGAGTGGAATTAGATTTCTACTTTCTTGCTAATATTAATAATTAGTTTATAGCAGTACTGCCAACATTTCAGGGCAAGAGGTCAAGAAATGAGACAGGGTTAAAAAGGAGGACCTAGAATGCATGCTGTTCTCTTTCTTTTCCTGGTCCCTAAGTTCCTAGAGCTGTTCCTGCCATAGTTACTTTGAGTTACTGCAGTGCTCAATGAATGGATATTTTTCTTTGTTCTGTTTTGGAACATAATACTGTATTTAAACCTCATCAAAAGGGGCAGAGAGTGAGGGAGAGAATCTACCTGCATTGGCTTATTGAAAAAATAAGGTTATTTCAGAATCCAGGTCATTGTTTACTTTTAGCTGCGTAAAAATCTTCAAGTAGATCTTCTTACAGCATCACCAAAATAAAGATGCCAGGAAAGGCAGCCAAATACATTGACTTTGAGGAGAGGAAAAAAGACTTGTAATTGCCTATCAGTCCTTGGATTTACTTCAGGGGAGCACCAATTAAAAATCTCAAACATGTGGCTTTTTCAGTGGAATTATATTAATATGAAAGAGTTTTATCAAATATGATTGCATGTGTGTGCGTGTGCACATGCATGTATATGTGTGTGTGTGTGGTTTTAAACATTTCCATAATGAGTTCCCAAGTGCTTTTTTGGCAGTGGTTATTAAAGCTTGTGTGTTTGCGATTTATTTGGCAAAATGCCTTTAGTGAAGAAAGGATATAGTGTTCTCTTGGTTCTTTGCCCAAAGTAATTTTGGAGAAGTCTGTGACTGTGTTCAGTTCATGTCATTCACTGGAGACAAGTCATTGTAATTATATTTGATCACAATCAGTTTACAGTTGTTTTATCATGTTTTCATGCTGAATATCTACTCGGACATCATAGCAAAACTTGATGGCTACTGTTTTATTTGTACATAAAATGTTTTATAGCCTTTTTTTGCAGTACTCATCAGGTTTCACTCATCACTGCTGCATAGTGAGAGGAATGCGATGGATAAAGAACTATCAAAACTCCTTAACTACATAAAATTTTATTTCCGGTCACCTTGTCATAAAAGATATTGAATGTATTTTGTGGCTTTCCCCCTGACATGTTAACCATAGTAGAAGGGTTACAATATTTAGAGGAAGCCATATGAAATGTGGAACTTAATTCGCCTAAGATGGTGTACATTTGTGTTCGTTTTCCATCGGAAATGGTTCTACCAGTATTAGGAATGGCTCCTAGGTAATAGGGTAAAAGGCAGCATATTGTTATCCTTGGCATTTAAAAGCAGATTATCTTCTTCACTGTAAGGCTAAACATTTTGTCACTGTTGTTTTGCTCTAACATCTGCATTGTGTGGCAGAGTTACATTACAGGATGTTATTTACAGCCACCAAATGCTGGAGGCTCTCATCAGACAGACCATGATTTGCTAATTGTGGAAGCCTTGCTTCACCAGTGAATTTGGGTGAATTCACTGGTTATCTCCAAAGTGTCAATTCTCACCATTCCTTATTTTCCCCAAAAGGCTGGTCCCTAGGCCTTCTGAAAACTGCTGTTGTTCTATATGTTTGAGTCTTCGTGGTTGAAGAAGCTCCAGTTACAAAAGTGTAATTAATGGGAAACTTTGACATCCAGCTGAGAAAATTAGTTTGCATCAAAAAAGGCAAGATAGAGGATTAAAGAAATTTTAGTCCTAATCTAATTAACACCAATTAAAAGATGCAGATAAATTTGCACCAACAAATTGTTAATTATGTACCAATTTGCCTTTTCTAGAACCAAACCAAAATTAGGAAAGTATTATTATCCTTTTTGTTTTAGGAGACTCCCAGAGCAGCTTCGTTAGAATCATCTGTTGTATAATTAACGAAAAGGTAGGCAGTAAGCGTTAGTGTGAAATATTTCACTCTCTTGATATTTTTATGTAGGTTAACTCTTTAAAAATGGAAAGTACAGGATAATTCTCCCAGCATTACCACACATCTAATGAGGACCTACTAAGTGCGATCCTTGTTCCATGCAGTGAAAAACCAAGCATGTATGTGTGCAGTGATTGGTTTTTCTCATTCATAATATTTAAACTGCTTATATTGCTGATACACTGCTCCTTTAGAAAAAAAAAAGCTTTGTGGCCTAAATTGTAGAGCTAATTAGACTCTGCCTTGGATACATGTTATGAAGGGGGAACTGCACCTTTTTTAGGCCTGAAGAAATGCTCTTTAATGGCCCAGAACTCCTCTCTAACTATGTGGTCTTTTGGGGTATTCCGCTTACATCTTCCTCACTTGGTGGATCTGTGTTTCTGTTTACCAGAGTGTTATTCAGATGTCCACTGTGCTGGGACTTTCTTTTTACCTTTTGAATCACTCTTAGAGCTCCTCAGATGGAGATACGAGTAATTGTGTTGGGGAGTAGTGAAGCACAGACCTGTTATATATCTGCAAAGGACACATCTGTCCAAGTGTCATGTAATGAGTAACCACAATCCACTTTATATAAACCGTAATTCTACTGTTTACAAAACGTGAGAGGAAGAGGGAGAAGGAAATGTCTATTAGAAATGGGAAGAAATGTTTTTCTGGGTTTTTTTTTAACAGCTTTATTGGAGTATAATTGCTTTGCAATGGTGTGTTAGTTTCTGCTTTTTAACAAAGTGAATCAGTTATACATATACATATGTCCCCATATCTCTTCCCTCTTGCATCTCCCTCCCTCCCACCCTCCCTATCCCACCCGGAAGAAATGTTTTTAACTATGGATTCCTCTAGTCATTAATTATATACGAAATTCAGCAGCTGCCCTCAGATTTCCAGGAGCCTGTTGTTAAACTTCATTCAAAGAAAATATTTGGCCCACTAGGTCCTGGTGTGAGAAACAGCATTCCAAAGAGCAGTGTATATTACTCTCTAGCACGCATACTTAGAATTTAAATAACAACATCTAAATGACCATGTTTTATTCTTGGGGCAATATTTAATATAAAAATTTAGGATGCCCAGTTTGCATTTTTCAATATTTGTGCTGGAAGCTTTTGTATTCAAGACTTTGGCTGAAAGCAAACTGGTATAGAGTAGCTTTCACTGGCTGGTGTTTTTATGGGTAATGGCAGTAGAAATTGGTCTACTAATGGGAGAATTTCAATACGGCAATGCCTGTAACAACAAATGGGAGGCATTCTTTAAAAGCGTTGTCTTCCTCCGCACATGGACAAGAGAATATCTGATGCCACCTTTGACTTCCAGGGCACGCGTTGTACTGATACTTCTCTGCACTCATGCCCGCAGGTCTGAGGATGCAGTGCACCCTTGCATGAAAACGTATTCCCATTTCATAGATTCCATGTGAAATATTTTGTGAATAAAGTTAGAAGCTGCATAACATAGCCTCATGAAGTGGTCATTAGTAGGGATGGTATATCAGTTGCCTGACAGATACTCCTGTCCCATTAAAATAAAAGAATGATACCTAAGTTGACCTAGTCGTATAAAAGGCAATTTTTCATGAGGCCTTCAAAAATAATTGACAGGAGCTGGTCAGTAACAGACCAAATCTCTTACCCCAAAATCCCAAACCTAGAGTTTGTCACGATTAGTAGAAAAACTCGTTTGTTTTATACCTAAGTAAGGTCTTGAGTTACCCAATGTGCTTCCATCACTGAATGATGATGATTCCATCAGGGTAGAATAGGAATTTGGTGTGTGTTCTCTGGTGCCACTACTGCGTACCTGTGGAATACCTGTGCTCCATATCCAGCCTTCTCTCTGAGCAGCAGCACAGGCATGGGATGCTGTTGAACTTAAGGGTCTAGACCACTTGTATTTCTCTCGCTAGCCTGAAACTTTAGTCATATTGGTATCAGGCTAGAACCAAATAAACAGCTTAGTTGTGAAAATGTATCACATTTTTCATGATGTCTTACCGTGGCCAATCTTACATGCTCTTTCTTGTCCCATTAAAGGAAGATAAAAATTACGCATTTTTCTATAAATTTTAATTTTTCCCTTGTGACTATTTTGGACCAGAGCCATAACATGAAGGGATTATGAGAGGAGTTATTTGTCTGTGAACAAAGTCTTTCAGAAGGATGTAGTATTGCAGTTTACTGAGTCTAAAGTGGCTTGAAAACTAAATGCAATGAGTGATTTGGGATTGGATCATGGGCCAGAAAAAAATGGACATATATTACATTATTGGGACAATTTATGAGATTTAAATAAGGTCTGTAGAATAGATAACAGCACTGTACCAGTGTTGTATTTCTTGATTTTGAACATTATAGTGCAGTTGTGTAGGAGAGTGTCCTTGGTTTGGGGAAGTATTTAGGGGTAAGAGGGCACAATGAATACAACTCACGAATGGTTCAGAAGAAAAACTAAACATATGCATAATATATGAACATCAGTCAATCAACCAGTAGAGAGGGGCAGTCATGATAAAGCAGTTGTGGCAAAATGTTAGCAACTGGTGAATCTGGGTAAGGGGTATTCAGGAATTTTTTGTGCTATCCTTGCAGCTTTTCTGTTAGTTTGATATTATTTAAAAATTTTTAAAAATGAAAGTAGAAATGTTGGATTCTTCCCCCAAATTAATAAAACTTCTTGTGCATGATTCTGGAAAGAAGTCAGAAGTTCTACTTATGACAAGGATCCTCAGACAAAGGCTGCCACTGTATCACATGCAGGGGGTCAGTCGTACTGACTCAGCCAGTCAAAACGGATTATTAGGATGAACGTTCACCAGGGCAGCAGACTGGGTTTGTTCAACAGTTTAATGTATTTCCTGAAAATCTATCAGCCTGATGGAATAGCAAACTAAATGATCCCCTCTGAGTCTATAAATAGCAAGATAAAATGTTCCCAAGTCCATTTATTTCTCACACACACCTCCCCTGTAAGATTGAGCCATGGGTTTAAGTGAACACCAGATCTGCGGTTCACTGTATTGTATGTTCCCTTTCAGACAGGACTTCACAAAGACCCTCTTTTATAAAGAAAACAACCAGCCAATAAAACAGTATTAGAGTACATTATATATGTGACCAATCATTTATAAAATCTGATGTAAGCCTTCAGGCATAATTGGAGTTCTTAGCAAAATACTTTGGTTTTTAATATTTCTATGACCCTCTAAGGGGGACTTTGCAATTACTCTTAAATTTTCAAAGTGGTACATGGAGTTTTAGCTGTGTGACTTCCATTAAAGCCCATAGGAGTCTTGTTGCTAAAACATCAGACAACTCATGAAAATGTGCTCCTTCTTGTGAAATTGTTAGAAGTAATGGGTGTGGAAGTGTAGCCCGGTATTTCTGGCACATTTACAGGCTTTCTGCACTTGTTTCAAATTTTATACTTTTTTAAAGACTCAGCAGTTCTATAGGAATTGGGGGGGGGGGAAGCCTATTATGTGTATTCCAAAAGTGAAGGGTAGGAAAATATAGTAGAACTGATAAAGTTCTAAAATAATTCTCCAAGAAAATCCTAATGTTTAAAAGTATTTATCATCTTTACTTCAAAATTCATATATGAGCTCCCAGATTTTTAAAGCATGCCTTAAAGTAATACTATTAAAAATGACGTTTGATGACCAACTTTCAGTATAGTAATCACATACAAGGTGTTGGGTTTTCAATCACCTCTTCTGTTGAAACCTACAGAACTTAAGCATCATCTCAGCAAAAACTTCAGTCCTTCAGATGGGGAGGGGCGGTCTTCACAGAGGAGAAGCTTTAAGGTTTGCTGAGTCCCCTTTCTGCCAGGAACCCTCCACATACGCTGGCTCAGTGACCTGGCACAGACTCAGCTGGTGGCCTTGCTGGTGACCCGGCCAAGCACTCTCCAGGTGCACCCCAGTCCCTCTTAAGGCAGAAACAGCCCTGGAGTTCTGTTTCCTCAGCTCCTGGGGGGAGACTGGAGACCAGGAACTGGCTTCAGACCTAGATATATTTGTTTTAACCCATTCATAGAAAGAGAGAGAGAGAGAGAAGGGAGGGTAAGAGAGGAAATGGGGGAACTCAGTGATGACTTCTTGAGTTAATTATTGTTGGCTCAGTTTCAGTGGTGCTATGTTTTGCTGTAGATTCTTTTTTTTTTTTTTTTTTAACAGAGTCACACGTTTATAGCTACTTTCTTTCTTTATTTATTTATTTATTTTGGCTGTGTTGGGTCTTCGGTTCATGCGAGGGCTTTCTCCAGTTACGGCAAGCGGGGGCCACTCTTCATCGCGGTGCGGGGACCGCTCTTCATCGCGGTGCGCGGGCCTTTCACTATCGCGGCCCCTCCCGTTGCGGGGCACAGGCTCCAGACGCGCAGGCTCAGTAGTTGTGGCTCACGGGCCCAGCCGCTCCGCGGCATGTGGGATCTTCCCAGACCAGGGCTCGAACCCGTGTCCCCTGCATTAGCAGGCAGATTCTCAACCACTGCGCCACCAGGGAAGCCCTGTAGATTCTTTTTACGAAGCAATATTGAATTATTTTTATTCATTATTGGATCTCAGGAAGATCCTATAGGTATAATTTTCTCCTGAAATCTCTACTAATGTATGGAGAGTAGATTTTAGGATAGGTTTTAAAAATGGACAACTTGACATAGGACCAATTTTTCAGCATAGCATTGAATGAATAGCATCGGTTAAGGGTGAGGTATGCCACCAATTTGAAGTGTCCCAGCTGGGCTCAGAATTAGGGACTGTCTAAATAAGGGAATTTCAGACAGGCAGAGGAGAAAATCAAGGTACAAATGGGAGGAAATAAGCCATTGTTCTTTTAAAAAGCATAGTAACCTCGATAATGAGAGGCTATGAAATAGTTCTTTTTATAACAGTAACTTCTTCACTTCACAGCCCTAAGAGCTCCTAGGGTCACTTTCGGAGAGCCCCAGGGCTACACCTGCCTTGCATAGATTAGGGCCTGCTGCAGCTGTCTTCATTTGCAAGACTAAGGTGTAGCCCGATGGGGCTGTGGGTCTCAGCAGGGAGTGCTCCTTCTCGATCTCAACAGGCTGGCATTTCGGATTAACATGGCCATTGCAAGCCAGGCTTAGCAATTGCAAGATGAGGCAGTAACTATTTCCTGGGTTTTATGTATCTGACCTTAAGAGGTATGAAGCAGGGAACCCTCATGTGTGGCTGCCTTGAATTAGCCACGCCGTTTCCAATCAGCCCTGCTGTAGGGCAGCTGCCTAACCATCTAGCATATCCAGGGGCCAAGCTTGCCTTTGGCACACAAACATGTTTGTAAAGAGCGTGTGAACGTATAGGATGATCTATTGATTAGGACAAAAGGGAATGTCTTTGGAACCTATACCCATCAGTGTCGGTCTGTGGGTTGGATATGCTTTCTCAGAAATGTGCATTCGTTTCACAGAAAATACAATTAGGATAATTCTTGTGTGTTCTCTACAGGAAGGAAGTAGTATACTGCTTGTGACTGGTCGGCTAAATGAGGGAATCATTAAAAGGGTTTTTAATAGACTTTTGAACCAAAAGACATAAGGGACTATAGTTATATTGCCTTAATTGAGAAATATTTTGCAGTATGAGGAGACTTAATCAAATTTTATTACACACCTGGTCAGGGACTAGCTGAATGTTTCTTTAAGCAATTTGATAAAATGCACATGGAAGACTTGTTAGTTATGTGAGGATAGGTATGAAGTGCTTATCATCTCTACTGTGGGTGCCTGAGTATCAGATACTTGGTTTACTGTGTTGGGTTGACTGCTTCTGTTCTAATTTCTAATGAACTTTACCACCAGACTACTTGATCATGACTAAACCCAGGAACAATGCAAATGGAATTGCCCCCTGATGGGGAGGAATGGGCCCAGATGGCCCTTAAAAGGTGATAATTAGGAAATATAGCATATCTGAGTAGCTAGAAAGAGAGAAACTTGTTAAAGACAGTCAATCTGTTTGAAGCAATAGTCTTTCCCTTAATTATATGCATTTTCATCTAGAGTTGCTTTAAAGTAAAATTCTCCCAGGAAATTCTTTATTAGTAGCTGAAACCTAGAAACCACACATTTTTTTGCTACTCTGTTTCAGATTATTTAAGACATTCTTTCCTTCATACATTTTTTTGTTTTCTAGATCTGTGTAACAGACTTGCTGTGTGTGTTTTAGAGGGCCGTTTTAGGTTATTTTAGCTCTTATGCTAAAACAGTGGGGGAGTGATTAAAAGAGAAAAATATTGGTATATATTTGTAAACTGAGCTTTTAAAATTCAAATAGTTGCAGGATATTACAGTCTGTGATTTCATATACTTTGTAATAAGATTGCCTTAAATGTGTTGCCTTCTTGGCAGCATATCTCCAGATTCTTCTTGAATATGTCATTACAATAATTTTACATATGACAGGTTGGACTTTTAAAGCATTATCTTTTTATGCGAATTAGCATATTTGCATTTGCTAATGATATCATTCCTGAAGCTTTTCTTCTTTCAAAAAAATTTTTAAGTGTACAAGCTTGGCATTACTAGAAGAATGAGAAGTGAACTGAGAATGAGGAAGTGGTGACATAAAGAGAGAAGAAATATGCTCAATATATCTCTTCCAGCTTCTATACGGAATGGAGTATGGTGAAAATAGCTGTTCCTGGGTATTAAAGCACAGAGCAAAAGCTATAATGGCCAGAGGCAACTTTTTCTTTATTTGCAAATTCAGGAAGTAAAATTACATTGAAGTGCTAAATTACATTATTCCAAATATCTTGGCAGTCATATTTTGGCAGATGAGTTGCTTTCCTGAAATGACTCAATACCATCATTCATCCTGACAAAAGCCAGTGGTACAGATGTACCTTTGGGACTGTGGCCAAGGTAAGACCTGCATTTTCCAGGTCTGCCCACTCAGGGTTTGAAGGACTCTCCATAAAATAAGCCTCACACCCCAAGCATTGCCCCTCCCATCCTTAGCAAGTACACTCTGGCTAAAATGTAGGAGGTCTTAGGATCTAGTCCTTGGGGCTTAATACAGATTCATAAAGTATCTTCTTCTACTCAACATCCTCTTATAAAGTCTTTGAATTTTTAAGCCTAGTTATTGAAAAGTGGTCATAGTTCATTCTGAATTTCAGGATTCAGAAGCACATATACCAAGACAGAATGAAGAATCATCGTGCTTTCCTTCAGCAAGCTTCGGGGGGAAACAGAATCAAGAATGAGCAATGAGTGCATTATTTGCAGGACATTTTGAATTGTATCCTCGCAATCATTGACAGGTTGTCCCAAAGGAATAATCAGGCTCAAACTTCCCTTGTTATCACTGAAAAACAAAAATTATCTAGCACAGGTGTCCTTTAGGGAAGAAAAAGTCAAGAGGAAAACTGGAGATAAAAATCATTTCTATCTTTAATTCCGTGATTCACACAGCAAGGAAGGAGTATAGTTTACATCCCATGTGGCCAACTGTATCTGTGAGAGTATGCTTTTTGAAGATTGTACTCAATTATTTCAACTTCAGTAACTGCAAAAAAGATCTAGCACCATTTATGAAGTTACATTTATTTACTATTACTTTCTAGATGTGACATGACTTGAAACTTTTATAGTTGTTGAAAATTGTATCCATCACAGAACAAGTTCAGAGGAGAAAAGCAGCTTCAACTTATCAAGTGTTTTTCAAAGAGGCTTAAATTTGACCAAAACCTAACTTGCCTTTTCATAAGATATCTAAAACATGATTTGCTATAACAATATTTGGAATTTTGTTTAACAGCAAATGTAAAGAACCAAGTTGAAATAGCCCAGGAGATGGATGGCACTTAACTCTGCATTCTTTTTTGAAGGTTTTATTAATTAGCTCTCTAACTCAAATAGGTTACATCCTCTGAGCAGTAAATTGCATTCCATTTGCAAAGCCCTGCAGATGAAATTTGCATGTGGCCTAAATGCTATCCACATTGTTGTGTTAAGTAGAATTTATCTCTCTGGACCCTCCCCCCACCCCCAGTGGAAAGTGTTAACCGCTTTTCTTGCTGGAAGGGAAGTTCACATGTAGTTTGGTCATTCGGCACCGTCCTCTTTTTTATTGTTAAATCCACTAAAGCCAGTCATGCCTGGCGGTACCAAGCAAGCTCTTTCCTGTGTTCTGGTCTGCTAAGCATTTGGAGTTCTTTGCCGTTTATTTACATGGAATGTTTTCAGCTTCTGTCTTTGCTTTAAGAGCCAATTAAAAGGAATCTTAAAAAAACAAAAAGGTAGTTTTTATTGTAGGTTTTTCCTTTCTGGAATCTTCCCTTGTCTCCAGCCCCCTCCCCCCCATCACCACCTTCCCGCCCCCAACGCCGCCACCTCCCACGGCATGCACTTTTTTAAAAAATAATTTTGAAGGTATTTTAGGAAGCACATTAATACCACACAGCTTGGAGAAGAGAGAACTAGGTGACTCCCCCGTCACAAATTGATCAAATATCATCAGTGTTCCAGTTCTGTTTGTCATTATGATCTGAGAATGTTCCTGAGCAGCTGCCCTTCAGAGGATGTTGATGCTTAGACAGACCCTCCTGTCATTTACCTGACTTGCAAGCACAACTCTTTTGAAGGAATTAATATCAAATTTACACATGAGAATTTACCATTTAGTAGGGTGGATTCCTTTTCAATGCATACTTTCAGTTCAACGGGGAGGGGGATCCCATCTATTTTAAAAAACCATTAATTACATACTTCTGCCATTTTCCTTTTGAATTTCCACAGGGGGAAAAGTTATTTGAATAACAAACAAATAAACAAAAACCCCTCCTCACAAATAGCTGTCAACCTCCTACTTCAACAAAAGCTTTCTGTCATACTAAGACCTACAGTGTCCTGTTTGGTTAGAGGCAGCAGGGCGGTATAGACACTACAGAAAGGCTTGGGTTAACAGCGCTTTCTGGATTTAGTCTCTCTCTTGATTAACCCTTGGATTACTGCTTTGAGTTTCTAACCCACTATCACTGCCCCATGCAGAATTTCCAACATGGTTGCCTCTTCTGTAGATGCCTCTCCTTAGATGCCCTGTTGGTAGATAGGATGAAAATTTGTAAGCACTATGGTTTTCAAATGAACTGAAAGCAAAAAGCTGAAGCATTACTCCTTGCTTCCTTGACCTGAGGGTCATTTTCTTAGTGAATAACTAAGTTGATCTAGACTTGTAAGTAAGTTGTATGAACTAATTTTTAGACACATGTCTTTAGATCTTTAGTTCAAACCAACCCTTATATAGACACTCTGATTTATTTTTTTGGAGGAGATAGTCGGGGATCAGAGACCCTCCCCCTTGCCTGTCAGTTGGTGTTCCTTAAGGAGCTTTCAGAGCTCCAAATTTAAAACACATTTCGTGTAATGAAATAGGACCAAAATGATGGTTTCTTGTGACTATGTATTAGATTGACCCATAAGAATTTGCCACTGTTTGACCACTTCTGATGTATAAAAATAGCATTAGAATACCAAAAAAATTTTAGTGCAATAACACCTCCTGATTAGAAAATGGAGAAATAAGAAAGCCTGAAGAGGACTTCCCTGGTGGCACAGTGGTTAAGAATCCACCTGCCAATGCAGGGGACACGGGTTCAAGCCCTGGTCCAGGAAGATCCCACATGCCGCAGAGCAACTAAGCCTGTGCGCCACAACTACTGAGCCTGCACTCTAGAGCCAGCGAGCCCCAACAACTGAGCCCGCGTGCCACGAGCCCATGCTCTGCAACAAGAGAAGACACTGCAATGAGAAGCACGTGCACCGCAACGAAGAGTAGCCCCCGCTCGCCGCAACTAGAGAAAGCCCGCGTGCAGCAAGGAAGACCCAACACAGCCAAAAATAAATAAATAAACAAACAAATAAATAAATAAAAAGAAAGCTCAAAGAATTAGACTATAAGCTCATTATAAGCAAATAGTGACTCCTTCCCTCCCTCCTTCCCTCTCTCCCTCCTTTCCTCCCTCCCTCCCTCCCTCCCTTCCTTCCTTCCTTCCACAATCACCTGTTGAGTCCCTTCTACATACTGCTGGCTAGGGATAAAAGGTATAGTTACTGCCCTCAAATCACTTAAAAGACAAATAAATACCAGCTGTTCCACGTGATGGTGAAAACAGAGCCCATGGGGTGGTGGGAACACAGACAGGAGTTTCTAGAATCCTCAAAACCTGAAACTCACACTGCACAGAGAGCTCCAAATCCCTATGTTTTTAGAATGTTATTTCTATGGACTGTATTGCAGTAATAATAATTCAGAAAGTAGAAACTCAGTGTCCATTCTTCATAGCCAGGAGGTATCCAAGTGAGCAATGAATCCAGTTACTTATTTTCTTCCTTCATTCTTTCATGTTAACAAAGTGCTTAGAATCCATACTGTGTTCTTAATACAAGCAGAGGAGGTGTATATAACATCCCTGTTCCCTTAGTCACATTACTTCCAATCCTAACCTCCCATAGCATTTTTTTTTAACATCTTTATTGGAGTATAATTGCTTTACAATGGTCCATAGCATTTTAAAATAAGTTTTGGGAATTCCCTGGCAGTACAGTGGTTAGGACTCCGCGTTTTCACTGCCGAGGGCCGGGGTTCAATTCCTGGTCGGGGAACAAAGATCCCGCAAGCCGTGAGGCGCGACCAACAAAAAAAAAGTTTTAAATGAGATATCATTCAAATACTAGAAAATTCACCCTCTTAAAATGTATGATTGAAAATTTTTTAGTCTATTCACGAAGTTATGCAATGATCACTACTACCTACCTAATCCCAGAACATTTTCCTCTCCCCAGAAAGAAACCCACACCCATTAGCAGTCATGTTCCCCTCTTTCCTTCCCTTGGAAACCCCTGATCTACTTTCCGAATCTTTAGATTTGCCTATTCTGGACATTTCATATAATTGTAATCGTATAGCTGTGCCCTTCTGTGTCTGGCTTCTTTCACTGTAGCGTCATGTTTTTCAGGTTTATCCCTGTTGTAGCATGGATCAACATTTCATTCCCTTTTATGATGTCCCATTGTAGGAATATACTACATTGTATTTATCCATTCATCCATCATGGACACGTGGGTTATTTCCACTTTTTGGCTATTACAAATAATGCTGCTATGAACATCAGTGTACATTGTGGACATACATTTTCATTTCTCTTGGGTATACCTAGGAGTAGAATTGCTGAGTCATATGGTAACTCTGTGTTTAACATTTTGAAGAACTGGAATGCATAGCATTTTGTGACTGTGCTCTGAAACTCATTATGAAGCAACTTATAGTCAGTTATCATTAGGCCTATCTCCTCTACTAGGTTTTAAGTTTCTTGAGACAAGGGTTGTTCTTGTTCATCTTTGAATGCCACCCTCCCAGTCCAGCACCCATCAAGGGACATAGTAGGTTCTTAGAAAGTTCTTGAGAATGAAACTGACCAGTGGAATTCCCAACACCCCTGAGACATATACACACTCTCTCTCTTCCCTGTAACAAGTGACAGCTTGTCAGGAATATAGGCAGCTCCGTATTGTCCATCAAGCTTTCCAGCTGGTTGCTGACCCTTCTTATCTGCTGCGGGGCCTCACCAGGCTCTTGGGATTTCTCCAGGCTGCCTCAGCCCCACAGCAGTAGTTAGGACCCACTCCAGTTTATGCAGATACTTTGAGAGAGATTATTTTAAGCACCACTGAAACCCAAGCAGAGGCAGGGCTGGAAACCTTGACATTCAGGGGCATGCCCCTGTTTGACATGGTTCACACATCTACTTTAGGGGGATTTGGACAAGGAGGCCCTCAAATGCCTACCCAGGCTTTGACTTGGGAGCTTGTGCAGGGGGGTTAAGAAAGCTTATTTTAAGACTTTCTCAGAAGGCCAGAGCAGCATCTTCATGATTTATCCTGCTACCTTTCACTCAGAACCTGCTCTTTCTAATAACATCTATTTCAGGTTGGATTTAAGAGACAGAGCCAGCCTCTGCTGAATGGGCCACCTTTGATGTTACACTGCCTACCGAGGAGGGGAGGGACAGATGGAACAAAAGTTGTAATTGCCCAAATTTACAATAGCTTCCCAGCAGCAGCCGGCACAAAAGAAATGTTAATGCAATAAACTGTAAATGGAAGGAAGCTGAGCAGGATTTATGGTTGGCGCAAACCTGCACCAAATCTCTGGAACCTCCTTCCTTCATCTGTGAGGCATTTCAATAGAGTAGAATTGAGCTCTTTGGAAAGTCAGTGACCACTCTGTACCCTCCCTCCCTTATATGTCTCCCATCCCCCAAACAAACAGATTTCCTGCAAAAACCTGGGAAACCTGATCAGACAGTTGGGGGGAAATATCAGTCATTGAGGGCTCAAACCTGAAATCCTGACCATGCCAAGAGCCCATGTCAGCAGGAAGCATGTGCGTTCCAGCTGCAACTGAAGCGTGTGTTTCTCTTCTCCTCCTCTGAGTTGGGGATCTCTGCAGATACAGCAGATGGCCGGAGCGTTCCCGTGTCTCAGCCACGAAGTAAGAGGGCAGTATGTCATTCGCCAGTCAGGCACGTACCCATCCGTCAGGGCCACTGCTATAAATGGCTGTTTTTCACATTTGGGTTCCTGCAGCTCTCATTTCCATTTAGGCTCACACATACCTTTACCTGTGTTGTAACGTGCGGAGTGTGCATCGTCTCCTTGTCCAGATTGCTGGCCCGCTTGGTTTTTTAATTAGCTGAGGAGCACAGTCTAAATGGAAAATTGCTTTCTGAGATCCCTGTGCTCCGGTTCCATGCTGTGAGGGGCTCCCTGTAATTAAACACATTTTAAGAGTTGTTCTCTTGTGTATGTTCTATGGCCTTTCCCACTAGCTGGAGAGGTCTGTTTCAGGCCTGAGACTTAAATATTAACACTAGCTATAATTAAAAGGAAACTTGTATATCAATTGATTAAGTATGGGGGATTTTTTCCCTCTTTGATAGTTGGGGAAAGAACTCCTCAGTGGGAAAGTAATTTTTTATGCCTTTTAGGGCTAGGAAAATGGTTAAGCACTGAGAGGAAATTGGACAGACGTCAGGAGATGAGGATCACAGATGTCAGCAAATTCTCCAAGCCCTCTGTCTCAGGTTCCTGGTCCCCACAGTGAGAATGGAGTGGCTCGGGTATGCTACAGCCCTCTCACAGATCTAGAATTCATTCCAGAATTCTGCCTTTCAAAATAACGTGTCCATAATTAAAAGTTCCTGCTACTGTTTCAAATGCTACACAAGCAGCTTGTTAGAGCTCAGACAGAGAGGGACACACTGGGGACATGTCATGTGAGGGATCAGTTCATCGGTAATTAACAAAGGATGAAGGAAACCTTTATAAAGTTTTTGCTTAAAGGCTCAAAATATACATTTAGAGTAATGGTCCCCAAGTCAGCATAGCCATTAGAGAAAGTCTGACATGCGATGTAGAATGGCAAGCTCTCCTCTGGAAATCTTTTCTGAAAAAGAATTTGCAATTTTTTCTAAGAAACATGTAGACAAAGTTGTGGGGCATATAGAAGTCTGGCCTCAAAATCACGAATATTGGGACTTCCCTGGTGGCGCAGTGGTTAAGAATCCGCCTGCAGGGGATGTGGGTTTGAGCCCTGGTCCGGGAAGATCCCACATCCCACATGCTGCAGAGCAACTAAGCCCGTGCGCCAAAACTACTGAGCCGGCGCTCTAGAGCCCGCGTGCCACAACTACTGAAGCCCACGCGCCTAGAGCCCGTGCTCCGCAGCAAGAGAAGCCACCGCAATGAGAAGCCCGCACACCGCAACGAAGAGTAGCCCCTGCTCTCCGCAACTAGAGAAAGCCTGCGCGCAGCAACGAAGACCCAACGCAGGAAAAAATAAATAAATAAAAAAATTTTAAAATCATGTAATATTGATCATTCATTAGGAAACACTGGAATTAAAATCCACTACTCAGGTCCTAATCTGCATAAAAGACACATGGCACGTGGTAAAACTCAATTTGATCACTTCCTAGGAGGGCCAGACTTGGGAAAGAAGGAAAAAGAAAAGAATGAAAACAAAGATCAGAAAAGAAGAAAATATCTGCAGACAAAGAGCTATACATACTCAACCCTCTATTTTTTTCCACAAACGTGCATGCCTATATATCATGACCTACATCTTCCTCTGACCCTATCTTCTCTATGCTTTGCAGCAGAACTCATATTTTTCCATATATTTCTGCGACCAATACTTTTCCAAAGCATGGGCCATGTACTTCAGTGCCTGAACCCATTTGGCCAAGCTCTTTGAGCTACTTTCTTATTTTTCAGTCTTAGCTGTAGTTTAGGGTGTGTGACAATAGAAAACACCTGGGATTTGGATGTGGCTTTGGTGAATCCCTGAGTTAGAGTTGCAGCACTCGGGTTTCCTTATCTGTCAAATGGGTACAATCAGAGTCTTGGAAGGCTGGTTGAAAGAAGTGTGTGGACAGTGGGGTGGTTTGCAACTACCTTCCCATTTCATTTCACCTGCAGATGTCACAAGCTTGTGATTTACTAATGAGAGTAACATCAGCCCTCTTTTGTGCTGATACTGCCTTTGCTTTAACCCACAGGCTTTTAAATCTCAGGGTTAGCAGGGCACTGGGTGAGCAGGTGTATTAGGAAAAATGTTTTGGTTTAATGTATAATAGGAAAGAGATTAATTAAGGATGTTAATGTAATCTAGCACTAAATCCCATGAAGCTTCACAGGACACACAAACAGCAATCCATACAACATGTATATATTCACATGCTTCTGAACATTTTGAAGACAATTTGCCTGGCTGTATTTTTTATATTGTTGGTATTAGATGGGCTTGGGATTGTCATGCCCTGATGGAGTTTCTAGTAGAGGGATTAGTGTCATTTCTGGGCCCCCACCAGAATCCATTCAGGCTATAAGTAGTCATGCAAAGTTGTAGGTTAAATGATTTGGGAATAAAATGTCATTTGACGTGACAGAAATGAACCCTTGGTGGCCCACACTTCCTCTGGGACTCGCTCTCACTTATGGTTCTCATGTTAAGTAATTTTATTAACTGAGGCAAGGAGGGGCATGAGGTGACAAGGGAAATATTTTTTGCTAACATTTTAATCTTAATCACAAAATTTATTGTGTGTGGTTTTATACGCATTTGTAGCTATGAAGCCCTGGAAGACAATGAAAGTAAAAATTAGAATGCGTTGTTTTTCTTCCCAGGTGTCATTTAAAGCATTGTATGAATTGTCAAAAAGATTAATTGTTGTTGCTTGCAGCTAAACAGATGATAAATTTTAAAATTATATTATTACTGTGTGTCAGCATAAAAGCTCTGTGTCCCAAGTGTGTCACCTTTTTCTGTTGCTGTTGACAAGGTTCACATTTTATAGCACACCGCCAGAAGGTGTTGACATATATTCAGATCACTGATTAAATGTTTTTAAAACGTGCCACTCACAAACTAACCCTGATGTTCTATGAAAGAGTCATTTTAAGGAGTAAGATTTTTTTTCTTCATCATTGACACAGAGGAGATTTTAAACATTGCCATTAAAAATAACCAACCCTAATGTGATTACATTTTCCTATTTTAAATTTTGGCACAGAAGAGAAAATGTATTTTCCTCACTTCTCTTCTCCACAGGAAAGGCAAGAACACGGTGTAAAAATATTGTGAGGAAGGTGCTAAATAGCTACTTGTAAACACCCCTTGTTGGGCACGGGACCCATGATGTAGGAAAATGAGGACAGTCCTGCAGTCGGTCGTACTGGTGTTGTAAAGTCTGGAGTTGTGACTCCTTTGCTGTTCAATGCTGTGACAGCCCTTGTGCTACAAAGTATCACAACAGACAACTTTTACCCAGTAGCTGAGGGTGCAGAGGCCTCTATATTCTTTTTCACACTGTGATGCTTGAAGACATGGCCGGTCATGGCTTTTTGCATTTTATGGATGGCCTTTAGACCAAGGCTTCAGTGAATCCAAATGTATATTTGCCACAGTGATAAAGGTAATGCCTCAAGAATCAACATTTTAATGCTCTTCTTTTTGGTGTTAAGGTATTTGTGGGACCCTGTCAATCTATTCTCTTGTCTCTGAGCACAGCACGAATGAACTTTAAAACAAGTGATTTACTGTTCATTATGGGAAAGTTGGATTCCCCCCCCCCGCCGCCCTGATTGTCAAGATTCCTTTGTTGGTGTCAGTTTGGGAGTGTGAATTTTCCCTTCTGGGTACAGAGGAAGTTGACATTGCTTCAGTGATGTTGCAGAGGATGATGTAAGACAGCCATAAGCCCGTGTCGATTGTCACTTCACCCCAGCATGGTACAAGCTTAGAGGTGTTTCGGTGACAGCCTTGGGTGTCCTTGGGGGGGACCAAATCTCCAAATCATCTCTGTGACCAAAAGTAGTTAGAGGTCATGAGTAGCTTATGGCAGCAATAAGGATAGCAACCTTTTATGGAACACTTAATGCATATCGGGAATTCTCACCACTTCACATATATTGTCTCATCTAATTCCAAAAACATAACAGCAGCTATGTGTGTTTATCCCCATTTTATCAAAGGAGTGAAGCAAGACTCAGTCACACCCCCAGTAAGTGGCAGCCAACATCTGAACCCAGGTATGTTAGATTTTAGAGCCACTTTCACATTCATTCAACAGCTACTTATTGATTTTCCATTATATGTTAGGCACCATCTTCATCACATCTGTCTTTTTAATCTGCTTTTTAACTTAATTTACTTATTTGGGGCTTTTAAAAAAATTGGCTCACCATTGGAAAACAAAGCCTCATGCAGAATTCCCTGTGAGTTCAGAAGAAAACAATATTCTGAGAGCCTTGAGTTTCCTGCCTTAAAGAAGGGGGATGGGGGAAAAGATTAAAATGCTCCCTAGAAAATATCCACTTGTGGCTCCATCTCATTTACTTTGGGCATCTGGAGCTGCCTCTAGGTCTTCTGAATGTATATATAAACACTTTGTTCTGGTTACACAAGATGCTGGTAATGTTGACTGGCTACACGGAGGAACTGGGGAAAGAGGGAAGGGTGGGTGAGAGGAAGATTTTCACTGTGAACTCTTTGGTACCCTCCTGGAACCATGTGAATATAATACCTTTTCAACAGAAAAGGGCACTTTCTCTTAAAAGGCCACCTCAGGTAATCTAGTTGAAATGAAAATTTCACTGGATTCAGACTATCACACAAACACCAGTAGTTCTAAACTCTGTTATTTCGTGGGTTGCCGTAACACCCAGTTTGTGTTTCCATTTCATCCTTTATTTCCTGGGCCACCATCCCCATAGTGCATCCTCTGTTTAATTGACCATAGCCTCTTAGTATGAAGTCAGGTGATTTTTTTTTTTCCTTCCTACCTGTCAACTCTTGTTTTTAATGTATGGATCTCTTTGGATTGCATTTGTTTCATATATATGTTCTTTCTCCACGTAGGAGATATATTCAGAAAGATCTCTCCCTCTGTGTGTGTGTTTGTATTTTTTCCCTTTTATATAAAGCATTTGTTTTTTTCCTTGAAAACTCATCTTCTGGGTTTAGGGTAGAATGGAGAATTTGGCCTTAGTCTTCTTCCATCCACTAGTTGGGAACTTTCCTACTTTTATAAACTTGTGCATGTATCATAATGTATAGCATGCATAAAGATATGTAGAATGCTTATACATTCTGTAAATTCTGCATTTACAGAACAAAACCAAAGCTTGTGTATGTAGAAATACTCCTGTGTTTACACTGGTCAATGACATCTAGAGAAAGCAGTTGCTGTAAAGGGGAAAAGCGTCTGAGGATGTTGTTTATGTCAGTACTCAAGCCTTCATTAAGCAAGTTAGCCTTCTTTATGCTGTTAATGACGTTCGAATCTTTCCTCTCCTTCTCTGTGAAGTGTGCCATCCATTCCCTCCAAGCCTTCAGATGTCTTTTTCCTTTATCTCAGGGGTCCCCAACCTCCGGGCTGCAGACCAGTACTGGTCCGCAGCCTGTTAGAAACCGGGCCGCATAGCAGGAGGTGAGCGGCGGCCAAGCGAGCAAAGCTTCATCTGCCGCTCCCCATTGCTCCCCATCACTCGCATTACCGCCTGAACCGTTTCCCACCCCCGAGTCTGTGAAAAAATTGTCTTCCACGAAACCGGTCCCCGGTGCCAAAAAGGTTGGGGACCACTGCTTTATCTGACACATTTCAGGGAAGAATAAGGAAAGATATATTCATATTACTGTGATGGTTTCATTTTCTTTTTGGAGGTCCAATGACTCAGTTATAGAAATGTTCTCGGAACATTTAAAGTCCAGTTGTGAATTTTAAAATAGCTCAATTGGCATAGGTTGACTTCCTATAAATCTAAATCATGATTGTAAACTAATTTGGATGTAAGTAGGACTTAAATAATGATCATATCCATTTACTAATTTGTTTGTCTAATTCAGTGCATTTCTTTCTTTGATATTTTATGTGTTCACATTATGACACATGAACAGGGAAACCAACCAACATGTTGAGTACCTCCTATGCCCTGGGTGTTCAGCAATGTGCAGACAATCCCAGAAGGGAGAGGGCCACACCCCAGGTTTGGGGACTGTATGACAGTCAGCACTCAATAAATATCTGTTATTTAAATTACTGAAATGAATGTAAAAGGAAGTAGCACACTACAGTAGAATATTTCATTTTCCTAGATTATTAAGTGCTCAATTGTCGACAGACAGACTTTTTTCATCTGCACAGATTATCCTGTGTAGGAGTCCTAGGCTTAGTCTTTTATCTCCTTTAGCATTTTATACACAGCCAAACTCAAAGAACTCGGAGGTGACTGTCAGTTACCTAGGGCGTTTAGAAACCTCAGCACACACTGCACCCAGCACACACTGCAAGGATGCGTCTGTTTACAACATTTACCATGTTTGTAAGAAAAATACAGTGAAGGCATTAAACATAGAATTCCATATGATCCAGCAACTCCTCTTCTGGGTGTATACCCTAATATACCCAAAAGAATTGGAAGCGGGGACTGGAACAGATATTTGCACACTCAGGTTCATAGCAGCATTATTCACAATAGTCAAAAGGTGGAAGCAACCCACATGTCCATTGATGGATGAATGGATAAAGAAAATGTAGTATATCCATACAGTGGAAGGATAGTACTGACACATGCTACAACATGGATGAACCTTAAAACATTATGCTAAGTGAAATAGGCCAGATGGAAAAGGACAAATACTGTATGATTCTATTTACTTACATGAGGTACCAAAAGTAGTGAAACTCATAGAAACAGTACACAGAATAATGGTTACCAGGGGCTGGAGGAAGTGGAGAACGGGAAGTTAGCGTTTAACAGGTACAGAGTTTCAGTTTGGGATGATGATAAAAGTTCTGAAGATGAATGGTGGTGACATTTACACAACAGTGAGAATGTACTTAATGCCACAGAACCGTACAAATAGAAATGGTTAAAATGGTAAATTGTATGTTATGTGTACTTTACCACAATTAAAAGAACAAAAACACAATGAAGGCAAGGCCACTGGAAAAGATACAATGTGCTCCTGAGCCAAATACACCCAGAGGAGCAAAATATAAAACCATTTCAAAACTTTGTCTACCACCCTCCAGGTCTCTTGCCTGGTTTGCATCCTGAGAGGTCCCTCATTGAATGGCTCCAGTTATTATGAGGCTCTTGTGGGTGAGGCACGGGGGCTGCATATGGTAGAGATGGCTTTTGGTTTCTTAGTAGTTTTGGATTACTGTGTCCTGTATTTCTGAGATAAAAGCTTATCAATAGAGTATCATTGTGTGGAAGGTGATATGGAGTAATTGCACCTTTCTTGGGTATTCGGCATAAAAACAGTTGGAAAAGGGATAGTCATGTACAGTCAAGTTCAAATCTCTTGTGCTGTTATGTTAGATAACATGTCATTAAATTAGTCACAGATTTATTTTCCCTCCAGCACTGGAGCAGATCTCCATTCCTTCAGCAAAGTGCCAGAAGGGGAAGGTGGCTACATTTAGAGGCAGATTCTTGGAAAAATGCATATTTTGAAATTTGATTTTAAACACATACGTCACAGTTAGCCCCCAAGACAGGATGAGAGGCTCAGAGGATCTGGGAGACTTTCATAGGCTGATTTACATCTTTGTTCTTAGTGAGTTAAGTGGCTGTTGGAGCCAGGCATATATTATACTATTTAAAGTATTTCTCTTTCAACTGTTTTTTTCTATATGATCTATAATAAAACAGATTTAAAAGTTTGAAACACTAGTTGCTAAAGAAAGTTCTCTTTGTAATGGCAGTTAATCTCGTTGCTGCTAAAATGACAGTTGACTTTGTATTAGGGAGTTGATAAAGCCTGGTGATTTGTGTAGTTGTCCAGATTGTGTTTTTCCCAGGCTAGCTCCTCAAATCTCATCATTTCCCTTACGTTCAAAAATCATTTCAGAATTGTTTCATTAGAATTGGACACACACAAATCACTAATGCGTGTGTCTCCTGCCACTAAACACGTTCTGTCGGACTCCACAGCCTGTGTGCTCCTTGCCACGTGCCACTTAGCGTCCACCCTGGACCTAAGGATACTGCTGGAGACCTGATGGGTGCTTTGGGCAATGGCCCTACTTTACTGTGTAGAAATTCTCAGCCACCCATCAACATGTTCATTCCCCATTCATGTACTTCATTCATTCTCTTGGGCATTTATGTATTGATTCTATCACAAAGATTTCTGAATGGGTGAAACACTGTCTTATTAAATACAGAGTAAAGGGTAGCGCTTAGCACATTGGACTCCCTTGGACCAGGTTCTGAAATCTTAACTTTGTTAATTACCAGCTGTTTGATCTTGGGTAAATTACTTAATTTCTCTGTGCCCAATCTTCCTTATTTATAAAATGGGGATAATAGTTTCAGAGAATTACATGAAATGTGCATTGCACAGTGCCTGGCACCCAGTAAGAACCCAATAAATACTACCTGTTGTTATGAGTTGAATTATCTTCCTCCTCAAAATGCATGTATTGAGGTCCCAATACTCAGAATGTGACCTTATTTGAAAGTATGGTTGTTGTAGATGAAATTAGTTAAGATGATGTTATCTTAACTAATTTTAATTTAAGATTAGGGGGACCCTGATCTAATATGACTGGTGTCCTTAAATAAAGAGGAAATTTGGACACAAAAATAGACGTGCATAGAGGGAAGACAATGTGAAGAGAGATGGGAAGAAGATGGCCATCTGTAATCCAAGGAGAGAGGCCTGGAACAAGTCCTTCCCTCCTTGGATTTCAGACTTCTGAACCAACATTGCCTTGGTTTCAGACTTCCAGCCTCTGGAACTGTGTAAGCCACTTTGCTTGTAGAACTTCGTTATGGCAGCCGTAGCTAATGAATACAGCTGATGTTGTCATCCCCTGCCCACCATGTTTCTCATTGATCTGAGAACCAGCCTCTATTTTCTGGCCCATGGGAAATACATTTGCTCCTTTTCAGCTTGTATTTTTTCCTTTTCTTTCTTTCTCTTGAAAGACCATGCAAAAAAAATTCCTAGCAAGAACAAGTGTTTAAGAAAATTTCCCTGCCCTTCATTCCTATGTCTGTTTTTAAAAAGCTGTAGTTGAAAAGTTTCTTTTCTCTCTTATCACATTTCTCACCTTCTCGGCTTGATTTTTCTTTCTTTGAAAGATCACAACCCCTTATAAATTGTTAACTCCTAGAGATTGCCCCAATCCCAAACTCTTGATGAGAGGTAAGAGTTTATTTGTAGGCTTTTATGTTGTGTTCTTTCAATAAAAAGGAAATGCAGATGAGCAGCTGTATGAAATGAAGCAAGATGAAAGATCTAGTGGAGGAGAGAGCCCTCTTACTGCATTTCTGTAGCTGACTTCACGCTTACCTATCTCTAAATTGGTGGCTTGGGTTTTTCTTTGTTTGTTTGTTTTTAAGAAACTTGAGATCGGACAGTGTTCTTCTTCCCCTCCAGAGGCCCAGAGCAATGTGGTGGGTTGCATTCTGGACTGGGCAGCACTAACATTTGTTCTTCCCGGAGACCGTCTGCTGCTTTTCTCTGCCCCAGTGGAGCTAGGGCAGTAATAAAGCTGTTATTATTTACACTGCACAGCATTTTTGTCAGTGGTCTTTGTCATTGAGACTTATGAAGTCAACATAGGACATGAGGGAATTTGTGAATTTTTACCCAGGCAGGGGAAAGAGGTGAAGGAGGGAGTTATCTTTCCAGGGATGTTGCTTTTCTAAACTCCCTCAGTTTTCCCAGTTCCTTTCTTTGCCCTTTTCCTACACTCTCCTTTCACGTGCTGTACAGTGACCTGTGAACTCGCCACCTCCAGCCCTGTCTCCTCACCACCCTTTTGATTTGCCTCTTCTCATCTGTACTGTCACATAGCTCCCAACCAGTTTTCCTGCTACCACAGAATATATAAAATCTATCTCCTTGATTGTTCAGTTTCTCCATGGTTCATCTCAATTTCCCTGTCATTTAAATATCCTTTTTTTAAAAAAGAGTAATCAGGGATTACTCAGGGGCTTCCCTGGTAGTCCAGTGGTTAGGATTCCACGCTTTCATGCCCCAGGGCGAGGGTTCAATCCCTAGTCGGGGAACTAAGATCCTGCAAACTGTGCGGCCAAAAAAAAAAAAAAGAGTAATCGTTGGTCTCCAGAAGTGCACCCATTGACTCAAGCAGCTCGCCTCTCTCCATCTCGTACCCCTCCACTTGGAAAGGAACCTTCTTCCTGCCTCCTTAAGTTTCTCAAATATGAAGGAGTCATCCTTCCTCTCCTGTGTCGGCCCCTCCTCATTTCTTCCATCTCCTTGGAGAATCTTGGTACACAAATTCAGTCCCTCTTTCTCCTCATCTTTTCCTCCTTGCCCCTTTGTGCAATCCTTCCCCACAGCCTGCAAAGATATTCTACACATATCTTTATCAAAAATGAAGTACAAAAAAAAAAAAAAAATGAAGTACAGTCATTTTTGGTTCCAGGAACCCCGAGGATACCAAAAATCTGTGGATGCTCAAGTCCCTTATATAAAATGGTATAGTATTTGCATATAACCTATGCACATTCTCCCTATATTATACTTTAAATCATCTCTAGATTACTTATAACACCCAATACAATGTAAATGCTATGTAAATAGTTGTCAGCTTGTGGCAAATTCAGGTTTTGATTTTTGGAACTTTCTGGAATTTTTTTTCCAAATATTTTTGATCTGAAGTTGGTTGAATCCTTGGATGCAGAATCCACAGGTAGGAGAGCTGAGTATAAAACATAAACTTTCCTTTGTGTCCACATCTTCAAGCTGTTGATGTGTCTCCCAACTTCTCTTGATGCCTAACTTCTTGAAGAGGTCTGTGTCCACCTTCGTCAGTTCCCACTAAGTCACTCTGACTTCTCAGCTTGCTAGGAACATATTCATCCCTCTGACTCTGAAACTGTCCTCTTAGGTCTCAAATGCCTTCAGAATGGCCAATTCCAAGGCCCCGTTTGTTTTTTTTTTTCTGGCCGCCCTGCACAGCATGTGGGATCCTAGTTCCCCGACCAGGGATCGAACCCGAGTCCCCTGCATTGGAAGTGCTGAGTCTCAACCACTGGACCGCCAGGGAAGTCCCTCCAAGGCCCCGTTTTTTAATTCGCATACTAGTTGACTCTCTCTGGCTCTTGGTGCTGTTACATGCTCCACTTCCCAGAACTCTCTCCTCTCTCTCCCTGCATCAAGGATACTCATCTCCCTGGAATTTCTTCTGACTGAACATTCCGTCTTGGTTTTCCAGAAGGGTTTTTACATCCTTCTTTGAGTACTAAAGTCACGATCCTGCCCAGGGTGTCCTTCTCTCTCTAAGTTATTCCCCTGGAAGATGACATCCTTTTCATTTATGATGGTCTCAGAATCTTCCTTCAACTTGGGATGTTTGCACGGCTACTCAAATTTTGTATATACCAAACTGACTTCATTAGGTTTCTCGAAAACATTTTCCTGATTTTTGGGTCTAAATAATGGCTTGTTTTTAGCACTTACAATGTTGTGTTGTGATTTATCTCTTTGCATGTCTCTCAATCCAACTAAAATTTGAATGCCACGAAGACAGGACTTGTGTTGCTTTAAACAAAATCTGTGCTTGATTGTTGCTGGTGTATGGGAATGCTGCTTGATTTTTATTTTAATGTAAATTTAAATTTTTATGAAATAATACAAGATTTAGAGTTTTTCTGTACTCAGAGTTTTCTTGAGTGCTCTGCTTGGTTGTTTGTTTTAGTCTTTATCTTTCATGTTAATGGCTTTCATCAAATGTCTGGTGATCTGTGGTTATCAGTCCATATTTAAGAATGAGGAACTTAGAAATCGCTGGAGAGTTCATTATGCATGCTAATTGATCCGACCTCACTGCAGGGTTATCAGATAGGGATCTGACACCTTCACCAGGGGATTGCCAGATATCAGTGTCTGTAGGCCCTCTGTTTCTTAGAGAGGAATCCTCCAGCTTCCGGTCTCTGGGGATGAAACTTGGCTGCCAGCATTCTGGAAGCCAAGGGGACAAGGCCTGGGGAATCCTCACCATTCTATGTGCTGACTTTCACTTAGTCCCAATTTTCAGCTCCTTGATTAAGTCCTCCGCATTGCTGTGTTTTGCATCCGCAAGTTGGAAGCTGTTCTGGTTCATTTTCTCCAGAGAGAGTTACTTCCTTTGACTATTGGATTGAGGATGTTAGTAGGGGGAGGGTCTTATTGCGCTTTATACAGTATAAACAATCCTTTGTTCAGACCCACATCCTTGCCTTCAGAGGCACCAGGAACCTCAGTTCCTAAGCTTTTGCAGAGTTCTGTTGTGGAGAGAAGCTTCATTCTTTTGGACCTGCCACACTTCTTTGGCCCCAGTGCTGTGGGAAGTTAGCAGTTAGCTTTTCCACCTGTTGATTCACTTTCCATTCTCCAAATTTGTTGACATCTCTCTTCCATTACATCTGTTTCTGTGGCTTCATACTCCTCCCCACTTTAATGTGGGTTTTTGAAAGGAAGTGGAGATAAACACATGTTCATCTGCCATGTTTCTGCTTTTGAGTATTTTGATCTAGTATCCAGCCAACTTTATGAACTTTTATTAGTTTTTTAAAAAAACAATGAATGATTATTGACCATTTTCCCTAATTTTGTTTTATTATGGTAAAATATAACATAAAATTTACCATTTTAACCATTTAAAAATATATTTATTTATTTATTTATTTAATATTTATTTATTTTTGGCTGCATTGGGTCTTCGTTGCTGTGCACGGGCTTTCTCTAGTTGCAGTGGGCGGGGGCTACTGTTCATTGCGGTGCGTGGGCTTCTCATTGTGGTGGCTTCTCTTGTTGCAGAGCACGGGCTCTAGGCGCGCGGGCTTCAGTAGTTGTGGCTCGCGGGCTCAGTAGTTGTGGCTCGCGGGCTCTAGAGCACAGGCTCAGTAGTTGTGGAGCACAGGCTCAGTAGTTCTGGCGCACGGGCTTAGTTGCTCCGTGGCATGTGGGATCTTCCCGGACCAGAGCTTGAACCCATGTCCCCTGCATTGGCAGGCAGATTCTTAACCACTGCACCACCAGGGAGGTCCCCATTTTAACCATTTTTAAGTGTACAATTTAGTGGTATTAAATACATTCATAATTTTGTGAATTATGACCATACCACCATCCATCCCCATAGCTCTTTTCAGCTTGTAAAAGTGAAACTCTGTACCCATTAAACAACTCCCCATTCCCCCTTCTGTGGCTCCTGGCCGCCACCAGTCCACTTTTTTTTTTTTTTTTTTTAAATATTTGGGGTTAAATAACTTTTTTTTTTTTTAATAAAGAGCATTTACAACTTTTTTTTTTAAACAACATCCTTGGTACAATCTAGAATCTTTTTTTTTTTTAATTTACTTTTATTTATTTTTGGCTGTGTTGGGTCCTCGTTTCTGTGGGAGGGCTCTCTCCAGTTGCGGCAAGCGGGGGCCACTCTTCATTGCGGTGTGCGGGCCTCTCACTGTCGCGGCCTCTCTCGTTGCGGAGCACAGGCTCCAGACACGCAGGCTCAGCAGTTGTGGCTCACGGGCCCAGTTGCTCCGCGGCATGTGGGATCTTCCCAGACCAGGGCTCGAACCCGTGTCCCCTGCATTGTCAGGCAGACTCTCAACCACTGCACCACCAGGGAAGCCCCACTTTTTATCTCTTTCATTTTGACTACTCTAAGTATGCCATATAAGTGGAATCAAAGCGTATTTGTCTTGTTGTGACTGGTTTATTTCACTTAGCATAATGTCCTCAAGTTTCATCCATGTTGTAGCATATGTAAGAATTTCCGTCCTTTTAAAATCTGAATAATATTCCACTGTATGTATATACCATGTTTTGCTTATCCATCCATCCATAATATACATGTGGGTTGCTTCCACATTTTAGCTATTGTGAATGATGCTGTTATAAACAAGGGAGTATAAATATCTCTTCAAGACCCTGCTTTCAGTGCTTTTTGGTGTATACCCAGAAGTGGAATTGCTCCATCATATGGTAATTCTATTTTTAATTTTTGAGGAATCACCGTACTGTTTTCTATAGTGGCTTTACATTTTTACTAGCAGTGAACAAGGGTTCTAATTTCTCCGCATCCTCGCCAACATTCGTTATTTTCTGTTTTTTTGATAGTAGCCATTCTAACGGGTATGAGGTAGTATCCCATTGTATTATATCAGTAGTTTGATTTGCATTTCCCTAATGGTCAGTGATGTTGACCATCTTTTCATGTGCTACTGGCCATGTGTGTATCTTCTTTGGAGAAATGTCTATTTAAGTTCTTTGACCATTTTTGAATCATGTTGTTTGTTTTTTGTTACTGAGTTTTAGGAGTTCTCTGTATATTTTGGATGTTAATCCCTTATCAGACATATGATTTGCAAATATTTTCTCCCATTCTGTGGGTTGTCTTTTTGCTCTGTTGAAATTGTCTTTGGATGCACAAAAATTATTAGATTATTGAATTTTGTCAAATGCTTTTCCTACATTTTTTGAGATGTTCAAAAGACTTTTCTCCAACTTGTTAATATAATGAACTATACCAATATGTTTTCTAATGTTAAATCATCCTTGCATTACTGATATAAAACAATTTTTTTCCATTTTCTGGATTTTGTTTGTTAAAATTCAGGAATTTTGCATTTATGTTATAAGTGAGACAGGCCTATAATTTTCTTTTCTTGTTTTTGCCTTCTTTGGTTTTTATACTCTCTTCAAAATAAATTGGGAATAATTATTTGAGGAACTTTCCCTCATATTCTGTTCTCTAGGGCAATTTGTATAGTTATGAATTATCTGTTTCTTAAAGGCTTTTCAAAACTTATTAGGAATTATCTGTACTGTGTGTGTGTGTGTGTGTGTGTGTGTGTGTGTGTATCTTGACTACTAATTCAATATGTTTAGTAGCATATGATCTCTTCAGATTTCTTAGTTCTTATTAAATCACTTTTGGTTACTTATATTTATTTAGAAAATTATTTTATTATCTGTTTTCAAATTTCTTGCCACAATATTGTTCCTAGCATTCTCTTCTTATTTTCAATCTCTTCTGCATCTATAGTTTTAGTTTCTCTTTATTCCTAATATTTTCTTGATTTTGCCAGAGGTTGCCTATTTTATTTATCTTTTCAAAGAATCTTTTTTGATTTTGATGACCTTCCTTCTACTTTGTTAACTAGTTCATTAATTTTCACTTGTATTTTTATTATTCTTTCTACTTTCCTAGGATTGTCTTTTGCTCTTTAAAAAATTTTTTTTCCTGAGTAGAAAAACGAATTCATTAATATTTTACTCTTTCGTTTCTAGTATATACATTTAAACTTATAAATTGCCCCCTAAGAACTACCTTATTAGTTCTTAGTGTATCCCTGGATTTAGATATGTAATGTTTCATTTTCACATATTTTAAATATTTCCTCTTAATTATATTTTTTTGATCCATGAATTATTTAAAAATACGTGTCTAAGTTTTCAGAAGTATTGACTTCTGACTTTACTGCACTGTGGTTGGAGAATTCCATTTGTACAAAATTGACTAGTATTTCCTGAGACTTCCTTTATGGCCTTGTAAGTGGTCATGTGTTGTATATGTTCCATGTGTACTTGAAAAAATGTGTATTTTCTAATAATTCAGTGAGGAATTCTTTGTATGTCCATTAGCTAGTGATTATTAACATGATGTTCAAATCTTGTATATTCTTATTAAGTTTTTGTCTTTTAGACCTATCAATTTCTGCCTCTGGTTGTGAATTTGTCAATTACTTCTGTAATTCTGGTAATTTTTGCATTTATTTCAGATATCTACAGTTTGAAGAATATTATTTCTTTTTGATAAAATGTTCTTTTCATCATTAGATAATGATATTCTTTATTCCTAGGTGGGGTTTTGGGGGGTTTTTTTGCCTTAATTTCTATCTTGTTTAATATTAGCATCCTTAATCCACATTGATTTGGAAGTTATATATTCAATTTTTTTCTTTTGGTGATTATTTTATAATTTTAATATGCATATTTGATTTAACAAAGCCTGAAGTTAACTGATAATATCTCTATTCTCCTTCTGAACAAAGTGTTGTAGAATATTTTAGCTCTGATATCCACCTCATATCTTTCATGTTCTCTGTCTAGTATGTTATCAGAGTCTAGTACTTTATTTGTTGTTGATTTTTTTTTAGTACTTTGTTTAAATGAGACAACATTATTATTGCTTCTCGATTCAGTTTCTTTTATTATGTAATATACATTTGGTCACTTCTCTCAGTAAAGATAACTTCTTTCAGCCTTTGTTTGTCTGGAAAATGTATGTATTTTGACCCTATCTTGAATGACAACTTAGTTGAATTCAAGGCTGAAGGTTATTTTCCTTCAATACTTTGAAAATATTGTTCCGTTATTTTAGGGTTTATTTTGCTGCCTAGGAACATTATATTGTGCAGCAAAATTGTTCTCTCTTCGTGAGTCACCAGTCTTTTCTGTTTACTTAGTTAGCTTGTGACTCTGTTTCTTTCATCTGAGAACTTAAATATTCCTTTCACTTCTGAAAACTTCTCAGTTGTGAATCCTCATTCTTTCCTTTCTCTCTTAGACATTTATTGTAATGTCTCATTCTGCCCATCTTGTTTCCTAACTTCATGACTTCCATCACCTACCTCTCTGTGCCATGTGGTGGCACAGAAACCACTCTGTGTAGTTTCTTTTCATCCATCCTATAGTTCACTGATTCTTTTTTCAGGCATGTCTAATCTACTGTTTTACTTATTAATTAATTTTGTGACTATATATTTTCCTTTTAAAAATGCTATTTGATTCTTTCAAATTAATTTTTATTTCCAATACTGTCCTAACCTTTCCATGGTTACTATTCCTTCCTGTGTCACTTTAATAACTTCAAACTTATACATTTCATATTCCTTCTGAAATTTTCACTTATTTCTAGTTCTCAGGCACCTATTCACCCTTATGTTGTGCTTAGTGACCCTCCCACCTGGTGGTTTGTTTCCTGACATGGTTGGGACGGTATTGTGAGCTCATCTTCAGTAGGGGTTGTTTTTGCCTCTGGGAGTCCATGTGCCCTGGACTGTGGATACATTCTTGCAGCACTGCTTAGCATTTTTCTTCTGCAAACCAAGACTCAGTTGTTTTAGAGTCTTGAACTCAAGTTTTTAATTTTAACTTCTCTATCTGTGACTTCAAACCCATCTAGGTGGTATAAACTTAACGCCCGCACTTGCTCTTAACACAGGATCATGGTTTGGATGACTCATACAAAAGGTTTATTTATTTTCACAGAGCCCAAGCCAGACCTCAGGCTGCCTTGCTGTTTCTTTGTGGGCATAATTCTTCCAGTTCCCTATTCATGGATTAGATAGCTTTTAAAGGGGTCCAGTTTTGTTCAGTTCCTTCACCTTGCACAAGCCCAAGTTGGTGTCTTCTGTCCCACGTGGGTATTGACACTCCGGCCCCTAGTCTTTGTTCCAGGGCTGATACCCCTCTGTAGACACAGCATCAGCTCCAGGAACTCTGGCCCTGGCGTTCTTGCTTTGTTTCAGTACTTGAAGATTTCCTTTTCCTTTTTCTTTCAAGCTCAGCTATATGTTAAACCTTTCTTTTTTTTAACTTTTGCTTTAGTTTTTCCAGTATTTCTGTGTGTTTTTAAGTAGGAGTGGGGTCTGCATCCACTCAGCTTACCATAAACCTATTCATCTCTGTAATCCCCAGCTCAGAGGAATAACTGGTCCGTACCAGGTGCTAGATGACTGACTGACTGACTGACTGAGTGAATGAATGAATTTATTTTTCATGTCCAGAAGCAGATGGAAGCAACATTCTACCTCTCCAGGGGCACCGGAGCAAGCAGAGTTTATTTTTCTATGAAGACATAAGAGAGTTCCAAGCAAACAAAATGAAGAGAGAATAGGACTTCTTACATGCTTTTTCTTTAAGTCTTGGAACAATGGAGACGTTTAACTGCTTCATACTGCTTGATATCCGAAGGTGGACTGAAAGTGGGCGAACAGTGAGTTCCCATACCATTCTCTGGTGGCTCCACTCGGCATCCTCACCAGGAGGAAAGATTAAAGAATCACAGGGAGCAGGACACTAGGCCTGTTTATTTCCCTTTCTCTCCCCTGTTTTTAAGAAAAGCGTGCCTTTGATGAGATATAGCCGCAGGCTCTTGTTTCACATTTTACGTCAACCACCTTTGTTAGAAGCTGGTTATTGATGCCGTGCCCTGTTTTAATTCACACTTCTCTGCTAATCAATTACAGCGTTTATCCATTAATCAGGCATTCTGACAGGGTCAATAACTGCTTTTTGGGTTTCGTGAGGGGTTGCACGTTATCAAGCAAGGAATAACGCTCAGGAGCTCACTTAAAAGCAGTGTGACTTTCCCAGGCTGGTGGACTTCTGGAGCAATAAACATCTCATGCAGACTTCATATGGTGGTTTTTTAATGTCTTTGGTTGATGGGATTTTCTCACTGAACACTTCATTAGCAGGGCTCAACATTAGTGAAGTGTGGACAGGTGTGCCTCTGTTTAAGAAAAACAGAAACATCAAAAAGTAATTATTCCCATTCCTTACACATGACTGCATTTACCTGAAAGTGGCATTAAATCATGAGCTTCTTTCATTCATATTAAGTGTTTACAAACAATATCTTCTTGGTAGTGGGGTTTGAGAGCAAAGAAACTTAATGCCAAAATATTTGGAGCTGCTACTAGATGAAAACCAATCCAAAATTTAGAGCAAATATCTCCATAATTATAGTGTGAGTCAAGAGGAAAATATTTATAAACAAAAGCTGAGTTTATATACCAATTTCCTAAAGCCCATCTTTTACACAGGGTGTTTTAAACCTCTGTGTACACATACATGTGTACATACACATTCTCAGTACCCCTCAGCCTTTATAATTTGTTTCAACATATTCAGATGTTGTAAAGCATCATAGAAGTTAAAACTTTTCATTTTAGCAAGGGTGAGAAACAGAGGTGGCAATGTTTAATTGGAGAGTTACAGTTTGGGCAATTGAGTTTACCATACATAATGATGGTAACAGGTTTCGGTGATCTTTTTTATGACAGATGTACCAACATTTAATTGTTTTTCATCAAGGGTGGAGAGAAATGACACTTCTGTAGATTTTTCAATTCTCCTACGTGTCACTTAGCTGTCCCACCATTGTCTGAGTTCCTTTCTCTCATCCCTTTTGCTGCAGCGAGTTGTGTCATTCCCTCATGATCAGCACTTTTGTTGTCTTTGTTTTTTGCTGTACCTCAGAAGTCCATCTTTTCTTTCATCTCCTTCCCATTCATGCATGAGGGAACAGTTGTGCCCTGTTGTGGGGATGTTCCGCTGGGTTTCAAGCAGTAGGGTTTCTTTTTATTCTCTTCTAAGTAGTACAATGGGGCTGAATGTCTGTTGCAAAATGCACACACTAATATGCCAGGTTATTTGGTTTCCAAGAAGTCAATAAAAATACTACATTTAGGCTCAGTCCTTGGCTGGCTTTTTCCCTGTTTGCCTCCTTTCAAGTCTTTGGTTATAAATCTGTTTGTTTGTTTCTGATCGTAAAATATAATCTCCCATATTAAAGTGAAGCGTGGAGTCAACAAACACTCAGAAAAATGTTGCTGGCGGTGGACTATTTTCACACGAGCAGATTTGGCAGCCTGCACCCTCCCTTGGTAAGAGCCTCAAAACAGCCGCCAGAGCTAATTAATGGCAGCTATAACGCGGAGGAGATGAAAAAAGAGTGGATCCCAAGTTGGTCTTGGCAGAACTTTCCAGTGTAAGAAACTAGCACATCTCTGCATCTAGAGGTGTGCAGCTCTGGCTGTTTTCAGCCAGATCACCTTGCTTAATTCTTGTTTTGCGGGGGGGAGATGAGTGTGAGCGTAACTGTACCTAGTTATAAACACAGACCCAAAGGCCATGTCAGCAGTAAAAGGCTAAAGACATAAAAAGCTAGAGATGTCTTAAGACACTTTGTTCTCATATTCAGGAACAATCTTCAAAATCCTCCTTAATGAGGTCATAAAAGAAAAAAATAGAACAAGTGTTCCTTGTGTATCTCACTAGGGCCTGCCATCAGGGTCACTTGCCACCAGTATCCTGTTTAAAAAGGGATTGGAGTAGTTCAGTCAAGCATTGCATTAAGAGAGAGACTTTAATTCCTTCTCTTTTCTTTTGTGCCACAGATAATTTCAGTAAATTTGTGATACTTTCTGCTTAGCCATTGCTGAGGCTTAAAGTTCTTGACGCATCATGCTGAGTATTAGCATTTATCGGGCCTACTTGGCTATGGTGAAGAGAAGTGAATGCTGCAGACCGCTCTCTAATCTTTGATGAGCAGGGTCGGTCTTTAAGCATGACCGGTATCTGAGATCTTGGCTCAGGGAAGAGCCTGCTCTCAGGTTGGTGGCAGAAAGAAATCTTGATGTAACAGAAGGAAAGAACTAACAGTAAGTATGATGGTGATTTACCATGGTGAACTTTTTTAAAGGTACTGGATCTGCCTCTTACTCAGAAACTCACAGCTTGGGGAAGTTTCAGGCATGGCTCTCAAAGGAAACAAAAGCAAGAAAGGGACAAAGTGAGGGCCACCAGTATGTGCTTTCACTGAGGCTGCTGTGGGAGAGTTGAAGATTAGCCCTGGGCTGGTCAGGTCAGGTAGGAAACTGGATTCTCTTGTCATTTGCTTTCTTTTATTTACCAACTTTGTTGAGAGGCCATCAGGGATACGAGGGAACGTTTGAGTCCTGTGCTGTAGAAACCCAGTGGCTGTTGCCATCTAGAAACAGGTTAGGATGTATTTAAAGCACTTAGTTAAAAACTTAATCACATAGTTATTGTATTTTATAAGCTAATTTTGGAAAGGTATACAATTTACTTTATTGCAAATGCAAAGTGGCATTTAGGTGCCACTGCAAAGTTAGATTTGGGTTCTGATGGACTGGAATGGCTCCCAGGGGAACGTTGTTGTGATTGTGTAAATCCCCTTTCCTTTGTGGTTTACTCACTAGATAGTTGGGTCGGTTCTTAGGGCTGCTGCTTTCTGTCCTTAACAGGACAGAATTCAGCCACTGCACATGCGTGTGAAGGCAGTAGGTTAACAGTCCTGACTTAAGAAGATAGTTTTGGGTATGGGTAGATAGAATTGCTTCTTTTCCAGTTGAAGCACTTGGTTTTTTGTTCTTTGCTTTTTTATTTGATAGAGGAGTAGTTGGGTTTATTTTAATGAATTTATATGTGAGACATGTTTATGTAAACAAGTTAAGGCAAGATTTCAGAACTAATTTTAGAGTATGTTTCATGATAATTACTGCTTTCCTGCTAATGGTTTAATAGCCAATCATAAGAGTTTTAAAAATCATTTTGAAATGAATAAGACTTCTCGTTGATTCTTTTTTGGTACTGTTCCCAGATTAAGAACCCAAAGACATACCTGTTCATTCATCAAATATTATTTATTAAACGGCTACTGTATACCAGGCTCATAGTGTTGTATCACCATTATTATAATTGTCAATGTAATTGTTTTTTTATTTATATTTACAGTGATTAGTTTAAATATTGGAAACCCCTAAGTATACTAGTTTTTTTTTTTTAATTAATTAATTAATTTAACATCTTTATTGGAGTGTAATTGCTTTACAATGGTGTGTTAGTTTCTGCTCCCTTTTTTATTTATTTATTTATTTATTTATTTTTGGCTGTGTTGGGTCTTCGGTTCGTGCAAGGGCTTTCTCTAGTTGCGGCAAGCGGGGGCCACTCTTCATCGCGGTGCGGGGACCGCTCTTCATCGCGGCGCGCGGGCCTTTCACCATCACGGCCCCTCCCGTTGCGGGGCACAGGCTCCAGACGCGCAGGCTCAGTAGTTGTGGCTCACGGGCCCAGCTGCTCCGTGGCATGTGGGATCTTCCCAGACCAGGGCTCGAACCCGTGTCCCCCGCATTAGCAGGCAGACTCTCAACCACTGCGCCACCAGGGAAGCCCAAGTATACTAGTTTTGATAATCAGCTTTAACTCTTTGTGAGGGTGAAGCCTGTCTATGAATAGATCACTCAGGCCTGACCTGAGTAGTTCTTGGAATGCTAACTGAAGTTGCATGATTGATAGATTTTTCCAGATTTGAAACTAGAGAGAGCCAGGGAGGCAGAATGGTGTCATGGAAAGGACACAAGCTGTCACTTACTTTTCCTTGACTGAAAGGCAAGGGCTCAGGGCTTGGTGTGTGAATTAAGTTCTCTGAATGTGGTAAAGCAGCCAGCACCTGGCTTGTCCCATGTGGAATCCTCTGGGAATCCCACTCCCTTATTCCTAAGAAATAGGTATCCCCAGGGCCTCAGCATTTACATTCTCATTCCCGTCATGCACGCTCAGGGGCCGGGAAATTATCTGGTCGTTACCTCTCTGTGCCACCAAAAAGAGAGCAAGGATGTATATTTAGCACCTCATTCTTGTGGAAAATACCTCAAAGATTTTTTTAGATCCAGGGAATACCTGCCTCATTTGTTTATTTGAAGCATAATTGCAGATATTTTAAATATTTCCCTACAGTGGAAATCTTCCATTGTTACTTTTTCCACAAAATCAGCATGGTGATTGCTGAGAAGAAAGAGGCCACAGCCTTAATCTCCTCAACAAAATCAAGCCTGCCGCCACGTTTCTTCCTGGGCTGAAGGTTCTTTTTCAGATAAAGGTCTCAGCGGGGAGGCAGGGTGGAAGGTCTCTAATAAAATCGGAGGATTGTGGTCGTCTGGGCACCTTGTCTTCTGACACCAAGTGAAAAAAGGATGAACAGAAGCACATTTCAGCCTCTGCCAAACCACCCTCAGGTCAGGTCTAGGATCCAGAAAGTAGCAAGAGTAGGCCACCTAGCAAATGAACCATTTCCTTTGAAACAGGCAAGTAACAGATCTGGGCTTAAAAAATCCCTAGTTTTCTCTCCCACGGCCAACTATACAAAGTGCTAGCTCAAGAAAATTGTCCTTTTACCTTATAATAGATCTCACAGAAAATGCTACCTTTTGGTCTTTATTTACAGAGAATGTTAGAAGTAATCTTACAGATCCCATTATACCGCTTTTACTGTGTTTGGTGAGTATTCCTGAAAACCCATTCAGTATAATTTGGGTCTTTCTTAATACTTGATTTAAAACAGCAGTTTTTTGAAATGTCCAAGACAGTTGTTGCTTCTGCTTTGTAATGCTGAAAACTTTCTGCATAATTATGTTCTGGAAGTTCTACGGGGCCTTGCTGTTTCAGAGCTTGAGAAAGCATAATGTCAAGGACCATCCAATTGTCTTCTTCCTGTAGATTAGGATGAAGGTCTGCATTAAAAGTTCTCTCTCATCATAAGCTCAAAACAGGTAGTGCTGAAAAGAATGCTTCTGCCTGATGTCTCGTCTTTCCAGTGTGTGAGCCCTAAGTGGGGGAGGGTGTGCGTGTGTGCTGCGGTGTGCGTGCGTGCTGTGGTGCGCGTGCGTGCTGCGGTGTGCCTGCGTGGTGCAGTGTGCCTTATACACTGTCGGTGACTAGCAAATGTACTCAGCTGCTTTTGTGGAGATAGTGTATATGGGATCTTAGCCAAAAGGGCCTCTACTTATAAGTCAGTTCCTAAACCTGTCTTCTACGACCTTTTAGGTTGGACTCCTTTATCAGTCACCTGCTTGAGTATCAATTAGGCGTAAGGAAAGGACACGGGAAGTGGTGGTTGGTGGTGCTTGCCATCTATGTCTCTGAGGCATAGTTTCAGCTGGTAAGGTGTGTACTTTTGGACACCTAGGTCTTTTGGGGGCTGAATATCTTCAGAGTTTGATGGGCTTTGGAAATGTACATAAATGGGAATAGGGGAAAGAGGGGCCAGAAGGTACTTCATCACTCCTTCCCTCCTCCAGCGGGGACCAGAGACAGTACAGGTGGCCCATTGGTGAGGTACTGAAGAGCCATTGAAAGATTCTTTTTCTTTCTCTGTCAGTTAGCAAAGTGAGATTTTCTTGTGTGGATAAAGTTTAGGAAGAGAGAAAGAGGAGCACCACATCCTGGGCCACTTTCAGCCTGTACTTGAGTGTTTCAAGGGTGTGACTGTCCCGACTCCCCACCCGCAATCAGTGCTGCGTTACTGTTGTTAGTGCCGTTACGAGACCGACCACTGGCTGGAGGGTGACAGGTGCTTTAGGGCCCCATCTCTCCAAGGGCTTGTCACTGTAGCTGTGGATCTCAAGGTACACCTGCAGATGCTCAGGAAACCAGCCTCTCAGTTGGGCGGCTGAGGCCTTACGTTCCTGTGTTAACGGACATCATTCGACATCTGAGTTTGCCTTTTAAAATTTGACTAGCAGATGTGGTAGAAATGATCATCACCACAGCCTACAAGTGCAAGGACGGAGTGGCAGGCCCAGTGGCAGGCAGGAGGCACAGAAAATGGGCCTTAGTGGGGGCAGCCCCAGCACTGGCCAAGTCTGGGCAGAAAGCATTTGGCTGCCTCGCTGACCTCTTTGCTAGTGAGAACTGGGACTGCCACCTCAAGTACTTGCCCTTCGTCTTTCCTCAGGACACACCAAGCTAGGCCCAAGAGGAGGGGCAAGGTGGGTCCATCTGCAGGTGGAGACACAGTGAGACTCAGGCCCAGGGCCGCCTCTGAGCAGTGGTGTACAGGGGGGCTGGCCGGACAAGGGCCCCAGAGGCCCCGGAGAGAGCAGCAAAGCAGCCCAAGATGATTCTGTGGGACGCCTGGGGTGGACACCACAGTGGCGAGGATCATGGAAACCGTGGCTGGGAGGGAAGCAGCCCAGCCCCAGTCTGTGAGAGGAGCCCCCAGGAGCCCTAGACAGAGCTTCATTAGGAGGGCTTCAGGGAGGGGCATTGAGGGTTTTATACTCTGTACTTTGTCAATATAGGCAGGTTGCACTCTATAAAGAAACGTAAACATGGGCAGAAAAGTTATAAGGATTGGTATGGTCAAAATAGGGCTAGCAAACCTTGCTTCTAAGCTGAAGATGACTTTAATTTCTTTACTTAAATAAAAAGCCTAACAGCAGAATAAATGACTCTCTAGCTTGCTTTTAAAAATGAAAGAATGCCTCAAAGCATCAAACCACTGATGAGTCCACTGAAAGAACAGAAATATTGCAATTTGCAATGTGGTGGGTGATGGAGAAGGCCATGTACTGGTTTCAGAAGTGGGAGAAGGTACAGGTTGTGAGGTGGGGGAGGGTTAGCAGGAGAGTTCTAACGGACACATTTAATGTATAGAGTGTGGGAAAACATGGACAGTGGCCATACTGCATGATGGAGAGGGGGAAAGCTAGGAGTCTTCCGATAGTCAGAAGGCCTGTGCTGTCACTTCCGACTTCTTTGTTTTCTAGCTAAGAAGGAAACGGAATAACAAACTCCACAACAAAATGGTTTCACATTGCTTTAGCATTTCAGGAATCTGTACTCAATTCTTTAGTAAAACTGTCACTTACTTCTGCATTGGAGGCTAAGGGGTTGGCACATTTTCAAACACAGGAAGTATAGGTATACTTGCATGAATAGTATCAGAAGCTTTGGACTTTTGCAGTATATTCTGCAGGGGCTTTGTTTTTGTTGGTAGTATATATTCGGTTTTTTCTTTCTTTTTCCTCTTTTCTGGATGCATTATATTATGGAAAGACGCCTACATCTTTCAGACCAAATTGTTTTCAGGATTTTGTCATTGTATAGCAGCGTCTTAAAGAGGTCTTTTCTTTCTTCACTTTTCAGAGAGAAATCGGTTTCCTGTGTATTTTAATCTATGTCCACAGGAGGATTATGATAATGAATCACTGTTTTGTAATTTTGCTATTTTAAGTGAGTTTTAAATAAAACCTGTACCCCCTTTCTTGATCTCTGAGAACGTAGCCATTAAATAAGTGCTATAAATATCTTGAGAGCTTAAAAATAGAGCTAAAATATAAAAACACAGTGTGTAGTAAAAGAGGCATTCTTTTCCTGCACCCCACCTTCAGTTTCTACAGGACAACTTTATACTTCACTCAAAGATATTTAAAAATATGAATACATCGACTTCCTTCGCAATTTCCTGACTGTATCACTGTTTTCATTTTCATGGTTAACGCAGTATACTGGTTGGTAGGTAAGCAGTGTGATTCTACTTGCTCTTCTAAATTTTAAAATTCTTTACAAATAATTATTATCACTACTACATGATTAAGGAACAGATATTTATATAAAGCTAGTTTAAGATTTTTGGCTTTTACATTCTTTTTTTACTCATTTATATGTTTAATTAGCATACATTATGTACAAGGTATGGTGCCAGGGTCAGCAAAAAGAGTGCTTCCTACAATCACGACTCCCTAAAATCATGATTCTTAAAGTCAGTTCTCTGTCTCTGTTTCCCCCTCTCAAATATTACCTTCTGTTCTTCCTTCTCATTGTGACCAGTTATTTAGATTTATTTTTTAAGATCTTGGAGTCTCAGTGATATACTGTGCAGTAGGGTTGGTTAAAGAAGAGGAGATCTTGAAGAAATTTTAATCACTGGGGAGTTGGCGCTAACAGGCAAATCAACAGACTTATCCGTGTAGACAAGGAGGGCTGCTCAAGCTGAATTGAACGGACCCTGTTGTAATTTGAACCCTTGAAACCCTTTCCACTTTATTGTCAAAATTACTGCCTTCACTTCCTCCCTCTCCTCATTTGTCTATTTCCCTTGCGTTTTCTCTTGTGCACTCCCAGTGTACAACACAGTGGTGGTGAACTGCTTCCTGGAAGGCATGATTAGTCATCAGGAGCACGCGTTCCTTATAGCTGGAGATAAATGGGCGTTCAGCCTGTCAACCACAAGTTGGACTAATTTGGAAAATATGGTTCCTCTCCTCAAAAGAAACGGCTCATGCTCCTTTGGACACTTGTATAAAACAGCTGTGTGCACTTCCCTGTTCGTTCTGAACAACTGGAATCAGAGTGTCCGGCTTGATGCTAGAACTGGAATTTAACTCGCAATGGCGAGGAGGCTTTACCTAGAATGTCTGTCACCGTGAAAGGCAGGGAAGAGCAGTACCAGTTCCGGCCCCCTTTGAGTTTTGGGGGTGCTTCCCACTTTCCTTCCCCATGATCGTTCACTGAGTGGAGTGTAATCCCGAATCTCTCACCAGTTGTCTCATCATCTTAAAGGGAATAAGAAAATTATAATGGATGTTTTGAATGTGCCTGACCTTTATTTTGTTCATACCCAAACTGAATGAGGCAAAGAGGTTGAAATATTTTCTTGTTCCATCTGAGTAAGCATGAAAACCTGCAATCCTTAATCTTTTAAAAGAAAAAAATAACCTCCTCTGTTTGTGGGATTTCTGATTCATCTCTTCCACCCTGCTCTATATTTTTTTAGTCAAATACTCTCTGGACTTTTGTGAGCCAGTATCTTCCTTCTTCACCTCTTTCCCCTGTCCTCCCCCACCCCTACCCTGTGGTCGCACAAAGAGCAGGGAGCCCACAGAAGACTAAGTTTCTGGGTTTTGTATTTAAAAGGAGGGTGAAATGCTGGATATACTTAGGAACACAAAACTGATCTGTTAAAACTTTGCCAAAAAAGAAACTTATTGGTGTCAGGATAAGGGGAATAAGAGAAACCGAGATTTTTTTTAAAATGCCACAAATAGAGGAGAATATACAGTTGCTTTTCGTGATTTGCACCAAACTGACTTTTCTTTAGTTCAGCACAAACTAGTAGGTGTAGCAGCGACTTCAAACCTCCCAAGTTAACAAGTGATATAAAAAAATGAGAATCCCATGGGAAGGGAGCCAGGAGCCCTGGAAGCTTTCTGCTTGTTGATGTCTCTGAATAATAATCAGGACTAGTACACTGGCCTGTGATTCAAAGATGGGTACTCCTCTGTGACTTGGGCCCTGTGTCTGTGAAACTCTGGGTCTCCAGGGTAAATGAAGTTGTCTGTGGCTCTAGCCTTAGAGAAATATTCTAAACCAGGGTCCCAGGGCCAAATTCTGCCTGCCACCTATTTTTGTGCAGCTCTCGAACTAAGAATGGTTTTTCCAGATGAATGAATTGAGAATAGGCAACATTACCTTTGAACTCCAATTAAGCGAGATGCTATCCCCCCAAAAGGAGTGCTATTCTTCTTGTAAGTAGAACTGTATTACAAAAAAATTGTACGCAATTTAATTTTGAATTTTGTCATTACCAAGTATGTGGAAATTTGTGTTCCCTCTTGTTACACAAGTCCCTGTATAATATCCTTGAGTTTGTCTCTCAGCTCACAAGTCTGAAATAATTTACTATCTGGCCCTTTCAGATAAAGCTTGCTGAGTCCTGTTCTAAACTGTCACATAAAGAAGATTTTGAAGAGAAAAAAAGGCATCTTTACTGTCATTATTTGCCTAAATCTCTATTTCAATTTTCTTTTTTAAGCGTGAAGCCAGTATGGATGGAGTTTATATTCTTTGGCTTGTGCAGTGCCCTGAAAAAACTGGTATCAGATGTGAAATGTGGCATAATAGTGTCAGCTGCTGCCTGTTTGAAAATTTAAGGTTACAGAATAAAATAAACCTGTGTTGCCCGATGTAAAACAGATGGCAATAATAGTACTTATTTTGTAGGATTTTGGGAAGGATTAAGTGAGATAATGCAAGTAAAGGACTCAATAGATGTTAAAAAGAAAAAAAAAGAACAAAGACTACCATTGAGAACTTAAGTTTGTTTGCCTTAGTGTGTATGAGTCCTGGTGCCTTTCATTTTAACATTTTGTATCTGTGTACAGACATACTGTCCCTTGTATACTGGAAGTCCCTAAATAATGCTCTCGTAAGCTTCAGGTAATGCAAAATATAATCTGGTTGTATCTCCTTTCAACATGATTCTGATTTTAAAGGAACACCCTATCTACTTGAGAAGAATTATTACTTAAGTCCTATATATTTCAAAGATGATTTTAAAAGCATAAATAAATGTTACGGAAGAGTAAAAAAGGGAGTTTTCTTAAATATAAATTTATTTTTAAAATTTATTTATTTTTGGCTGCGTTGGGCCTTCGTTGCGGCGCGCGGGCTTTCTCTAGTTGCGGCGAGTGGGGCCTACTCTTCGTTGCAGCGCGCGGGCTTCTCATTGCGGTGGCCTCTCTTGTTGCAGAGCACTGGCTCTAGGCTAGCGGGCTTCAGTAGTTGTGGTTCGCAGACTCAGTAGTTGTGGCTCATGGGCCCTAGAGAGCAGGCTCAGTAGTTGTGGCGCATGGGCTTAGTTGCTCCGCGGCATGTGGGATCTTCCCGGACCAGGGATCGAACCCGTGTCCCCTGAATTGGCAGGTGGATTCTTAACCACTGCGCCACCAGGGAAGTCTGGGAGTTTTTTTTAGGTCAGAAAATTTTAGGATATTGAGTGTCACTGTTTTGGTCACCATCTGTGACAGAGTACAGGATTGGAAAAAGGACATTGTCTTGGTATTTCAAATAGCTGGTGTTTATACCTGGAAATCCCCCACATGCACTAGGGCAACAGATAAGAATTAGAGGTAGGCATGGCATTTGCAAAGAAAGAAAATCACTGGTGATACTTGAGGAGATGGTCTCAATCTTCCTCATTATACTGCGTCCACAATGCACTTTTTGCCTCTGGAGTTTATCCTCCTCCTTCCAAGGCCCCATCTGTTGTCACCACCTCTGAGAAGCCTTCTCAGAATCGCCCCTCCCACTGTTTTCCAACTAGAGTTAGAATTTGCCCTCTTGCCTTAGAGATCCCAGTCTCCCCAGCTAGACCTCGACTTCCCCCAAGGCTGATTCTCTCCTCCCTATTTGGATATCCCTGCCTGGCTTACATGTCCAATATCTATTTGTTGAATCAGTGAATTACTGAATAAAAATTTGTATAACGTTAAAATAAAATGAATGGCAAAACCCTTTTGATTCTTCTCTCTTTTCAGACGTAGATTAATGTACATAGATAATCATGAAACACTCTTGTAGAGCTGATGACAAATTCACAGATAAGTCAAAATGTGTAGATCGCTTATCCAGCTATTAAGTTGTGAAGACTTGGGGGGCATCAGAGAGGAGACATAAATCTGGCTTCTTTATTTTCTGTGGTGCCGACCCTTAGCATGGAAGCGGGCTCCCCAGTCCCCTTGGTAGGCGTGTTTCCCGGGTGTGACAGAGTGCCTCCCACCATCTGTCTGTGTGGGTGTGTGAATCCTAGGCGACCCTCTGTTCCAGACCCACCTGACTAGCTCACAGAGGTCAGGGAAGAGGAAGAAGGGTGTCCTATCCTTAATAGTAGGAGCTATTATTGATTGGACTTCCTGTGTGCAAGGCACTTTATCAGGTGTGTCACGTGCATCATTTCATTAGACTTCTCACAACAATCCTATTATTACATCCAACTCAGAATCTGAATCTGAGACTGAGAGGTTAAGTGATACGCTTAAGGTGTCACCAGATCCAGGTCTGCTCTGAGTTAAAGAAAAACTGAACTCTCAGAGTTAGGAATTGTGTCCTGGTCACCACATCCCCTTGTTCCTCCCATAACTTGGAGTGGAGTCGTCACACATACATGGACGTGGCTAGGCTGCAAGCTGAAGGAGATGAGTGAGCAAACTGCAAAACAAGTAAGACTTCCAACTTTTAGAAGAGGCTAGTTCCTGTGTACCTCAATTCCTTCTAACCTTTTTTTTAGGTGGCTTATGTGGAATCACATGCAAGTTAAAGCCATGAGTACCACGTGCTGGAAGTTCCAGGCAATGAGAAATGAGCTTCATGGTAATTGAGAATGAAGTTAAGGAAGAAAATTTTCTTGTTAATCAAGGGCTTAATTGCCTCTGGGACATTTTAAATAAATGCCATGCCATACTTAAGCAGCAATGTTCTGTAAGTGAGATGCAAAAATTTCTTTAATTAAACCATCGCGGGTATTCCCTGATTGAAATATCTGCCTTTATCTTCATAGTTAATCCTTCCTGATTCATGTAACAACTCAATCAGGGATTGAGTAAATTAAGGGCTCCTTGAAAGAACAAATCAATTGTATAAAATCGAAATTATTTTTGGAGCAGTCTTCCTTGTACATACTTGTATTGATCACAGCCTATTTTTGGTGCATTTTCTATTTAGTGGGCTTGTCGAGTGAGCTGTTTTTCAGCCTGCAAGGGACAGATTATGCCTGCGGTGTGGTGTAGGGCAGACGGTTGTCGGAAGAATTTGTCTGAGAAAAGGAACGAGTGTAAGGGTTTCTTGGCCATTGAGAAGCCCAGTGATGATGACTTGGATGGTCCCTACAATTAACCAGGAAGGAAGATGGTAAGCAAGGTGGTCCACACCCAGGAGCGTGGCCCCACTCCAGGCCTTGCCGGATGCTAGTCAACTTGTACTAGTGTCCGCAAGCCAAAGGGCCGAGTTCTTTTTTATTTTTTATTGAAGTATAGTTGACTTAACAATGTAGTGTTAGTTTCTGTTGTACTGCAAAGTGATTCAGTTGTGTGTGTGTGTGTGTGCGTGTGTGTGTGTATTCTTTTTCAGATTCTTTTCCATTTTAGTTTATTATAAGATACTGAATATAGTTCCATGTGCTATACAATAAATCCTTGTTGTTTATTTTATGTATAGTGGTGTGTATCTATTAACCCCATACTCCTAATTTATCCCTCCCCTCCCGCCTTCCCCTTTGGTAATCATAAATTTGTTTTCTATGTCTGTGAGTCTGTTTCTGTTTTGTCAGTAAGTTCATTTGTATCATTTTTTTTTAGATTCCACATATAAGTGATACCATACGATATTTGTCTCTGACTTACTTTACTTAGCATGGTAATCTCTAGGTCCATCGATGTTGCTGCAAATGGCATTATGTCGTTCTTTTTTATGGCTAATATTCCATTGTATATATGTACCACATCTTCTTTATCCATTCATCTGTTGATGGACATTTAGGTTGCTTCCATGTCTTGGCTATTGTAAATAGCGCGGCAATGAACATTGGGGTGCATGTATCTTTTTGAATTAGAGTTTTCTCCAGATATATACCCAGGAGTGAGATTGCTGGATCATATGGTAACTCTATTTTTAGTTTTTTAAGGAATCTCCATGCTGTTTTCCATAGTGGTTGCACCAATTTACATTCCCACCAACAGTGTAGGAGGGTTCCCTTTCTCCATATCCTCTCCAGCATTTATTATCTGTAGACTTTTTGATGATGGCCATTCTGACCTGTGTGAGGTGATACCTCGTTGTAGTTTTGATTTGCATTTCTCTAATAATTAGGGATGTTGAGCATCTTTTCATGTGCCTGTTGGCCATCTGTATTTCTTCTTTGGAGAAATGTCTATTTAGGTCTTCTGCCCATTTTTCAACTGGGTTGCTTGGTTTTTTTGATACTGAGCTGTATGAGCTGTTGTACATTTTGGAAATTAAGCAAAGGGCCAAGTTCTTATTCCCAACTAAACAGACCCAGAGATTCGGACCCATAGACCCAGATTCAGAAACAGACTAAGGAGATTTGCTGGCTCTCTCGTTGTACACAGAAAAAACAAAAAAATGAAAACTTAAGGTATCCAAAAGTTTTGACTTACAAGATTGTTCACTTTGAGTGGCAGGAGCGCCTGACATGGAGCTCAGTAAGTTTTTTTTAAATGCAGGAATTGTTTGTTTTGGTAAGCTAACACTGTGATTTCATTTAATTCTTAAAAAGAGAAAAATTACCATTTGAAGTTACCAAAATTTTAAAACATACAATCACTTCTATTTTCAAAATTGTATTTAGATTGAGTAGTCAGCAAATAATTTAAATAAGTCATCAAATAATGGTATTCTGTAGAATGGGTTCATACTGAAATTTTTATCTTCTATTTTCAGGGTTCTTGATGTAAAACAACTGAGCCCTTTAAAAGCAGTTTCATTTTCAAATAAACACACATAACAGACACACCTTGTGAACTAAGTACTTGAAAGGAGGAAATGAGGGGAGGAAAGAAAAATATTTGAAGTCATATTTTCATAAAGGCCCTGTGGTGTTTGACGTGTGTTGGCCAATTCAGGCCAGGCTCAAAATGACAGTTCAGGTTTTGCCTACTGTCTTGGGACTCCACTTAGCGCCAAAGTGTCCCCTGAAAAGCCTCTCTTCCTCAGAATCCTTGCTTTGGGCACATATCAGAAAGCCTGTGTGGTGCCCGCCAGCTGCAGAAGGGCCCCCGTGATGGGTTAGAGGCGAAATCACACTCAACTCTTTGGCAGCGTCTGGAAACCTAGCATTGTGATGTCACTGTGAGAATAGAAATCCCTTTAGAATTCTGCATGATGATTCAGAGCAATTAATTCTGTTCTAATTTTCATGCCCCGGGAAGAACTCTATTTATATAAACTTGGTCAGGGACAAGCATATCTGCACATAGTCTGTGAAGAAAGGAAAATGAGCCATGTACTCCCGAGCAAAACTAGCTGCCTTGCTCCCCAGCCTATTTCCAAATGATTCAAATTTATGTAAAGAAACGCTGGTGAGCCCAGGAAAACAAACTGGTATCTTAGCATTCTCTCGCATCAACGTTTTTTGGATTCTTTATGTCATATAAACATATTCATGAAATCACTTTCTCTGACTCTAGTACATCTGCCTTTGGGAGCTCAGTGGTAAATACACAACTGGCATGGATCCTGAGAAGTTCAAGGTTCTCACGACAAGCTGGCTCTGGCTCTTTGCGGACCGAGGACGCCTGGGAGCATGTTCCCTTAAGCCCCTACTCACTCCTTCATTGAGTTCAAAGGGTCTCAAGTCATCTCAAGAAAATCGCCATCTGAGCATCATGTTGCAGGGCTGGCGTTTGCAATTTTTGTGGCTACCTGGGTTCTGTTTGATCCTTTCCCCTCTGCATCTGTCTTGTACATTCCATGTTCTGGGCTTGCCTTAGTCATATGCTTCGGGAGAAGGTATCATGAACGAGTTGACGCCCATATTATAACTTAACGAGCTGAAAAGTCCTCAGGTATAGATTCTACATCTCTCAAACTGAGATTTTTGATTCAGAGACAGGTCGCATGTAGACAACTTCCCGGAGGCTCTGGCTGCTTGAGACACAGATTGTAATCAGAGTAATTAGCACTGAATTTTCAAGTCCTGTTCTCCAGCTTGACCTGGCAGCATTTAGCCAGCATGCACACAGCTGGATCAATGGCAGGAATTGAAGGGGCCGGTTGTAGGGCTGCTCCTGGCAGCTTGTGGTGGGCACCATCCACGGGGAATTCCAGGGGAGCATCCGGGACAGGGGAGCAGTGAGGAGACCTGGGGCGCGGGAGGAAAGAAATAGGATATTGATAAGCGCCTGTCTGGGAATTGTTACAGGAGACAGATCGCAGTACAGACTTTTGCCTGCAATTCATTATCATTGATCTGTTTTTCTCCTTCTTACTTAGTGCAGTTTTGGGTGTTCCTAAAATGTCCCTTGTTAAAAGTTTACACTTCCTTTCCCTAAGAATAAGTACCTGCCTATCTAAATCCAAAGGCTAGTGAAATAAAAACTGTAGGACATGAACAGATACTTTGGTGGATCCAAAATGGAGGGTTTTTTTTCAGCTTGGTGCCTGGCCTTCAGGTAGGGCAGCACAGTCGTGGCAAAGAAGCACCGGTACCTGATTATGAAGTAAATTATCTGGGCACTTTGGTGGTGGTGGTGGAGAGACAGGGAATCAAGTTCAAGTAATCCCAGGGCACTTCTGTCACCCACTCGCTCTTCTTAGTCCCACGGAGTGTGATGCCTCACAAGGGCAGCTTGAGGGTAAGGGTGATGAGAATACTGCAGTGGGGGATGTCAGACCCCACTCCCCACCCATTGAGGGTAATGATTTTGAACAGATGCTTGATGACTGGACGCTGAATAATAATAAATAGGTTTAAGTTTATAGGAAGTACTTATGACACAAAACCACCGCTTGAGCATACATAGTATCCCTAACACTATGATCAATATAATGGAAGAAGCATGGTCAGCAGATTTTTTTTTTAAATGACAGATTTTTTTATAGTTTGGTTCTGTTAAAGAATGAAACACGATTGGTTCCATTCTGCCGTTTTGCATCAGTAGTTCGTATAAGGTTAAACTTTGAGGGAGTACTTTTGCATTTTTCAGCTGTAGGCTTTTGCACTCACTTAAATTACTAGAATATTTGTGTGGAAAATGAGGTCAATTCTGTGTTTAAATGAACTGTTGTTGGCTATCTCACCTGACAGTCATTTTGTGATTTGAATGTTAAATCTTATGACCCTCACATGCTCACACATAATACTTTTCAGGCCACAATTAACATTTGCCACTAAGCTGTATTTTAGAAAGTATTTATAGAGGCTTCTGCGAAGTGCTGTATTCTAGTGATATGGAGTATTTTCACTAGTCATCTGCTTCCAGAATGCACCTTATCCTGGCAGTAAACTGGTGTCTTTCATAAAAAGTTCCTTAACATCCAATAGCTCACTCTGGCACATGCTTAGCATTTTTCCCTGAAATCCTTTACGTAAATCAACAGGAAGCCTTCTTTCCCGTTTTTATTATAAAAGGGGAATTAATGATAAAACTTAAACACACATTGTTATTTTAACATCTAGTCTTACATCTGTTGAGGAGTTGTGTTTTTACTTAAAAATATTTTAGCCAAGAATCAAAACCAGAGAATTATGCATTTTCCCAGCCTCCTGTCAATGATGGCTCTTTGTTAAAAGCACACAACAGAAAATACTGTGCTAAACTCTTGTTGGCTTAAAAAGCCATATATGAAGCCTTAAAAGCCAAAGCATTTAATTCTTAAAAATGATTTGAGTAAATCACTTTAAAAAAACTGTGCCAAACTTTTAAAAAGTACTTTTCACATCTTGCCTTTATAAGTAACTGTGGCATTAAACATATCATAAATTTACTTTATTTTCTTAATAAGTTTGGATTTTCACACAGCCTCTATTTTTTATAATATAGGTCATACAAGGCTGTTTCATTTCAGGTTGAAGAGACCCAGCCAACATTATGACACTCCTTTTTCTTAAGTGCAAAAGTTGGATTGGGAGAGGGACTGTTGAATTTGGAAAACATCAATTGTTTTCTTTTTCTCCTTCCTTTTTTTCTACATTTATTTCACTTTGTAGTTGCGAGTCATGGGTTTTTTCACTTCAGGCTTTTGCTCTCCCTGGTCTTTTGCTTTACAATTCGCACTAGGAGAGGCTAGCGGGCTTTTTTTTGCTGTTTGAGGTCTTTTGGGGTTTTTTTCTTTTTTGCATATTCTTTCCTTTCCTCCAGATATTATTACTGACCAAATTTAAAACACTACAGTGTTTAGGATCCCTGCAGGGCCATTTTAAGTATTTGGACCCATAAAGGGCCCCAAGCAATAACTACCTGAATTGCTTTTAATTACACAATATAGCTGCATCATTTTACTTCAGATTCTTTTTGATTGATGCTGCAAGGCAATTGTAACCGCGGATGATGGGATTAAGTGCCTCTTGAAGTGACTTTAGCTTCTTGTGGGAACAAAGGGAAAGAGGAGAACACTTAGTCCCTTTTTTGCCGGAGCTGCCCTTTTCTTAGCTTGCATATAAAGAAATACAATTAACAAACATTATCCCCAGAGGTAAATTGAAATGTACATGCAGACCAGAACCGCTCTTGACTGCAATTAGACATATATGATCCGAGGTATTCTGACCATTCATTAGTGCTAATTGTTTGAGAAACAAGCCCAGAACAAATGATTAAAATGTAGGCACCATAACTGGGATTATTAGCATGTGTGATAAAATGTGCGCTCTGCAGCTGTACCAATAAAACGCTTTGGAAAGTGGCTCTGATTAGACAAATGCTTGGTTTGGCTCTGTGGTGAGCTCTTGGTGTTTGCTCAAGACCTGGTGATGTTTATAACAAACAACTTATATCTTTCTTTCTTAATTAGTGGGAATTACTATGTAAATGTTGGTATTTTGTAATTTAATATCCTATGGTTTTTCCTGCCTTTGGGCTGTTATTGCAGTCTACTGATCTTGCTGGGAATGAGATAAACTGAGTTCTTAGGTTTTGCTCCTTTGCTCTGTTTTCTTTAAAATGCTGGATGCCATGGAGAACTACTACAGAGTTTGCTCTATTATTTGGTTTTTGAACCAAAATAGAGCCTCTTGTATTCAGCACTTGTACTGTAGTCACAGAGACCTGGCAAGGGTAACTTAGTCAAACATAAACTAACTGGGAGCTGGTTGGCCAATACGGACAGTCAGCATGCTGCTAAGCCCTCCAGCCTAACCTTAGCTAAGTGAGCAGAACCAGGAGGAAGACAGAAGTGACTGTCAGGGTGAGGACCAATTTAGAGTGATGGATGGCAGTTGAATTCCCCCTGGAAGTGCATCTAGGAGTTTGGGGTTAGCAAAGAAATGTGAGCTCAGCTAAATGTGGAGTCAGTGAGAGATTTGGGAGGCACAAATGGGAATGGAAAGAAAGGACATGTGAGACGGAAGCACAGAACCAGGGTGCCAGGCAGGCAGAAGCTGAAATCCAACGTCAGTCTATCTACGCATGGATGTTTCAGGCCTCCTAACTTGTAGCTCAGAGCTCCTCTGTCCCCTGTTTGCATTTCTGAAACCAGAGTCAGAGGAAGGACCATTTGGAGATTGTCCATATGGTACCATGATAACCTACAACAACTTTTCAATCTCAAGTGGTCTGTCCTTGTCACCCAACAGACTTCCGAGCCACCTATTTCTTAGCATATCAGTTGCACATACCAAAGGAAGACAAATACCGGTGTTACTCCAGATAGAAATAAGATTAAATTAGCTTTTAAAATTAGTTAATGCATTACAAAGACACATGCAAAAAATTGTCTGGTTATCTTGTTCTCTGGATAACCTATTCCATCTCTCTTTCCATTATCATAGAAAACCCTGAATCAAGTCAAAAATAAACCATAACATAGATTGTCATGGACATACAGCTTGTGGAAAGGATTCACCTCTTAATTTTTCATTTTATTCCCTGTGTATTTACAATAAAAGTGTTACTCTCTGAGTCTGACCCGTTCATTCCACAGAAAACTAAGTAACAATACATATTCAGTAAGAGTGGGTTTTTTAAGAACTAAATATAAAGGAAAAAGAGGCTGTTTTGCACTTTGGCTGGTGCATTGCTAAGTGTGGCATTGAATAAGAAAAAAATCTTAAGCTCCCCTAAAATTAGAAGTTCTAGGAAGTCTTGCCTTAAATATTTAAAGGAGTTAGTGCCTGTAGCACATTAAACATACTTTTAAAAAAAAACTATGTTAGAGAAAGCCTTCATGATCACATCCATATGTTTAGTTTTAATTTTCATCACACTTAGCTCTGAATAATTAAGAAGGAAAAAAACAATCTTAATCTTATTGTGGGTCCCACACAGTCAAAGCCACATACACGTGATTCGTGATCACAGCTTGTATTCACAGCTTTCGTGTGTGTGGTATGGGTCTGGCAATTAGACTCAGACTGTGTTTTTTCTAAAAATTATTCAGCGCTAGAGAGAGATCAGTATTAAAATTTCCCCAAATCGACATATCAGGGTAATCAAAGGACTATAGCTAACAAAATATCAAAATTCTAAGCTGTGTAACATTTTGGCCTCATTTCATTGCGATTGACACTTGAAAGGAATTTTTGAGAGAATCTAGGGAGAAAACGAAGATTCCGTTAACCTAGATGATTTTCATGACAGCTACCAAAAAAATAAAATAAATAAGATGCGGAGAGAACTGTTTTCTCAAAATTGCAGATCCATTTTTCTGGAGGAAAAAAAAATTCTCCCATGATTACTTTCATATCAAAGAACCCGGTCATGGGGGAGATGCATAATTTGACACATTTAGCAGCCTTTGAGCTTTTGAAGGACTCTGTAAAAGAATCCATGGTTACATCTGTCAGGTTGACAGTCTTCTTTCGTGACCTTTAAAAAAAAGTTAAGGAGAAATTGATCTTTCTAGTTCACATTTGCTCACTTACCTCTAAAGTTCTGCCCAAGCCAGGAATTGGTCATCTCAGCTTTAAATTTATTATTTTTTGAGCTAAGATAACCCAGTACTAATGGAATCTCTAAATGGAGAACTTTTGTGAATGGTCTTTTTTTGTGTGAAATTTTCTGGTGGGCCTGTGGTGATAATATTTCCTATACTCTCCATTGGCTGTTTTACTACATTAACTACTAAATATTGTCTTTTCTGCAACTTGTTTTAGAATCAGATCTTCTTAGGCAGGAATGCCAGCAGTGAACAATCCAAACACAAGACTCTGCTCTGGGTGCTCAGTTATGGCCAGGAGTGGAACAAGTAAGCTGTTGGTTCCATGCACTCAGAATTTCACCATCCAAAACCCCAAATCGTCTCTACAGAGGCTAAGAGAAGTCGACTGGCATGTCCTTTAGGTTTTAATTACAATTTACCGTAAGCGCCCACGTTCTGTACTTCACAGGTGCTTCCTCTCATCGTTCCCAACACTGGGAAATGCATCTATCAAATTGCTATGGGGACTTCCCTGGTGGCGCAGTGGTTAAGACGCCGCTTGCCAGTGTAGGGGACACGGGTTTGATCCCTGGTCTGGGAAGATCCCACATGCCGCGGAGCAGCTAAGCCCGTGCACCACAACTACTGAGCCTGCGCTCTAGAGCCCACGAGCCACAACTACTGAGCCCACACGCCTAGAGCCCGTGCTCTGCAACAAGAGAGGCCACCGCAATGAGAAGCCAGCACACCGCAATGAGAAGCTAGCACACCGCAATGAGAAGCCAGCACACCGCAACGAGGGGTGGCCCCTGCTCGCACAACTAGAGAAAGCCTGCACCCAGCAGCGAAGACCCAACACAGCCAAAAATAAAATAAATAAATATAAAATAAAGAATCCGCCTGCCAACGCAGGGGACATGGGTTCGAGCCCTGGTCCGGGAAAATCCCATATGCCGTGGAGCAACTAAGCCCGTGCGCCACAAATCCTGAGCATGCACTGTAGAGCCCGCGAGTCACAACTACTGAGCTCGTGTGCCACAACTACGGAAGCCAGCACGCCTAGAGCCCGTGCTCCGCAACAAGAAAAGCCACCGCAATGAGAAGCCCGCGCACTGCAATGAAGAGCAGCCCCCGCTTGCCGCAACTGAAGAAAGACCGCACCCAGCAATGAAGACCCAACGCAGCCAAAAATTAATTAACTTTAAAAAAATCACTATGGGTAGAGGGTCCTGAGCATCATTCCTGCAGTTCTCAGCGACATTAACTCAGTTAACTATTGATAAACAACATCCTTAGCCTTCTTTGTGTTTCCAGGAGGCCCAGGTTGAAGCAGCCCAGAAACAGAAGAGATGCTAATCACATTGTTCTTAAACGTGTTCAGTGAAGGAGTGCAGGTTTCCCTCTTGACCTCAGTGTCACTCCGGGGGTGGGGGGGGGATAAAATCCCTCCAGTTTTCCATTCAGATAAAACCTCTCCTCCTCCTCTTCTCACCAAAAGTAGAGCAAGAAAGTGGGATTATGGTGAATGCCACTAGCAGGCACATGCTCTATTGTCATCCCCTCTTCAACCGGAATCAAGGAGCTTTGCAGCAAAACAAAGCTCCTCTCCTCTCGTCCCATCCCCCACTCTCCCTCTTGGCCCTCACCTCCGCCTTCCTTCCCTCCCTCCCACTTTCTTATTCGCCTGCTTTCCTTCAGGACCCATCCTTTCTCCTCCCTCCCTTTCTTTTCCTCATTCTCTTCCTCTCCCTCACCTCCTCTCAAATACCCTCACCCCTGCCCTTGTCTTCCTCCTTATCGTCTGCTGGGCTGACTCGGCCTTAGCTTGTATCAAACTCCTCTTCATTTGCCTTTCGGAAAAATGGCAGCGTTGCCCTTAGAAGTGCTACCGCGCAGCCAAGTGCCACGGGGCAGAGTGGTGCTGTGGCCACATTTATTTATAAGGACTAATCCATTCGAGATATAAACGTGGATCTCTGTTTTCGTGGAAAACTTGCTCTCTTCTTCGGGACCCATTAATGATCACCCAGTTGTACAGGGTTTTCCCTGTTCTTGGGACTTAACGCACCCATGCACCTATTTGGAGAACTACAGTTCTGTGGCCAAAGAAGTGGATTCAGTGACCAGCCAGGGTCTGCTGGACACATGGCTTCTTGTCCGTGTTTGCTCAACCCTTGGCCTAAGGGCCAGCTCGTGGTGGACTTGGTATTTATTGAATGCATGATCTGTACTGAATTTGATCAGTACATTTGTGTTTATGAAACAATAGCATGGATATAACAAGGGAAAGAGATTTGTTAACTTTAAATTTTTTTTCACTGTGGTAAAATATACATAACATACAATTTACTATTTTAACTATTTAAAGCTTATTGTTCAATGGCATTAAGTACATTCTCACTGTTGAGCAATCATCACCACCGTCCATTTCCAGAACTTTTTCATCTTCCCGAACTGAAACTCTGTACCCACTAAACGGTAATTCTCCTCCCCCTTCCCCCTCACCATTCTATAATACTTCCTGTCTCTGCGAATTGACTGCTCTAGGTACCTCACAGGAGTGGAATCGTACAGTATTAGTCCTTGTGTGGCTGGCTTATTTCACTTAGGATAATGAGTAATTTTTGATATGGATGTTTGTTTGCTTTCTCATTCTGTATGAAAAAAAGAGTTCCATTACTGGGTCACTTGTTTTTGCCCTTTGGTATTCAGATGGTCTGAGGAGGAAGAGATCTGTACTGAAACAGCATTACACAAATTTTACCGAAGTGAACAAAAATAAGGGTTCTGCTTTTTTCTCTATTTCTGATAAATCTGTCCCTTATTTGACACTCACCTCTTTTCCTGGGGTTTCCATGGCAAGTATAGGCCAGGAGGGAAGTCCCTCAGCATCCATCCTTCTCCATGGCACCCCACAATGGCCGAAAGGCCGGCCCACAGCCCGTGGGTCTTCCCCATCCTGTGCCCTGACTCCTTCCTTTGAAGTGAATCCACAGCGGACCACAAACTGCTATCCTGTGTGTGTCTGCTTTGGACACAAAAGAGTATCTCTTCCTTTCAGTACAAAATGGAGCACTTGATTAAGGTGTGATATAATTGCTTTGTGAGAGAGTTTGCCCTGAAAATGTTCTTGGCTTTTCTGAAGCGGACTGCATGCTTGTTTGTGTTTGTACCACATGCTAATCTCACGAATGGCCCTGTTCTGCCAGTGGGAGGACAAATAGCTGTTCTTTTGCTCTTGTGCCCATGGAAAGCTCCCCACTTCTCCTTGCCCTGTTGCCATAGTAACTGAGACATGGTTCTTCAAAATAGGGAAGGAATCTCTCTGGGCAGTTGGGAACTTAGCAAACTGAGAACATACGTAGGCCTCAATTATTACAGATGCTGGTGTAAATACCTAGTTATCAATAGTCGTAAGCGTGGCTGGAATTTGTAGGTGAATTTTACTGTCACTTGGGGGGTGTATAGGAAAGGACAGATGAATGGGCTCTTTATTCTAGTCCCACAGATTCTTCTGTGAGCATCAGAATTGTCATACAAGGTCAGACCATGGGCCTTACGACAGAGAGCTCGGTTTTCCTGGTACGTACGTTCCCAGCATAGGGAGTAGGCAGTGACAGTACAGTCATGCTCCTCCAGCTCCCTCGAAGGATCGAAGGTGCAGCCCCAACTAGAGGAGTCCTTTAAGAATCAGGATTTGTGCATAATCTTCTGTGAGAAATTTTTATTTTCAACCTTTATCAGCTCTTAGAGTCAAAATTGCTTTAAGAGAACTTTTAAAGGACCATATCGCTCATTGGTGGGGCTGTGGGATGAGAGCTGCGGGACGAGTCGCCGGCGGCGCCCGACGGAGCAGAAGGGGAGAGGGCATGGAGCTGGAGAGGGGTGTCTGTGCAGCCCTCCTTACCTTTGTTCAGACGCACCTCCCAGAGGCTGACCTCAGCGGCTGGGATGAGGTCATCTTCTGTGTGCTCGGGGTCCTTGAGGACCTGGGCCCCTCGGGCCCATCGGAGGAGAATTTCGATATGGAGGCCTTCACTGAGATGATGGAGGCCTATGTGCCTAGCTTCGCCCACATCCCAAGGGGTACAAGAGGGGAAATGATGCAGAGGCTCTCAGGGCAGTTGAGTGGTGCCAGGAACAAAGAGAACCTGCAACCACAGAACTCTGAGGTCCGAGGTCAGGTATCTATCGCCCCAGAGCCTCTGCAGCGGTTCAAAGAAGAGACGATGTCTTCTCCGACTGCTGCTCGGGACACACAAGAAGAGGCATCCGGTGCTGAGGAGGAGCTGCTGCCGGGGGTGGACGTACTTCTGGAGGTGTTCCTTCCCTGTTCGGTGGAGCAGGCCCAGTGGGTGTTGGCCAGAGCTCGAGGGGACTTGGAAGAAGCTGTGCAGATGCTGGTAGAGGGGAAGGAGGAGAGGCCTCCAGCCTGGGATGGCCCCAACCAGGACCTGCCCAGGCGCCTCAGAGGCCCCCAAAAGGATGAGCTGAAGTCCTTCATCCTGCAGAAAGAAGTACGTGATGGTGGATAGCGCAGAGGATCAGAAGATTCGCCGGCCTATGGCTCCTAAGGAGGCTCCCAAGAAGCTGATCCAGTGCATCGACAACCAGGTAGCGAGCACCGAAGGGGAGCGATTCAAAGATGTGCGGGACCCTGAGGCTGAGGAAATGAAGGCCACGTACGTCAACCTCAAGCCAGCCAGAAAGTACCGCTTCCACGGAGGCACTCGCCAGCCTCTGCCCGAGCCGTCTAGGCTCAGATCCCAGAGGGACGCAGGGGCCCTGCATCCCCACACAGGGCCCGCCCTAACTCCTGTCCCCCATCTTTCCCTACTTCCTTGCTCCACAGTGCTAACCTGCTCTTGGAGCTGCCATGGGCACGGTAGAGGTAGCCCCAGGAAAAACAAACAAACAGAACAAAACAAAAGGGCTGTACCATTTCTGTGTGGTGTCCTAAATAGCAATTTATTGATGTATTATTTCAAAATGATTTATTTGTTTTCTTATTATTTTTTATGTTTATAAACAAATGGGAATTTAGCAAAATTTATTAGAATCTGTGGAGGCAGTTTCTAAAGGGCAAGGGCACATAAAAGATGATTCTTTTTTTTTTTTTTTTTTTTTTGGTTCAAAAACATCCCTTTAGTGGTAACTAGACTTGAATGCAGCAGAAAATATTTTAAAATAATGTTTGAGTGGAAATGTAAAGTGATACAGCCGCTATAGAAAGAAGTATGGTTTTCCCTCAAAAAACCATATGATCCAGCAGTTCCACTTCTGGGATGTACCCAAAAGAATTGAAAGCAGGGTTTTGAAGAGATATTTGTTCATAGCAGCATCATTCACAATAGTCAAAAGGTGGAAATAATCCGTATCCATCAGTGGATGAATGGGTAGACAAAATGTGGTACATACATGTAATGGAGTATTATTCAACCTTTAAAAAGGAAGGAGAATCTCACATATGCTACAACATGGATGAACCTTGTGGACATTATGCTAAGTGAAATAAGCCAGTCACAAAAGGACAAATACTGTATGCTCTCACTTACATGAGGTACCTAGGGCATTCAAATTCATAGGGACAGAAAGTACAATAGAATAGTGGTTTCCAGGGGCTGAGGGGAGAGGGAATGGGCGGGTTGATGAAAAGTTCTGGAGATGAATGGTGGTGATGGTTACACAACAGTGGGGATGTATTTAATGCCACTGAATCGTATGCTTAAAAATGGTTAAAATGGTAAATTTTATGTTACGTGTATTTTACCACAGTAAAAAACAAAATTTGACCAGCAGAGGTGTAAAATGATAGAATACAGATCAGCTCAAGGTGGGAAATACTGATCTTGAAGGTTTAACACGATCCACAGATTGTTTCATCATTGCTCAAATAGGCCGTTATAAACCTTTACCCAGCGTTTCGGATCTCCAGCCCCTTTCCATGGGCACCTTCACTCACTATATCATGCCTCTTTTCCTGGAATGTCCAAAACCTTGGTGTAAAGAGTGCAAAGGGCTGTGCATGAGCACATGGCCAGCTAGGCACCCTCATGCCCCGCTGGTGGCAAAATAAGTTAGTACAACCCTTTGTGAAGACAGTCTGGGGAAGTCTGTGAAGAGCATAACCATGATCACGCCCACTATCCCTTTTAGCCCACAGAGGACAGAGGCTAATGGACACATGTGGCCCTCTCTCCTTAAATGCTTGCCAGCCCACCGCCCATCTAGCCCTGAGTCCATCCTTTCCTTCATTCCACTCTCGGGTCCAGTCCCTCTTATGTGCTGGGTGGCATGGTGCTGAGAGCTGCACATACACCCGTGTTGGGTCAGGATGGGGAGAGGCGGTGCAGAGGTGTGTGGACAGCACGCAGCTAGGCCCTGATATGTGTTAACTATCTAGTAAGTAATGTCTAGGCGTTGTCTTCATCAGGGTTCTCCAGAGAAACAGACCAATAGGGTATGTCTCTGTGTGTGTGTGTGTGTGTGTGTGTGTGTGTGTGATATATATAAGAGATGTAGTATAAGGGCAATAAGACCCACATGATTATGGAGGCCGACAAGTCCTAAGAGCTGCAGTCCGGAAGCTGGGGACCCAGGAGAGCCATTGGTGTAAGTTCCAGTCCAAAGGCTGGCAAGCTTGAGAACCAGGAAGAACCAATGTTTCAGTTCAAGTCTCAAGGCAGGAAAATCTGGAAGGCTATCAGGCAGGAGGAGTTAGTTCCTTTTTTACTCAGGGGAGTATGGGCCTATTTGGTATCTTCCACTGATTGGATGAGGCCCACCCACATTAGGGAAGGCAGTCTGCTTTACTCAGTCTGCTGATTCACATGTTAATCTCATCCAGATATAGCTTCACAGACACACCTAGAATAATGTTTTACCAAATGTCTGGGCACCTTGTGGCCTGGTCAAGTTGACACGTAAAATTAACCATCATGGTATTATTTACTAAAATGATTTAGAATTAATTGTGCTGCCTAAATCATTATTGTAGTTACAATTGCTTTTCAACTCAGTTTTGAATTTAAGAGTGACATCATGAAAAGTCCTGAATCAAGTTCTTTTCTGCACTTGGTTAAGTCTGGACTGCCATTTAGATAATTCAAAAAAAGTATTAGGCTCAGAACTTACAGGATCAATACATTTTTGTTTATGGAGTGATAGCATGAATGTGACAAGGGGAACAACTTGGACGTTCCTTGGCCTTCCCTGTTTCCATCTGAGCCCTCCAGCATATGGTGCTGGCTGAGGGTCATCCATGGGTGAGGCAAGAGCATCTCAGAGCCAAGTATCAGCGTCAAGGCTAAGATGTGGAGTCCTCAGTTAGGGTCCCTGGACCTTGTACAGCATATACCACCTGGCCTTGGCTTCAGCGAGCTCTGCTGCTTGTGAAGAGAGATCAGCTGAGGCCTCCACCCTCAGTCCCACCTGCCTTCCCAAGCCCTGGATTTGGATGTTTGCCTGGGCTCTGGCAAGCTTCTTCTCTATCTGCATTGGTTGTAACTTGGGTGGAACCCCGCGCTGGGGCCCTCTGGAGCCTCAGCTGCCTGGGCCAGAGGAGAGGAGTAGAATCTGGGCTGGTAGCTTGAGGGCAGGGGAACCAGCCCAGCTGAGCATCTGCCCCCACAGGGCGTGGCCAGCATTGAATCACCGGGGGGTGTGGCAAACTCAGACTTGTATGTTGGCTACTTGGGGGTTACGGCTGAGGAGCAGAAGTTTTTAAGCAGTGGGAATGCTCCCAGGTGCTGTAGCCGCCAGTGTGGTGCTGACCACCACAAGAGCCAGGCCAGGCAGCAGGATCCTGAGAAGCAAACCCAGGCATCCTGCCACGGGGGGGTCCCCAGGGGCCGTGCTGCACTGGCCGTGCAGGTTCCCAGCCCTCGCCCCTGCGAACCTGACCTCAGGCTTAGGAGAGCAGGTCTAACGCCAGCCCCTGCTGGTGCCTGTTGGCTGCCTCACCAGAGGTGGTGCAGGTCCTCAGTGCCTGGTGCTGTGAGGCCCTGGGAAAGGGTACCTCTTACTTAAGATGGGAGGAGAGGGAGACCTGGAGGAGAATCCACTTCAGCCCCCTGAGCACAGGGCTAGGTCCCCTCTCACTGAATATGATAGAAGTTCTCCTAATGCCAAGTTCCTATAGCCCTTGCTTCCTAGGGAGGCGGCAGTGTGACCCCACATGGTGGTTCCCAGGACACGGGAAGCACTTGGTCTGCAGTGGCCGATCCATACCCCAAGCCCCCTGTGCTCCCCACTCCATGTGGTCACGTTCTCCCCATCTCTGCACGGACTCTGGCCCCTCAGTGCCTCAGCCACCTGACAAGGGCTGAGTGGTCACCACCTGAGAATTGCAGGGACTTCGTTTATCTTTGTGCTCTTCCCAAGGATCTGACCCCCTAGTGATCACTTGTTACCTAGTGAAAACTAGAATCAGATCTGGTGTTGAAAGCAGCATCTAGCCAACACGCCCTGGTTCCTGACCTGTGTGTGCTGACATAAAATCCTCCCTTCCCCAACTTACCAATGTATATATTTTTAAATTTTTATTTATTTTTGGCTGCGTTGGGTCTTTGTTGCTGCGCGCGGGCTTTCTCTAGTTGCGGCGAGCGGGAGCTACTCTTCATCGCGGTGCGCGGGCTTCTCACTGCGGCGGCTTCTCTTGTTGCGGAGCACGGGCTCTAGGTGCGCGGGCTTCAATAGTTGTGGCACGTGGGCTCAGCAGTTGTGGCTCGCGGGCTCTAGAGCGCAGGCTCAGTAGTTGTGGCTCACGGGCTTAGTTGCTCCGCGGCATGTGGGGTCTTCCCGGACCAGGGATCGAACCCGTGTCCCCTGCATTGGCAGGCAGATTCTTAACCTCTGCGTCACCAGGGAAGTCCCTCACCAATGTATTTTGAAAAGCCTGTCAGATTTTCTAACAAGAACTAAATATGAGTTAACGTTAATACCCCATTGCTATTTTTAAAACTCCAATTGCTATATAAACACATTTCACCTAAATAAAAATAGATTTGTTAAGTAAGCCAACGGTGAGTTGGGTCAGCATTTGTAAAAGTGTCTGATATACAGGCCTCTTCCTGGAATATGAATTCATTAGAACTTCAAAAGCAAAACAGCATGAGGTTGGACACTTTGCTGGAGCACTGGAGAGTTCTCAGCCAATGAGAGGCTAGATGGATTGATATTTGTTAAATTGAGATTCTGTTTGTACTGCCTTCAATTTAGTCCTTTCTCAGGATTTGGGGGTTCCCCTTCAAATCTAGTTTGTTGACTGTTTTAATCATAAAAGATTTTGTCAAATGCTTTTTTCTACATCTACTGAGATGATCATGTGGTTTTTGTGAAAGCTGTAAATTTAAGTTACACTGCCTCCACCTAAGGGGAAGTGTGACTTTTTGGAAAATACATAAATGGGTAAGTTTCAGCAGTGTAATAACCGAATCTGAGGCACTAGTACTGGCTTCAGCAAAACTCCTCTGATGCAACTATTTTGTTACCTCAGGGCTCACCGGTCATGAGAAACTAAGTTGGGTAAGGGTAGAGCATTTTCTAGCCCTGGAGCTATTGGGTTGGCCAAAAAGTTTGTTTGGGTTTTTCCGTAACATCTTATGAAAAACCTGAACTACCTTTTTGGCTAACCCAATATATCCCTCACTGCAGAAGACAAATAGAAAGTTCCTAAAGAGTGGGAGGCCAGGCAGAATATTCCCCAGTTACATCACTCATGCTTTCCCCCCACAAGCTTCTCTCAGCATCTGAAGAGCTTAGTCCCTGCTACTGGCAGGGACTTCCTTTACTTCACATGCCCTGTCCTTGCTCACTCTGCCTCCTGGGAGCTTGAGGTTTGGACCCTCAAGCAGTTGGAAATTAGCAGACTTCATTCTGTTCACTATGGACTTGATCTAAGAATCCAGTTTGAACTACAGGCTCAGCAAGGACTTCTTGGTGTTCGCCCTCTCCCCACCCACTTGCAAACCCTGCCATGATGGCTACTGATCCAGTGGGTGGGCATGTACAGCACCATGGTTTCCAAGCAAGGAAAACTGCCGTTCCTCTCAAAGTTATCGTTCCCAGTCACTTCATTAGCGGGAAGTTGCATAATTGGTGCCCAGCTCCCCTGCCTAAATATGGTAGGATTACGTGCTGGCAACTTTTAAAGTCCAGCAATCCCAGATCCTTTCTAGGACCAGTAAGACACTTTGGTGGTACTTTGAAACCATGGTGCGGAGGTTCTCATCCTTGGCTGCACCTTGGAGTCTCCCTTGAAGCTTTAAAGAAACACTGATGCCTGCGACTCACCACAAGGCTCTGATTTAATTGGGCTGGAGTGTGGCCTGAGGTTTTTATCTTTTTCTAAGTTCTCCAGGTGATTGTAATGTGCAGCCAAAGTAGAGACCTCTGTACTAGCTATCAGCTAAGTAAAGAAACCACTAGCTTGGATGAGAAGTCACATACCGAATGGCAGATCCTCAAATGGACATTAGCTTAGTTAATTATTGCTGCTATTTCAAATATTGTTAGCAGTTTGTCAGTTTTTTTTATCAGAAAGACTTTTCCTTAAACGTGGATTTTTTTTCCAAGTTTGCTGCATTTTCAGTTATGACTTTATTATTACTTTCATAGCATCTACTTGTATATAACAGTAACACATGACTCACTTAAGAGAAGTTTTCGTTGGAGCAAAATTTCCTGCATTAGGGCAATGGCTACACATTGGGATCATCTAGTACAGTGGTCCTTCAACTTGGTTATACATCTGAATCACCTAGAGGGCTTTTAAGTTCCAGAGCCTCAGCCTTGCCCTAGGCCAGTGACTTCAGACTTTCTGTGACTGAGCTTTAGCATCAGCATATTTGAAAGCTCCCCAGGTGATTCCACTGTGCCCCTGAGTTTGAGTCAGCCTAGAACAGCATTCTCAAACTTTCATGAGATAAGCATCCCCTGGAGATTTGTTAATATGCAGCTTCTGATTCAGTGGGACTGGGGTGGGGGCCTTAGACTCTGCATTTCTAACAAGTTCCCACATGGTGATGGTAGATGCTCCCATGAGACATGGGAGAGTCTCACATGAGAACAGATAAGAGACCAATGGTGCTGGTCTATAGCAACATCTCACTTAAGTGGCAAGAACCTAGAGAGCTAAAAAAAAAAAAGAAAAAGAAAAAAAAAATATACTGAGCCTGGGCCCTATTACAAGTGAATTTAATTTGATTGCACTGGGTGGGGTCCAGAATTGACAAGTTTTAAAAGCTCCCCAGGTGGTGGTGATATTGAATCCCAGGTGGAGAACCCCAGCAGTATTAGGGACTAGCTCTGCCTCCTGTGGTATAAATGGTTAATAAATGGTATCAGGTGGAGGAGGAAAGGGAGAAGACCAAAACAAGGCCAGGAGGGACCCTCCTCCAGCCAGAAGAACCCCTGGACCTGCCAAGGGATGTCTTATCTTAAAAAAGGTCCCTCTGTAGAGGGAACTCACCATAAGGCTACCAGATTTTTTTCAACTCATCTTACGCCCCTGCTTTGCATATTGTTTGAATATATTTACATGTTGACTATCAAGAGGCCCTAACTCCAAATATGTAAGATAAAATAAAATAAGTTAGATCTTGCACCTGCTGCAATTGTATTCATACGCAGTAGTCAGTGCTGAACACAACTCAAGTAGGGAACAGATTTTGAAACAGCCGGAGATGGGGGAAGGAGAGGACATGCCAGCAGTACGGGAGGAGGGAGGCTTGGGGAAGCCGCGACGGGCTCCTGCCATCTGCCCAGTGACAGCCCCCTCGGGGACCTCAGAGTCTGCAACAGGACCTGAAGCCCAAACCCCCTCTACACCTTTCTCCTCCTTAGTATTCCAAACAGTCTTGCTGCCTTTGATCTTTCTCCCTGAAGCTTCATTCTGTACAGGCCTTTAGCCTTCCTGAGCTGCTTGCGGGCCATCCTCTGGGTGTTCCTCCCTGGACCTTCCGGACTTGACCTGTATCTTTTGGGCCGCCTCCCCGCAGTGCTCAGCACAGTGCGGGTCAGGGCAGTCTCATGCAGTCGGTTGTACGGGATGTGCCCTGCTCAGGGTGCCTACAGAGGCCACGCGTGGGGCTGAGCTTCAGCTCTCCTCTACGCATCGAAGTTGCCGCTTCAGGAGCAGGAGGCACCTCTTTGCCCTTCCACCTGCTGGCAGGCTCGAGGGGACACCTTTTTCTAATTTGCACAAAGGGACCTGCCAGGTGTGCTAGTGGAGACCCTGCGCAGGTCACCCAGTGCATGCTTCCTGAGTGCTCACTGAATGTATGAACAAGAGAACAAAGTAGAGGCAGTGAGGATAAATAAGAGGTTTCCACAGTCATCTAGGTAAAGGTGAACGAGGCCCCAAACTAGGACGTCATCTGTGTTTACAGGAAGGAGGAGATAAACAAAGGAGAAGCAACAGGCCATGGGTTGGGTTAAAGCTTCCAGGATGACAGAGGAGAGAGGGAATAAAAATGACCTCCGACCTGTAATCACCACTAAAACTTGACTCTTGCCCAAGAAGAATAAGGACAGTGTGGTTGCAGATCAGTCTTACATACCCACTTCTGGACAGCTGGCTTTGGTTGGGTAACGAGGTAACAGGAATTCTGTGCTCTTGTGCGCAAGACCCTGTGGTAAGCAACGTGGGGGAGACGTAAGACCTCCCCTCCCTCGGCGAGTTTGTGATCTAGTTGAGGGCACTTGTATCCAACAAGATTCCTGATGCCGGTCTACACGGACCAGCATCACACGTGGGTGACAGGTGTCAGATGATCATAGTAGCTATGGACGTACATACTGCTTTACTGCCTGTGGTGAGCTCTCCCCGGTATGACATAGCTATTATGTTGCTTCTCACCTAAGAGGAAGTTGACATTTCTTGCTTGCTTCTCACCCCATCTTCTGACTGCCAGTCACAATATTGGTGTGAACCACATAAAATTAGCATTTTTGTCGGCCAAAATGGTTAGATTATCAGCAATTTCATATAGGTGGTTCTTACACTCTCCACCATATTATGCTGCCACTTGAGACCTTTCAAGTGATTTTATTGGTTTGTTTTAAGCCTATTATAAAAGGATTTTTTTAAAAAGAGTGACGCAGGGGCTTCCCTGGTGGCGCAGTGGTTAAGAATCCGCCGGCCAATGCAGGGGACACGGGTTCGAGCCCTGGTCCCGGAAGATCCCACATGCCACGGAGCAGCTGGGCCCGTGAGCCACGATTACTGAGCCTGCGCGTCTGGAGCCTGTGCTCCGCAACAAGAGAGGCCGCGGTAGTGAGAGGCCCGCGCACTGCGATGAAGAGTGGCCCCCACTTGCCACAACTGGAGAAAGCCCTCGCACAGAAACGAAGACCCAACACAGCCATAAATAAATAAAAATAAATTTAAAAAAAATAAAAATAAAAAGAGTGACGCTTTTTCTGGTAAATGTGCAAAATAGGAAAAAACTGTGCAGAAGCAGAAAAATCTTTTATTTGTTTATTTATTTTTGGCTGTGTCGGGTCTTTGTTGCTGTGCATGGGCTTTCTCTAGTTGTGTCGAGTGGGAGCTACTCTTCGTTGCGGTGCACGGGCTTCTCAATGCGGTAGCTTCTCTTGTTGCGGAGCACAGGCTCTAGGCACGCGGGCTTCAGTAGTTGCAGCATGCAGGCTCAGTAGTTGTGGCTTGTGGGTTCTAGAGCGCAGTCTCAGTAGTTGTGGCTCATGGGCTTAGTTGCTCTGCAGCATGTGGGATCTTCCTGGACCAGGGCTCGAACCCGTGTCCCCTGCGTTGGCAGGCGGACTCTTTTTTTTTTTTTTTTTTTTTAATAAATTTATTTATTTATTTATTTTTGGCTGCTTTGGGTCTTTGTTGCTGTGCGCGGGCTTTCTCTAGTTGCGGCGAGTGGGGGCTACTCTTTCATTGTGGTGCGCAGGCTTCTCATTGCAGTGGCTTCTCTTGTTGCGGAGCACGGGCTGTAGGCACGCGGGCTTCAGTAGTTGTAGCACACGGGCTCAGTAGTTGTGGCTCACGGGATTAGTTGCTCTGCGGCATGTGGGATATTCCCGGACCAGGGCTTGAACCCATGTCCCCTGCATTGGCAGGTGGATTCTCAACCACTGCACCACCAGGGAAGCCCAGCAGGCGGATTCTTAACCACTGCGCCACCAGGGAAGTCCCTGGAAGCAGAAAAGTCTTAATCCCAAATTCTACAGTTCAGAGGCATCCCTAATCACATTTTGATGTATTTCCTTCCAGATATTTTTCTTTGCATTTTTTATAAAGTTGAGATGTTATTGCATATGTAATGTTATATCCTCTGTTTAAAAATAACAATCTTCACTTAACATTAAATATTTTTATAAACACAATTTTTAATGATGGCGTAATATTCCATTGAATGTAGGTACTGTAATTTATCCCACTGTTGGACCTAAAGGTTATTTTCAGTTCTTAATATTATATATATCTAGTTTTATTCCTGATCATTTTCTTAAGATAGATTCCTGTCTTAATCCATTCAGGCTGCTGTAACAGAATAGCATAGACTGGGTGGCTTATAAACAACAGAAATTTATTTCTCACAATTCTGGAGGCTGGGGAGTCCAAGATCAGTGCTCTGGAAGATTCAGTGTCTGATAAGAATGTACTTCCTGGTTCATAAATGTCAGCCTTTTCACTATGTCCTCCCATGGCAGAAGGGACTAGGGAGCTCTCTGGTGTCTCTTTTATAAAGACATTATTCTCCTAGGTTCTGCCCTCGTGACTTAGTCACCTCCCAAATGCCCCACCTCCAAATACCATCATATTGGGGATTATGTTTCAACACATGAATTTTGGGGGGGGACACATTTAATCTATAGCAACTCCCAAAAGGAATTGGGTCAAATTACTTGAAATTACTGGGTCAAAAAGCAGGAAACTTTTTTAAGTGTCTTGATTTGTAGCGTCCTTTGGCTTTCCAGAATGCATGTGCCCCTGGATTAACTTTAGCCATGATGGCAGAGCCAATCCTTTGCTGGTTCTGGTTTGGTTACCAGTGATAAATGCTGTTTTTAAAGATGAGAGGGTCTAAAGATGAATGGTCAAAAAAGACTTGGCAGTCAGGTGGACGTTGAAGGAAGCTCGAAAGATCTGTAAGTTTCAAATAAACCTTGAAGCTAGAAAGATCTGTAAGTTTCAAATAAACCTAGGGGAAATACTTTTCGAGCAGAAGCAAAGGTACAATGGAAACAATACAGCATATTGTGGACAGTCATAATCTAATTTTCTGAGGGTGGATAGTTGCAACATGGGAATAGTGGAATATAAATTGAGAAAAGGGCTCTCAGCTGAGACTGAGCTTTAATCCTGTAGATAATGGGGAGCTGTTGACAGTTTTTGAGCAGGGGATTAAAAGAGGAAAATAATGTTTCAATGATTATAGGAGACTTTATCTGGGAAATCAGAAACATCTTTACGAGTGGCAGAAGATTTTTTAAATGATCATCTGTTTTAAAAAATTACACATCATATATAAACATCCTAGGAATGATTTGCTCTTGCTCTAGTGCTTAACATGTGACAGTGGTATGACCTGTCAGCCATGTCTGAGTGGCTCAGGCTTTGAGATTCAGGTGGTGTGGCTTGGAGATCACAGTGGCCAGATCCAAATTGGCAGTCAGAAGCTATTTCGCATGGAGGAAATCTCAGTTTTCATGAAATGAAGGTCTCTTTGGCTTTCACATGTGCAGTTACAACAAATCTCATGAGGAGTGATTTTGCCCTAAGCATTTCTTGGTAAATAAAAATTTAATCTCTTTTAATTGCATTTTTACGATTTTAAAGGAAATGGATATGTTGCAAATTCTGGTTTCCAGTACAAATAAGTAAAATGTGGTTGTTGCTATTACATCATTATATTTTCTCTTTTTTAAGATAAATCAGATATTTTTAATCAATATACAACGATGACAGATACTTTGGGAATTCTTCAATTATCTGTCCATACTATATTTTATATCGATATTAGATAAATGTCTTGTAATATATGTATACTTTTAAAACCCATCTATATGTCACCATATCTCACATAGCACAATGCTTATGTTATGCAAAAATAAGACTTTGACTCACGTTTTAGATTTTATTAAGGTTAGCTTCAAGAAAGAATGAGGAAAAAAAAAAAAAAGAAAGAATGAGGGAGCCCTTAACAAAATTGATAGGCCACCAAAAAGATGCTGATTTTTTCTTGAGATACATTGTCACAAGGCACACTAATCATGGCAAAATGTTACAACTGTGTAAAATATTTGATGGCACTAACGTAGGATAACTGCTAAATGTCAAGAGCTTTCGTGAAGAATACAGCTGGCATATTTTTGAAAGGATCATGCTGTTTACCCTGGGGGAGTAAAACATTAGGGTGTTACCAAGTTTGCTGGGGCTTTCACCTTTCTTTAACTGGGATTTTCATGACGGATAGCTCCGTCTGTTATGGCAGGGCTGGTTTCATGGATGTGTGACCTGCACAGTCACGGATGGCCCTATGCTTAGAAGGGTCTGGTGCTTTGTGTGATGTTTTTCTGTTGCCATCTTGAAATTCCCAATAAATTTTGAACAAGGGCTCTGCACTTTTATTTTACACAGGGTGCTTCAAATTATGTAACTGGTCTTGATTGTGAAAGCTGATTTCATCTTCCTTTGCCATGTGTTATGGGCTAAAACATGGTTTTCACGGGACCAAACTATGGACCAGGTTAGGGGAGAGGGCTGCAGTGAGCCAAGGGAGCTTCCGGCCAACTCCTCTTATTTCCACAGGAAATGGGAATGAGGCTAAACTTAGTACAATAGGAGAAGTGGGGAGAGAGCAGAGTTTACGAGCAGGCAGGGCTACTGACAGCTAGAGTTTCTCCATTAAGAACAGCAGCAGTGGCTGCCATTCCCGCTACACCCACCTACCACATCAAGCTAATAACCCCCAGGCTCCGGCTGATCGCTTCATGTGCATTATTTCCTTTAACTTAATTTTCTCAGCAACCTGCAACATGAGTATTATTTTTACAGATGAAGAATCTGAAGTTTCCAGCAATCAAGTTGCCCATAATTACAGAGCTAATAATGGTCTTTGCTGACTTAAGAAGTAGCCAGCCATCCTTGTCTGTTGTTAAAATTGAACTTGAATCACTTATTTGTCTACTTAAAAAGATTCATTGTCAGGGAGAGAGCCATAGACTTTGTTTACATAGATGGTTCATTTTCTACTTTTTACTTTCACATAATTGTAGATAGTATTGTTCTTTAGGGCCTTTTGGATGTAAATTTCTTAACTTTTTTCTCCCTGGATGCTATCTGGACAGCATACTAATGCTGGAAGTGTTTTTCCAAGAAGAGATAGCTACACCCTCCTTCTTTTCTCAGAAGATTGTGTCAGTAAACAGTATTATATATTTTTTAAACCTCAGCCAAAATGACATTCTGTTGCTTGATTATTTCTGTTGTTATTGTTTTCCTAGTTGTTATGTGTGATTATGTTCTGCCAGAAGTTAAAAAAATTATCCATGTTTTCTATTTTAATTTTGTATTAAAATAAGGTTTTTCAAAAATTTATAAATGAATCCTATTCTGGACTAATTCTAATTATGTCTTCTGCAGGAAAGCATCTCTGGCAGCTGATGTGTCCAGGCTTGGGTACAGTTCCTCACCCAATCACAAATACATTCCCCGAAGGGCAGTGCTCTATGTACCTGGAAATGATGAAAAGAAAATTAAGAAGATTCCCTCTCTGAATGTGGATTGTGCAGTCCTCGACTGTGAGGATGGTGTGGCTGTGAACAAAAAGGTAATGGCATGATTTTTCCTTATGATGGAAAAAGGAAATGAACTGAAATTTGGTGCTCTCCTGGTAGCACTGCTCACTATTTGGAAAGAGTCTACTGTACTCACCTTTTTCTGATTATCGACGTGTTCTTGACCAGCCCTTGTGTGGGTTCTGAATGTGTATGTTTCTTTTCTCCAAGAGACAGGAAGAATCCAGCCAAGATATATTTAAAATCATGGCCTTCAGTATATGTGACTATGTGTGTGTATAGATAAAGAGATACACACTTTAAAAAAAAAGAGAGAGTGATAGACACTCAATCCATTTTGGCTGTGATATTTGCTGGTTTGGGTAAATGACTTAATCCTAGAATTGTGGTGTAAATTTTTCAGACCAGTAAGATGGAATTAGGAACTTATCTCTTTTTTTTACTGCCAGGTATATTGTGTAGTGGCCTTATCTCTTCTGGGACAAGTGCCGATAAAAGAAAAGATAGACTTCAATGGATGAGTCACCATTTTCCCTCCTTAATTAAAGAGAAACTACACACAGAACCTTAAGGTTGCAGCTTTTGGTTGATTTTCTCATGGCCTGATCAGAGAAATGAGTCGTAGAAAATACCCAATTTGTAAATAGGTACAAAAGGTTCTTACTGGGTGGTAGCATAGTGGATGCTTTTTGTTTCATTTTGGTTTGCCTAACTTCTTTTTCTAGGTTTTTATAATGAGCAAAGATTTGTTCAGTAATTGGGTGAAATACATAAATTATTTTAACAATAACTGATGTTTGCATGGAACTTTTTAAATTAAACGCATGCTTTCCCTCAACCTTCATCTATCCAGTCCCTAGACAGTGAGGTTGGGCTGGGAGTGGATTGTGGGGCTGGTGGCACAGAAGGAGCTGGCCGTCTGGATTTATATCTATTTGGATAGTTTCTTTTCCTAGGTGATCTGAAATAGCGTGGTTGTCCTATACAACTTTCTTGATTAATTGCTTTCCTTGGAGATTCTAGCAAACAAATATTTGCCTTATTTTTTTTTTAAGTTAATTTACAGCATCTTTCTAATGGTCAAACCAAGGCTTTACAAGTGTTTGGGAAGGGATTAGAATAAACATGTGGAATCTAAAGCGTCTACTCGACATCTTTGGCATGCACCAAGGAAAGTGCAATTAATCTTCTTTCTCGCAGAGATTAAGGTAAATAGGGCTTTTCTTGAAGGACATAATATGATTCCAGGATGCTCCCTTCCAAAACTCATGTAGTGCACTCTAAGATTAGATACTAAATTGTAATTCTAGTTCTGTGTGACCCAGGGCAATTCACTTGACTTCTTTGCCTCAATTTTTTATCTGTACTGTGGGATGACAAAATCTTGTTTTGTCAGGGATAGGGATTATTACAAGGAATAAGCTTGATAAAATGCCTGGAGTAACTTGATTTCTTATAGGGAATAGATTAGATAAATCCTGTAGTAGTCATGATTAGAGGGGAATTTATTTTAGCTTGTAGCACAGTGAGCCATTAGGCGCCCTGATAAACTTCTAACTGTATTTCTTCACAAACCTTGAGGCTATCTTCCTATTCCCACCTGAGGATGTTTCCTGCTACCCAGATGAGTTCGAAATATGGTTCATTCCTGCCTCATATTTCCTTACTGTTTATCTGTGTTCTGAAGCCCATCCTTATACCCGGAGCCACTACTGAGGAGGAACCTAAGGAGAGGCAGGGGAGAGAAGAGTTTATGATGGACAAGTTGTGCCCGCCATCTTGGCATCTATGTCCAGACAGTGTCTTTGTTCAGACAGAGCACTGCAGTTCTCTCTCTCTTTTTTTAAATTAAAATCTTTATTTATTTTTATTTATTTATTTATTTGGCTGCGTCAGGTTGTAGTTGTGGCACACGGGATCTTTCGTTGCAATGCGTGGGCTCCTCTCTAGTTGTGGTGCGCGAGCTCTGTAGTTTGTGGCACATGAGCTCAATAGTCGTGGCGCGTGGGCTTAGTTGCCCCACGGCATGTGGGATCTTAGTTCCCTGACCAGGGGTCAAACCGGCGTCCCCTGCATTGCAAGACGGATTCTTAACCACTGCGTTAATTGCCAGACACACTGTTTTACGTATGCTGAACTTGGAGTCAACCAAATTTCCCTTTCTTATCCACAGAGTTCTGGCAAGCCAGGCTAGTACTTATAAAACACTTTTTCCCCTAATTTTATCTCATATATTTCATTTCATAGCCCTAGCCTGCCAATGTCTTTTTGGATTTTGATTTCATCATCCAACATTTATACCATCTGAGAATTTGCCCAGCACACTAGAAAAATTTAACAAGTTTCTGATAGAAATGTTGAAGAGGTTGGAGCCAAGTGCTGTGCAAGCATGCCACTAGAAACTTCTGTTCAAGTTCACTTAACCAACATTTATATAATGGTGACTAAATGCCAGGCACTGTTCTAAGGGCTTTAATTTGTATAACAACCAAGTAAGTAATACTTCTTCTACAGATAAGGAAACAAGCATGGAGAGGTCAAGTTCATGAAGCAGTTCTGTGAATATGGTTATTCAGTCACCTAACTCTCCTAAAATCCAGTCTTTTCACAAGAATAGTATAAGAGACTTCATCTAATGCCATTTCAAAATGAAGACACCTTCCTGGTTTACGTGGTCTAGCAATACCTTCTCTCTCCACATACCTCCACCTTGCCAGAAAAATGAGGTTGGTTAGATGAGACTTGATCTTGAAGAACCCGTCAGTACTACCTAGTTGTTACCACCTTTGCTTTGAAGTGCTGGAGAGACGAAAATGGTAATAGCTACTACCATCTACCGAGAGTTTTCTATGTAAGAGGTGCTATAATAAATGCTTTAACTATCTCATTTACTCCTTATAGCAAAGTTTTGTCCAGGGTCATTAAATGGCAGATTTGAACCTCTTAGAATTTTTGCCAGGAATCAGCCTCAAGTTCACCTGTTGGCATATTCCATACATAACTCACATTTTCCTCCTTTCTCGGAAAGTTAGTGCCTTGGCTTCTCTTTATCTTTTGTCACCTTTGTATACTCCGTGGTTTCTCAAAGTTTACCGACAGGAGTGCCGTGTTCACATTTGCAGATTCTTTCAGTGTCTTGGGATTTTAATGCATTTAAACCTAGGGACTTCAATTCATTTGAAATGTCCAGATAAGTCTGAAACTTCTCACGTAACTCATATTATTTTTCCTTTCTTGAAGTCACCTGTTAATCATATTTTTGTTTGAATATTATTCCTCTTGATGGAGGAGATAGAATAGAGGACATTTTCAGTGAGTTTATTTCTTACCATGTTAAAACTGTCATTTCAAATGATCTAGTTACGGTTTTGCTAAACTGAACTATTATTGCCTAATTCAACTTTCTTGGCATTATTCAAACTTAGTCACTTCATTTTAGATATTTCATTTCTTTTTTTAGTAATTGACTAATTCCGTATTTCATTTGACTGACTCTGTGGAGTATGGGCTTGTAATGAAAACAAGAGGAGCTTCCACAGAGCAGTTTGTAAGTATATAATACCTTCCAGCAGGCTCTAATCCTGTCCTGCTAATCCAATTTGTGTTTAAGCGGCTCCTTCATGTCAAGGATGGCGCTACCAGCTCACCTTTCCAAGCATGGATGATGAAAAGATCATCTCCACTACCCTCTTATCATCTCCTTTTCATTGTTAAATGCATGAGGAGATACAGGGCTGTCTAAGCCACTGCTTGCTGGGACACAGTGAAAATAAGCCAAGTAATGCACAGATTTCTGGTGAAATCTCCATGACACGGGGTGAGGCCAAGAAGGTAGGAGCAAAATAGATAGAGGCAGGGTTCCAGAGCTGCTATTTTAGTTGAGTAAATATTTAAATTTATTTAATATTTAAGTTTAAATGTGTAAATTTTTTAATACTCAATATTTAACTAAATATTGAGTACCTACTCAACCAGGCACCATGGCAAGCAGGAGGAGAACAAAGATGGTTGCATGGTCCCCAACCCAGAGGAGTCAAAGGTTGGTGGAGAGACAGGCAAAAAAAATAAATTGTAATCTAACAAGATAGGTCTATAAGAATGCATACTTTTTATTATCATTTGGTTCTACATATTTTTTTAATCTCTGTTTTGATCTCTTGCTTGAGCCGTGAGATACAAAGAGGCTTCCCAAACTCTCTGTGGTGAAGAACCAGTTTGGTTATTTTTATTTGTTGTTGTTACTTTGTTTCATTTTTTAAAAAAATTCTAAACTATTGTGGACCAATACTTGTATAAAATACAATAAAAATGAATTGCTCTAAAAATTAAATGCTGCTTGGGTATTGCAGCAATGTCAAGTGCTATAGAGGTTTCTAAACCCATGTTCCCTATTTTGTACTAACCTCCTGGTGGCATGGTCATGGTGAGAGTTTGTGGATAAAGAGTGGCCCACAGACCACAGTTTGAGTAGAAGGGACTTAGAAGTTTTAAATTTCTAAGTGTATATGAGGTTTTTAATTTATTCTTTTGTTGCTGACCTCAAGGTTGGTTGCATGATGGTTAGAGAATGTGATCTGAATGATGCTGATTTTTGGAAACTTATTGAGTTCTGCTTTATGGCCTATTACATGAGCCATTTTTGTAAATGTTTCATGTATACTTAATAAGAATGTATATTGTCTGTTTACTAGATGCAGAGTTCTATGTATTTTCCGTTAGACCAAACCTGTTAATTATATTGTTCCAATAGCTAAATCTTTAATAATTTTCATCTGCTTGATATATTAATAATTAAGAGGCTAGTTGAAAGTTACCCTCCAATGGAGAATTCACCAATTTCTCCCTGTAGTTCTATCAATTTTTGCTGCTGATAGTTTGAGCCTATGTTATAAGGTGTATACAAATTTAAAATTATTAGATCCTCCACGTATATTGAATTATCTATTATTATGCCTGACCCTCTTCATCCCCTGTAATGCTTTTTTCTTTATTTTTTTATTTTATTATTATTTTTAACAACACTGCTTTGTTTTCATTATATTTTAAAATAAATTTATTTATTTATTTATTTATTTTTGGCTGCGTTGGGTCTTCGTTGCTGCGCGTGGGCTTCCTCCAGTTGCAGAGAGCGGGGGCTACTCCTCGTGGCAGTGTGTGGGCTTCTCATTGTAGTGGCTTCTCTTGTTGTGAAGCACGGACTCTAGGCATGTGGGCTTCAGTAGTTGTGACACGTGGGCTCAGTAGTTGTGGCTCACGGGCTTTAGAGCGCAGGCTCAGTAGTTGTGGCGCAGGGGCTTAGCTGCTCCACGGCATGTGAGATCTTCCTGGACCAGGGCTCGAACCTGTGTCCCCTGCATTGGCAGGCGGATTCTTTACCACTGCGCCACCAGGGAAGCCCGCTTTTTTTCTTTAAAGTTTATGTGATCTGATAAGAATACACCAGGTTTCTTTCTTTTTTTTTTTTAGGCTGCATTGGGTCTTTGTTGCTGCGCACGGGCTTTCTCTAGTTGCGGCGAGCGGAGGCTACTCTTCGTTGCGGTGCGCGGGCTTCTCATTGCGGTGGCTTCTCTTGTTGCAGAACAAGGTCTCTAGGTGCGTGGCCTTCAGTAGTTGTGGCACGTGGGCTCAGTAGTTGTGGCTCACAGGCTTTAGAGCGCAGGCTCAGTAGTTGTGGCGCACGGGCTTAGTTGCTCCGCGGCATGTGGGATCTTCCCAGACCAGTCATCGAACCCTTGTCCCCAGCATTGGCAGGCAGATTCTTAATCACTGCGCCACCAGGGAAGTCCCCAGCAGCTTTCTTTTGATCAGTATTTGCCCAGTATACTGTTTTCAGCCTTTTCTTTCAACTTTCCATATCTTTATGATTTAAGTATGTCTCCTATTGTTTTAAAAGTTTTATATTCATGTAGACAATCTGTGTCTTTTAACTGGAACATTAACCCACTTACTTCTAATATAGTTACTAATAAATTTAGATTTAAATATGCCATTATATTTGACCCATTTTTCTCACCTGTTCTATGTTTCTTTTCTTTTCTTTTTTTTGGGGGGCCACACCACGCAGCTTATGGGATCTTAGTTGCATGACCAGGGATTGAACCCAGGCCCATGGCAGTGAAAGTGCAGAGTCCTAACCACTGGACTGCCAGGGAGTTCCCTCTTTTTCTAATTTTTCTTGCCTTTTAAAGATTATTTGACTTTTTTGATTTATTTCCTTAGTCCATTTTTTCCTCTCTTAGTTTAGAAGTTATGGCTATGTTTCTAATTTTTATCGGTTACTCCTGAAATTTTACCAAGTATACTTAGCAAAGCCTAAAATTAACCTGTGTCTTCTTCCTGGACAAAACAAGAATTTTAGAAAGATTTAAATTCAATCATCTCCCTCGCCAATTTATATTATTTTTAAGGAACATTTCAGTTATCTCTTTTTAATCCCATGAATTTTACATTGTTACTATATCATTATTTTATATGTACAGTTGTTAATTTAGATTAAGCTACATATTTTACCACTTTCTCTGATCATTATTCCTTCGTGTATCTCAGACCTTCTTTCTGGGGTTATCTTTCTTTCTCCTGGTGTTCACCCTTCAGAATTTCTCTATAGCGAAGGTTTGTTGATAGTAAACTCTCATAGTTTTTGTTTATTTGAAATGTCTTCATTGTTTGCCTGGGTAGACAAATTTAGATTGACAGTTATTTGCTCTCAGGACTTTGAAGATATTATTTCATTGCCTTCTGGTTACTATTAGTGCTACTGAGAACTCCATTGTTAAATCTAAAAACTAGGTTATTTGTCATTTCTTCTTTGGCTGTGCTGAAGATCTTTTGTCTTTGGTGTACTGAAGTTTTGCTAAAATATTGAATAGTTATTGATGTATGCCTCCTTACCTCCTTTTCCCCCTTCTTTCCTTTTGCTTGGTGTAAGTGTTTTTTTTGTGTATTTGTGTGCTCATGTCTTTTATCAGTTCTATAAAATTTCTACTATTAGCACTTCAGATATCACTTCTAGTCCATCATTTCTGTTCTTTCCTTCAGAGATGCCAAGTAGACATATTAGGAAATGTTTGTTTTATCCTCCTTGTCTCTTACTATCTTTTCATGTTTTCTATCTCCTTGTCTCTCTCTGCCACATTCTGGGTTAGTTCTTCATATCTAATCAACATTTTTCTAATTGCCCATCAGTTGTGTCTAATTTATGTAACCCATCCTCTGAGTTTTTAATTTTAATGATTATATTTTTCATATCTAGAACTTCCATTTGATTCTTTTTCATATCTGTTTGGTACATTCTGAATCTGATAATTTCAATATTTTTGCATCTAAATTGCTTTTTGTTATTCAATGACTCATACTCATGGTATGAACCCATATTGATTGGAATTATTTCTTGGGAATCCCAAGGGCCAATTATTTCTTGGGAACCCATATTGATTGGAATTATTTCTTGGGAATCCCAAGGGAATCCAAGAGTAGGAAGATTTTCCTCTAAAGAGAGTTTGTATTTGCTTCTGCTTGGAGTCAGGGATATTATTAATCTGGAGTCTTTGTTTATTCTCCTCAGCTTTGCAGTGATCTCAGGCTAGTATCCTGCTACCAGGTCAATATAGGTATTTGGTTCCTAGCTTTCTTATTTTTCTGACTCCTCATAAATCAGAATTCATTTTTTTTGTTGTTGTTGTTTTACATTGGCCCTTATGTTCTTAATGAACCCAGCAATGCATTAAAAAGTACTTTTGTTGCAATGTATGTATTTTATAGCTGTCGGCCCTTCAGAGAATGTAGTCTGCCATATTGCCAAAAGTAAAGTACCCATCCTTTCAAATTTTTAAATTATAAACTTTAAAAAATTAGTGTAAAATTTATTTTTACATATAGAGTCAAATCGTTGTGAAATAAAGCAGCCCCTAATCATTATTCCATTCCCTTCTCCAGAGATAATCCCTTTTATCTCTTCTAGCTTATTCTTGTGGCATTTATTCCCATATCTCTAAATAATACACTTTTTGAATTATTTTCTCAACTTCAGGCATGATATTGACTCCCTGCTGTGGGAGTTATCTCTCCCTCCTGCTACCACCCTGTCCCCATTACATGTGAACCTTTCCCATCCTTCACTTGTCCCAGTACAATTATATGTAACTTTGATGAGATTGGTATTCAGTGTAAAAAGTATTAGAGTTGAGTCACATAGTAATAAACTGATCACCTTTTCTTTTTTTTTTTTTTTTGGCCGTGCAGTGCGGCATGTGGGATCTTAGTTCCCCGACCAGGGATCAAACCTGCGCCCCCTGCTTTGGAAGCTCAGAGTCTTAGCCACTGGACCGCCAGGGAAGTCCCCACTTTTCCTTTTCTGCCAGCCTGTTGTTTTTCCTGGAGTTCATAATTATCTGTTTCTTCCCCTGGTTTATTTTTCTATTCAGTTGTCGCTAATTCAACACCCACATCTTCACTAATTGTCTAAATCTCCTCTTAATATGTTTAGAAGCATCTGGTATTTTATTAGTTTCATCTTCTTGGAGAAATCTCTCCTTGACTCTTCAGATCCCCTCAAGTCTGAACTACTTGTCCTTCAGGCCTGCAGCACAATTGGAATCCTGAACTCTCCCTTCCCACCACCCTGGGAATTCCCTTTGCCTCTCTGTTGGGTTGGATATCCTGTTTTCTGGATTCTGTGACTCTTTATATCTGGGTATGGTTCCCTGTTTGGGTGAGGACACCCTCTAATAGTTCCTGAGAGAAGGTTCCCCTCTGAAGACCAGAAGCAACTTATACATAGTCTGATTTTTTCCTAATTTGATTTGTAAAGAGCAGGAGTATATTCGGAATTTAAGGTAATGAGTGTCTTACATTTATCCTTCCGGAAGCCAAAGGAGGAGCTCTGAATTGTGGTTCAAGGAAGGCTTTTCTAAGGGAACTTAAGCTAGTAAAATCTGGGATGTCACTCATGGGCACCTTGACTTGAGACCAGCAACCCGGTTCGGTGGAAAGGGTAGAGGGTTTGACAACAGATGGCTCATTTAAATTTCCCAGTTTTAACACTGTCTACCCAGGGAACTTGAGTTCTGTAATCTCATGAGCCTCTGTTTCTTTCTCTGTCCCATGAGATTGGTGATAATGAAACCTACACGACCCACCACCAGGCCAGCTGTGAGGCTCAAATAGAAAAGCATTTTGTAAACTTGCAACTGCTATAGAAATATTGCTTTAAAAAAAGAAAAAAGCAGGCGTCATTTAAAAAAAAATAAAGCTTAGAAAATTTAGGAGAATGGATATTTAGCATGTGTCTTAAGATGTCTCTTTCAAGTAGAGGAACATAACTTTGATGGTCAAGAACATAGACTGTGGAGCCAGACTGTCGGATTCTGGTGTCTGGATTCTGACATCATCTTGTCCTAACCGTGTGACCTTGGACAAATGACCCCACCTCTCTGTGCCTCAGTTTCATCTTCTGTAAAATAAAGGTAATAATGGTAACAATAGTATCTACCACAACAGAATTATATTAAGTGGGTATTTGTAAAGTGATTAGAGCAGTGCCTGGCACATAACAAGTGTTGCATGAATATTTCGTAAATACCTAAATAGCAATTGTCTTAGCTGTACCCCTGGCCAAGAGTCTGATGCATCAGTTCAAGTCACTGATGATTGCTTACAATGCCAGGGTTTACTGGTATTGATTCGTACTTTAGATTCCTGACTCTCAGGGTAATATGCTGGCACAGATAGGTTTTTGCTCTAAATGTCATGGAGTTTGCAAGTTTTGCTATTTTTTTAACCTTCTCCCTCAACTATGGTAGACAAAGAAAAGACTCTAGAGACAGCAAAATACCACTTTTTCTTTCAAGCTCCCTCAAAGGTTTCTTAACACTAGGGGGCTAGAAACAGCTATAGAAAGATCTTACTTATGTTTTTCCTAAGGAAAACAAAGAGAAAATTATCTTTCTTAAGCAGCTAAGCAATAGGTTTTTACTTTGCATTTCTGTGCTGGGTACTTGACAGAAAGGGAGTAACAAAAGGATGGAGGAAGGTGGCCAACACTGTGAAGGCATTCCCCTGCCGCAGCTGAGAGCAAAGAAGCACTGGGCTGGGGTCTGGGTCCTGAGCAACCCCATGTACAATGCTGTTCTCATTTATGGTAAACAGAGGGAGAAGGATGGCCCGGGGCTGGGGCTGGGGTGTCTGAGGAGAGGTGCCCTCAGCAGTGGAGGGGAGCCCCTGGTCGGTGGGGGGTTGGAGCAGCAGCTACCTTCCCTACAACCTGCTCTGCATGCAGAGGACCTAGGGCTGCCAGGACCTAGGCCATCTTGTCGAAGCTGCCCTCTATCATGAAAAGCAAGGCGAAGCTATTTGCCTTCTAAGCAATAGTCGGTGCTTCAGAAACCCCACAGGATCACCCTCACTGGGCCATGTTCTTTGATTGCTCCAGCTCCCTCCACCCATCCTGGATACCAGGACATACGTAAGGACCAAAGGATTGTGGTTGTGGAGAGACAGTTGGAAGCAACACCGCAGAGATGAGGGGAGTACGGCTTTGTACCCCACAATAAGCCACTTTCTAAGTACTCTTCACAAACAGTAATTCATACCAGGAACTCCTATAGTTACCTGTCAGACTCTGCAGAACCCGGGAGTCATCGCATTTGCAAGTGTGAGTTGCTCATTAAGAAACACGGAATGTCAGTCAAGGTTGTTGGCTTATCATTAATCTTCAATTAATGTAAATAGATTTCCTGACACTCATCATTTTAAACCAGTTAACTCTTGAGTTCCTCTGTAATGCCTTTTTTATATATATTTATACTTGTTTCTTTTTTCAGAGGTCACCAATTATCTTTTTTTTTTTTTTTTAATTTATTTTTGGCTGTGTTGGGTCCTCGTTTTTGTGCGAGGGCTTTCTCTAGTTGCGGCGACCGGGGGCCACTCTTCATTGCGGTGCGTGGGCCTCTCACTACCGCGGCCTCTCTTGTTGTGGAGCACAGGCTCCAGACACGCAGGCTCAGTAGTTGTGACGCACGGGCTTAGTTACTCCGCGGCATGTGGGATCCTCCCAGACCAGGGCTCGAACCCGTGTCCCCTACATTAGCAGGCAGATTCTCAACCACTGTGCCACCAGGGAAGCCCCTGTAATGCCTTTTTTGTTTGTTTGTTTGTTTGTTTTTAAAGTTTTTTTGATGTGGACCATTTTTAAAGTCTTTATTGAATTTGTTACAATAATGCTTCTGTTTTATGTTTTGGTTTTTTGGCCATGAGGCATGTGGGATCTTAGCTCCCCGACCAGGGATCGAACCCGCATCCCCTGCACTGGAAGGCAAAGTCTTAACCACTGGACCACCAGGGAAGTCCCTGTAATGCCTTTAATTGCCACACAGATGTAAACTTTTTTTCTACCCTGAGCTTATGTATTCTCTCTAATTTGTGCTCTCTCATTTGGCTTCCTTTTGTGCACGCGTGTGCGCACACACACACACAAGTATGTAGATGCTAAACTACCACTTACACTTACCATACACATACACAAATCCACTTGGTTAAATTTTTTTTAATCTTTTTTTTTAAATTAATTAATTAATTTATTGGCTGCATTGGGTCTTCGTTGCTGCGCGTGGGCTTTCTCTAGTTGTGGTGCACGGGCTTCTCCTGTTGCCCAGTGTGGGCTCTAGGAGCGCGGACTTCAGTAGTTGCAGCACACGGGCTCAGTAGTTGTGGCGCACGGGCTTAGTTGCTCCGCGGCATGTGGGATCTTCCCGGAGCAGGGCTCGAACCCGTGTCCCCTGCACTGGCAGGCGGATTCTTAACCACTGCACCACCAGGGAAGTCCCTACTTGGTTAAATTTTAAATACTCCTGTGCTGTCACTTTAGTTGAAATAAATTAGTAGAGTAGCGAGGAGGTGTATTCTCCCAACAGGCAGAAAGCTAACTGATGTGCAATGAATGATTAAATGTATACAGGGCGTGGGGAGCTAACTCCTCTTCAGTAGGGGAGTGAAATTAGGATGGGAAGGCTCCTCTCCCAGGGACCTTGCTTTTATTAAAAAAGACTTGAGAGCTTGGGAGATTTCTTCACTAGGAACTGGGGTGTCTTTGAGTCTTGTGGGAACAGTATGGAGAGCTGAACTGTGCTTTAGGAACTCTGTAAATTCTTTTTGATCCTTAAAGCTTCTGATAGAAAAACCTATCCAAGTTTTCATAAGAGCAGTAAAATGTTTTCAGTCTTTTATTAATCTCTTCATACCCAAGCATAAATAGGCTTTCCCTTTTGTGGAGTAATGGTAAAAAACAACAACAAAAACCCACCTCTTTCTCCCTCGTTTTGTTCTTCAAACGGGCATCTTCTTAGTGCAAGGATTCAAATATCTCTACTAGGGTCATAATAGCCAGCAATTTCCATTTAATAAGCTCAGCAAAATATCTTTACAAAGAGATGCAGGCTTCAAGTTGCCAGTAATATCTTTTCCAGCAATTTCTAGGAATCTAAGTAAGACTGAGTATAATCTATAACATGATATACCTGACTATGGAAAGGCCAGGCCTAGGCAATGAAACAGATGGTTGAGGTCCAGCTCAAAATTAAGGGTGAAAGAAAGGAACTCAGCTTAAATGAACTGAAACTTTATAAAAGTGGAAACTATAGCCATTTCCTCTGAAATGAACTAAGAAATAGCTTGGAGACTATAGTGAAAACCAGTAAACTTGCTTATTTCAACTTTGGTTACCAATTAAAATCTGTTCTTTTTAAACAGGGGACCAGAGGTGATTTTCACAAAATAAGCCCAAGAGGTTTCAGTTTGCTAAATCTCTGTGACTAAAGAACCAAGTACATATAGCCACCACCAAAATAAAGGGGATACAGCATGAAATCTTGCAGTGTAACATGCTTGATATCAAAGAATAGTGTTTTTTTCAAGTTTTCTTATTTAAGTGGCCACAGTTCATACCAAAGTATTAAATACCACCATGTTTTCAATAATAAATTAGTGGAGATATATATATATATTTTAACACCTTTATTGGAGTATAATTGCTTGACAATGTTGTGTTAGTGTCTGCTGTATAACAAAGTGAATGCCCCTAGTGGGTATATTTTAAGGCAGAATTTAAAATTCTGATTTAGAGAGACAATTAGGAAATAATATCCCCACACATCTATGGATAATTAATCTTCAACAAAGGAGGTAAGCATATACAATGGCGAAAAGATAGTCTCTTCAGCAAGTGGTATTGGAAAAGTTGGACAACCACATGTAAATCAATGAAGTTAGAACATACCTTCACACCATACACAAAAATAAGCTCAAAATGGCTTAAAGACTTAAATATAGGACATGACACCATAAAACTCTTAGAAGAGAATATAGGCAAAACATTCTCTGACGTAAATTGTACCAATGTTTCCTTAGGTCAGTATCCCAAGGCAATAGAAATAAAATCAAAAATAAACAAATAGGACCTAATCAAACTTACAAGGTTCTGTACAGCCAAAGAAACCATAAACAAAACAGAAAGACAACCTGTGGACCCAGAGAAAATATTTGCAAGTGATGCGACCAACAAGGGCTTAATTTCCAAAATATACAAACAGCTCATACAACTCAATAACAAAAAAAAACAAACAACCCGATCAAAAAGTGGGCAGAAGACCTAAACAGACATTTCTTCAAAGACATACAGATGACCAATGGGCACATGGAAAGGTGCTCATCATCACTAATTATTAGAGAAATGCAAATCAAAACTACAATGAGGTACCACCTCACACCTGTCAGAATGGGCATCATTAAAAAGTCTACAAATAATAAATGTTGGAGAGGGTGTGGAGAAAAGGAAACCCTCTTACACTGTTGGTAGGAATGTAAATTTGTGCAGCCAATATGGAAAAGAGTATAGAGGTTCCTCAAAAAGCTAAAAATAGAGTTGCCATATGATCCAGCAATTCCACCCCTGGGCATATACCCAGACAAAACTGTAATTCAAAAAGATACATGCACCCCTATGTTCATAGCAGCACTGCTTACAATAGCCAAGACATGGAAACACCTGAATGTCCATTGACAGATGAATGGATAAAGAAGATGTGGTATATATATATATATACAATGGAATATTACTCAGCCATTAAAAAGAGTGAAATAATGCCATTTGCAGCAACATGGATGGGCCTAGAGATTATCATACTAAGCAAAGTAAGTCAGAAAAAGAGACAAATACTATATATCACTTATATGTAGAATCTAAAATACGACACAAATGAACATATCTGCCAAACAGACTCACAGACATAGAGAGCAGACTTGTGGTTGCCAGGGGGAGGGAGGGGGAGGGAGGGAAGGATTGAGAGTTTGGGATTAGCAGATCCAAACTGGTATATATAGGATGGATAAACAACAAGGTCCTACTGTATAGCACAGGAGCTATATTCAATATACTGTGGTAAACAGAATGGAAAAGAATATGAAAAAGAATGTATATATGTATAACTGAGTCACTTTGCTGTACAGCAGAAAATTAACCACAACATTGTAAATCACTATACTTCAATAAAAATTTTTTAAAAGAAATAATATCCTACTTTTGCCAGATATGTTCAAGTACATCAGAGCTTCTCAGGGTGGTGATAGTTTAATCTTATTCTGTACTTGCTCTGTAGGTTAGGAAAGATGTGTTTTAAAGGGAAAAGAAAATGAAAGTGTGGATTAGTCAGGGGCAAGTGCCAAGTCATGAATTAACGCAAGGCATAGCCTGCCTTCTACTTAAAGGTATGGTGTCTGTTTCAGATATGTTTTTGCAATTTTTTCCCATTTGATGCAACTGCACTAGCCATTCCCTGATCAAAAATTAACCTCCAAAAGTTAGCACTTGTGCTCTGAATTCCCAGCCAGATCTAGTCTAAGCAGCAGCATATTCTTGGGCAAAGTATTGATTAGCTCCAGATAACAAGACCAAAAACACCTTCCTAGACACCGGTCAGAAGAGCAAAAACCAAAAGAGAAAGATGAGCCAAGGGGCTGGCCTCAGATAAACATGAGCTTCTGAAAGACTCCTCAAGTTTTTCCAGTACAGCATAGGAGAGTGAAGCTAGGGTTGAGCACCAGTAGGCTGTTCCACTAAGCCTTTTATCCACACCATCTAATCCCCCTTCCCTACTAGCAGGGGAAGGCTGATGGTCTGGCCCAACTGGTGCAGATTTTCACAGCACAGGGGGTTTCAAGAGCTTCTCTTCCCTAGAGCTGTGGATGGATAGATGCATGGGAGAAGGCAGAGTAGACAGGGCCAATAAATGAAAAAACTATTCCAAGTAGTCTGTGAGAGCAAAGCGAGTTTGAAGTGGATGTGAAGTGCCCAAGTTTGCAGTCATAACAAGGTTAGGGAGAACCAGATCAAGAACTCCCAGTGGTTAGGGCAGTCATAGCTCTCTGGACTGAGAGCCATGACTGGGTTTTTCTGTATTTCCCCAGGAGACATACTGCATATATACATCTTCAACTTTGAGGGTCAGATGGGGGACAGGCATTATCACACCTCCTCCTGAGTGGTCTGGATGACAACGGCCTCCTTGAATTTTGACCCATTCCTGGGCCGAAGGCAGTTTCCCACAATCATTCTTTCCAGCTCTGCCCTTCCAAAGAGGACCAGGCCTCTTGGAGCTAACCATGGTGCTGAAGATGGTCCAAGACCAATACTGGGGAACATTTAGTGAGTACATAGTACTTTCTGTGTATCAGCACTATTTCTAACTGCTTTGCCTGGAGTAACTTATTTCATGCTCTCAGAAACTCTGTGAAAGAGGTGCTATTATTATCCCCATTGACTTACAAGGAGAATGGAATACAGAGGGGTTAACAAACTTGCCCAAGGGCACACAGCTAACAAGTAGGGAAGCCAGGCAGTTCATACCCTATGATGCACTTTTGGCCACTACACTTGCTGATGAAACTTATTAACAGAGCCATACAGAACCTGCCAGATTTTCACTTGTCCAAGTATTGCCCGAGCAGAATTGAGCCACAGTCCCCTACCTCGAAGTGCCAGGGTAGGTAGCTGTGGGTTGGTACCTTGGAGAGTCAGACACAGAGTAAGGATTGCTTGGGTGCTCACCTGCCCTGTTATAAGAGTCATCACACCTTAATGTAATGACTTGTCCTGTGTCTGCTTCCCTGCTAGACTGTCAGCATTGTGAAGAGGGTGCCATTGTATACCCCACAGCTTACCATAGTGCCTGGTACATTGTAGGTGCTCAGCAAACATTTGATGAATAAGTGAGTTACATGTGGTCAATATAATGATAAACTATTATTTGCCCATGTATTATTTCAACATTAGTAGAAGCATTGTGTTGTGGAAATTATAGTCCCTTTGTATTTTGTATTTGTTATGCCCTATTTGGAAGCTATATGAAGCTTGGAGTGTATCTTAATTTCATAGTGCGTCTATACAGACAAAATGAAACAAAGAACTAAGGTCATGATTTGGGCAATTCGAATGCCTAAACACACGTATGATTAAATTTTTATTACATGTTAGATTTGGGATCTTGCACTATATTTTAGATTTGGGATCTTGTAGGTTCTTAGGAAGGGAGCTCCACTGACATGAAAATAACTCTGAACATCTCTTTTAAAGGGTGTACAAGTATTCTGTGGTAACAGAGCTTGTAGTGGCAATTATAGCATTTTCCAATCAAATTTCCCATTTCAGAGTCTATGTGTTGTTTGATTTTAGTCAAGCCATGTTTTTGTTGTGTTGTATTAACATGTAGAAGACTTCCATATCTGCCATGTTAACTCCAGGGTGTGTGTTTCTAAACAACACTCCACAGCTGAGCCCTTGGAGGACCAGCCTATTTTGACAGCTCCCCTTAGTCCGTGTATCACCAAGCTCGTTCTCTGCCAATATGTTTCACATGATTCTGGGGACATGTGTAGCACGCCTGTGCAACTTGCAAACACCCATACATTATTACAATAATAATTGGGTTTTGATGCAACTGGAACTCAGTACTACCAAGCTGCCAGCATTTCCTTTTGGCTACCAGTACTAGGCAGGAAAATTATAGTCTAACTGTCTTCCTGTTTATTGATAAACAAAGTGGCCAGCCCAGCAATGGAGCCTGATTAGCAGTTTGCACCCTTTGTGAAAGGATAAACAGAACCCTACTGTTTTCTGTGTTTGACTGCAATTTGCATCTTTAAAGAGGTTGGGCTGCCCTGAGATTCATGTTCAACTTCCCAGTGCCTGGATAGTCTTTGATATGTTACATGTCAGCCTCCTTGTTTTCCTCTCCTTCATCTTGAAACAATATTTGCCCGCGCATCTCTTTTCCCATCTGGCCTACCATAAGCTTCCTGATAGTCACCTGTCTGAAGAAGGAGGGGGTGGGTAGGGGCCGGAGAAGAAATATGTCTCTGTTTCACCGCACTTGAATTTTACATTCCCAGAAGGCCCTTTAATGCCAACTCTATTCCATTTGTGAAGAGAGGATGATACAGGATGAACAGCCAAAGACAAAAGGGAATCTGCTTACTGTTCTATCTGGCCCACAGGATCATTTTGGGGCCCCCTCCCTTTCCCTAATCTTCACCCATCCCCCAGAAAATGCCTTCCCCCTTTGTTAAGTGAAATACAATATTAGCCTTCTACTTCGAGTTTGGTGTGGTGCTCTATTCTGAATTTATTCTAACCTAATTAGGTTCTTAAACTAAATGGTAAGAGACCAAGTAGTTGACTCCCCCCTATAATTATTTTCAAATGAAAGAAATGAAGATCATTTTAACTTGAATTTGCATGATGGAAAAGGGAGCATTAATACATGTAAACATCGATTAATCTGTTTAAATAAGCTTTCCCCATAATCCTTACTGTATGTAAACAACATTTGTTCTGCCTTAGAGATATTGCATGATTGGACCCACGAGACTCTGGTTATCCCACTGAACAGTTTCCTTTATAACTTCAAAAACAGTGTTACATATGTATTGGAGGTTGTAGGGTGTTAAGTGTAGTTAGACATAAATTGTACCTCAGCTATTTCGTTAATGCCAATAGGGATTAAATTAGATTTTATAGTTGTTGTAGAAGTCATTTGGTAGCTAACAAGTGGGATTTTTAAATCCTGGAAAACATAATCCTATTATAAAACAGGCAGCTGAATTAACATTACCCAGGAAGGTTCTCTTCATGGATTAGCATTTTTTGACAATAACAAAGAAAATCATCAAATGCTATGGGGATATTACATGCTTTTCTCAAAAGTCAGAACAGCGAGTTGGGAAAAGGGAACAAGATAAATGACCAAACATGCTATTGCTTAGACTGTTTCTTTTTAAGAAGAGCAGTGGAGGCTGGGAAGTAAAGCTGAGTGTGGCCTTGTCTATAATACTGGCACGCGCTCTGGAATTGGAAATGTGGCCTTGCTGATTTCCATGTCGGCGCCCCAGCTTCAGCTGTAGATAATTATTTGCATCAGTAATTCCCTACTCCTGGTTTCCTTATATGGTCACCAAAGGGCAAAAAAGTCACTAGAAACCAAAGTCCATGAATTAAAACACAAATTGGTGGTGGAAGAAATATTTTGCTACTTTGTGAAATCAATAACATTTTTTCAGTTATTGTTAGACCCTAGAATCTGACAGTTTTAGAGCTGGGAAGGACCTTGACATTTATTTTATTTTTATAGTCCTATTCCAAGTTTTACTTTAAACACCACAAAAAGATGGATCTCTCTCTCTCTCATACACACACACACACACACACACACACACACACACACGACAGTGTATGGGTGGCTTTTTTATTTTTAAAGAAGAAACTTCCTTAAGTCTTAGCCATTGGTTTTGGCTTGCTGGTGAGGGTTATTATTAGAGCTGGCAGGTCTTGCCAATTTTCATTTGCACGGGTATCATCTTAGCAGATAATCACATGGGTATCAATCAATGGCATATCATTGTGTTAGATAATTGCACGGGCATCAATCACGTGTGTATCTGAAGCAAGTCATCATGTGGGCATCAATTCCATCTATATGGAGGAAGGTAATTGCATTAGAAGCAGGGAAGGGCGTGTCTTCATGGCAGATAATCACATGGGTATCAGTCACTTTAGGTATCGAGGTAGATAATCTGTGCATATCCATCTCATGTACTAATGGGGATAATTACGTGTATGTCAACACGCTGGTTTTCTGGTAGAGGTTTACACGCGAAGCAGTCGTGTCATACGTTTGTTTATGCTGGAAAAGAGGCCTGGTGTCCCTAGGCACACACCAGGGCAGGTGGCTTGGCAGGGTGAAGAAGCAGCGCCACCCACAAGGCCTTCCCCAGTAGAGCACTGGAAACTCCATGATTAAAGAGCCTTTTGAGGCTCTTTTGTTTGAAGGCTTTGTCTCCTGCCAGAGTGGAAATACTCCTGGGAAGAATGTGAACAGGTGTAGAGGACATTTGTGGTTTACCACTGAGCATCTATTTTTCCTTCTTCAGAGGTCAGCTACTGATTTCTATTCCAGCCCAGGTCATCTAGGTGTGGTTTCAGGCCCCAAGGAGTCTGGGGTTCAAGATTAACCAATCAGTGACACTACGCTGGCCATGGTGATTGACTCAGGCCAGGACACATGACATTAGCCAGTCCAGTCAGGGTGAATCTCGAAATTTCCATGGGAGAAAGGGGCTGAGGTTCTTTCTCTCTGGACCTTGCTTGAGCAGAGTTGGGAACGATGCTGCTGCAGCCATCCGGCCTGGGAAGCTCAGAGTGCCCAGAGTTTACCACATGGAGCAGAAAATCAAGTCCTGAGAAGTCAGGACTGAGAGGCAGGGAGGAAGCCGGCCCTGAGGATGTTCCCTGAGCCTAATTCCAGCGGGCGCTGAGCAAAATCTCTGACCCGAAAGCACTCACCTGAGCCATTAAAATCCCCTTTGGCAGAAGCCAGTAGTGGAGGCAGTTCTCTGCCCCTTGCTTCAGAGAGTCTTAACTGATAGAATAAGTTTATCAGCTCCTATCCTGAGAAAAAGGTTTCATCAGAGCAGGCCCTGTAGGAGAAGGAGCGGCTAGCTCTGAGGAAGGAAGTGAGGGGTAGAGGGTAGGCTGGGCTTGGTTAAAGACTAATCACCATCGCCCTCAGCCTAGGCCTGGAGCTGCACTTGGCCCTGCTGGAGTGCCCTGGTCTCCTGGCCTCTAGGCATCTGAGCTCATGCTGTGAGGAAGGTTGATTAAAGACCTTTAAATGTGACCTGCATGTTTTCCCTTTTCACCCTGCCTATTCTTATTATTTTGATATTTATCAAATACTCACAATGTGTGAGTTATACATCATTGTCCAAGTGAAGTTTCTACCACCAAAATAAATGAAAAAATATATAGAGATCCTCATGGCAAGAACCATACTGTTCTCAGGCCTTCTTTATTGACAGTGCAGTAGGCAGTGGGATTTTTTTTTTAATCAGACTGAATGCTACATCCTGATGGTTATTGATTGATTTGGAAAGAGCCAAAAGTTTTGGAAAAGAAAGTAATAGAAAGAAAGAATTCTCCTTGAAGTAAAAGTTACTGCTATCCTGAATAGAATGTTTCTTAGAAAAGCTAAATGGAATTTATATGCTTTGTTTCCCAAATTCTGGTGTCAAGCAACTTATGCCTTTTCTCCTTCAGTTTGTGTTCTTACTGATACTATCACTTTGTGTACATGCTGAGATTGAAATCAGAAGCTAATGGGCCTATTCATAAACACCTAATAAGAGAACATAAATCACTGAAATTTACTTACAATCTTAAAACCATATTTTAACTTAATGATTCCAAATTTTTCCTCCCTTCCTTCCTGCTTTCCTTTCTTTTTCTCTTTCTTTCTTTCTTTCCTCCTCCACCTCCTCCCCTTCTCCTTCTCCCCAAACATTAGAGATAGCAAAATGTACTACCTGTGGTTTGAAATTCACCTTTTGGGGGGGCAGACTCTAGGGGAAGATCAAATAAACAGTAGATGGGTAATGAGAATGAGGGGGAAAGTGTAAGGCTTGGCTCATTCACAGACTAATCATCTCTCAGGTAAGTCCTTTTTGCCAGTGATGTACATACGTTCTCACCTGCTGCAGGTAGATACTCGTGAAATGAATGCATGCATGAACGAGTAACTGAACAAACGATTGGTCTCTGGCTGGGAGGTGTGTCATGGACTTACGGTCTAGTGTTAGCATTGTACAATTTATTCTCCACTCCAGCCTTCACCTGTGCTCTTCCTTCTGCCCAGCATCCTCTGAGCCTCACTGGGAGCATCGTTCCTCAGAGGGCTTCCAGGACCACTGAGACTCAGTGATTTCCCTGGCTCTGTGTTCTACCTGTGCTATATGTACTTCCCCTTCTGTACCATTCATCGCCTCTGTAATGCCTGTACAGTGCTTATCTTTTGCTATAGACTGGAAGCCCCATGAGGGCAGGAATTGAGTCTGGATCCCCAGCGGCCAGCACTGTGCCCTCACGTGCTACTTTGTTGCTCTCAGTGGAGGTGGGAGTGGTACAACTGTGGTGGACTCCCCTTCTCTGACCTTGAGCATCAGGAAATGAGTTCGGGGAACCCATCCTGACTCAAGGACTAAGTCTGACTAGGCCAGTGAAGGGTAATTAATTCCCCTTGCCAGCCACTACTGCTCTTCACCAGTGAGATGTGTGGAATGGCTTGCTGAAGGTTTCTAGTAAAGTTTTCCTTCCTCTTAAAAGAGGATCAGTCTTTCTTTCTTGCTAACGATGACAAAGGAGCATGTCACAGCAGTTACTACAAAGGACAGTCTGCCTTAGAACAAAGACAACATTGTGGGTGGCAAAGGGGGTACAGAAGAAACAGGCATCCTTGACATTGTTGAGCTGTTGGCTTTGCCAACCCAGAAGCTCCCCCACCTTTGACTGTTGTCACATAACTGTCCTTAGTGTTTACTTGAGCCAATCTGAATTGGGTTTTCTATTCTCTGCAGCCTAATGTATCCTAACTGAAATGGAACCCTTGTGGAAAGGCTATGGGCTTTGGCGTCCAATGCATTGGGTTTGATTCTTTTTTTTTTTTTTAACAACTTTATTGGAGTATAATTGCTTTACAATGTTGTGTTAGTTTCTGCTGTATAACAAAGTGAATCAGCTATACGTATACATATATCCCCATATCCCCTCCCTCTTGCATTTCCCTCCCACTCTCCCTATCCCACCCCGGGTTTGATTCTTATTGGTGTGAACTTCAGACTGACTACCTTAATAAACGTGGTGGAGAAAGTAATACTTCTAACGTGGAGTTAATGTGTGGATTAAATGAAATTATGTATGTAAAACATCTACCAGAGTGCCTAAGACAGGTTAAGTACTCAACAATTGTTATTTATTTTCCATTTAGGAGATGTTTCATGCTTTGATCTTGGGGGTCCAATGGGTTGAACTAACACTGAAATAAATAATCTCCCAGGTCCTTTGCACATGAACTGTCAAGTAGTTTACAATCTAGCACGGGAGTCAGACATTCACAGTCATAATTATAGTGGGTTCTAGAGCAGCCCTAATTGGAGAACATGTCCTACTGAAGGAAGGTAAAAGTACTGGTCAGTCCACACACAAAGGCTGGAGTTCAGGTCTTGAAGCCATGGTCTAGAGGACAAGGAACAGTCGAAGACACTGAGGATGTTATTAATTCTGAAAAAGAGAAGACTTGAAACCAGAAAAGACCTCAAAGAGAAGAGGGAATGGAAATGTTCTTCACTGCTTCAGGGGGCAGAACGAGGACAGATCCCATCAGCGAATGACTTGAATATAGATTTTCCTTCAGTGGGAGAAAGAACCATGGAAGAATGAACAGTGAGTAAATGGGGGAGAGCGAGTGCCCATCAACAAAGCAGAGGCCTGCCTGAGCACCCGTTCATCAGGAGCCCCAGGCAGGAGCTTGGGCCACCCGGCCCCCAAGGGCTCTTGCAAAGATCTGGATTTGACGTTGAACTGTTCGATGAGACTCTTGTTTGAGCTCTAGCAGGTGGATTCAGGTTTTGCTGTTCCTGTGGTTTTTCTGATTCCTCCTCTGCTGGCCCCATGACCACCACCTCCACCTCATCCTTCAAACTCACCTCTCACCTCGAATGTTTATTTCCCATGCTCCACTGACAGCCAGAGTGATCCTGTACACACAGACAGGGTAATGAGATTTGGGCTCTGCAGTGCAGTTTTTAGGGAACTTAAAGGCCTACCTGCTCTATAGTCTTTCTGTCTCGCATGCCACAATACCTGAAATTTTCCCATTTTCCTCATCTTTCACCTAAGGCATTGCCTCCAGAATGTACTTGGTAAGATCTCAATACATATAGTGCTTGGTAAGTTGTTAATACATTATCTAGGAGGGATATTAATACCATATACCTGTTTAGAATTTTGGTAAAGTATACATAACATAAAATTTACCATTTTAATCATTTTAAGTGCACATTCAGTGGCATTAAGTACATTCACAGTTTTGTGCAGCCGTCACCACCATCCATCTCCAGAACTTTTTTATCATCCCAAACTGAAAGGCTGTGCCTATTAAACAATAATTCCCTATTCTCCTTTCCCCCGAGCCCTTGCTATCCACAATTCTACTTTGTGTTTCTGAGTTTGTCTATTCTAGGCACCTCATATGAGTGTATTCATACTGTATTTGTCCTTTTGTGACTGGCTTATTTCACTTAGTGTGATGTCTTCAAGGTTTGTCTATGTTGTAGCATGTATCAGAATTTCCTTCCTTTTTAAGGCTGGAATAATATCCCATTGTATGTATATACCACATTCTGTTTATCCACTCATCTGTCATTGGACATGGGTTGTTCCAGCTTTTGGCTACTGTGAATAATGCTGCTACGAACATGGGTGTACAAATATCTGTTCAAGTCCTTGCTTTTACTTCTTTTGGATATATACCCAGAAGTGGAAATCCTGGATCATATGGTAACTCTATGTTTAATTTTTGGGAGAACTGCCAGACTGTTAATACTATATGCTTAAAAAACAAACAAACAAACAAAAACCATATATTAACCAAGGAGAAAAGAACAAGTTTATTTTGATGAGAGAATTAGAAAGTGTTAAGTGTCTAGATCCTATTGAACTCTGGAAGTCATAGATAAAAGCAATAAAAAAGCAAAAGAAGCGCTCATACTGAGGAAGAGAGAGTACAGAGGTACTGTGAGACCAGTGTTGATCCTGCAACCTCAGGACACTAACGCTGGAAAGAGGGAGGGGTGAGGCAGAGAGGGCTGGGAGGGAGACCCTACTGAGTGCCTGCAGGGACTATTTCTAGGAGCTTTTGCAACCATTAACTTATTTAATCATCAAAACAACCCAGCAGGTACCCTTATTTTTATGGATAATTCTTGTCAACTACTTCAAATTTTTAATTTTTATTACTTTTAACAGCCGTAAAGAGTATTTTTAAAAGGGAAGAAATCATTTTGAATCCACCAGTCTCACACAAAATTCCATCCAATACTTCCCTGTTCTTTTTCAGACTTTGCCCATTTGAAGCCATAATTTTTACATGATTGAATAGTTATAATTTTATACTCTGCTTTTTTATTGCTACAAAAATCTTTGTATTTATTATTTTAATAGATGTGTATATGCATCAAATGGTTACATTTCAATTAAGTTAACCATCCCCCTACTACTGAAAACTTAGATTGTCTCCAGTTTTTCACTGTAGTTTATAATATAGTTATTATATAATTTTATTGTATAATTATTATATAACTTAAAATTTTATAATTTTAGCAATAAAGGGTTTCATCTATATAACTTTTTCCTTCTTAGACTTTTTTTTTTTTAAAGACATTTCTTTATAATATCTTTCTAGGACTAGGATTACCAGATCAATGGGTAGAAACATTTTTATGGCTTTTGTTATATATTGTCAAATTATTTTACAGGGGGATATATAAAAAATTACTTTTCAAAGATTAATAATACATTTTCAACAGCAGTATTGGAGTGTACCAATGTCTCCACATTAAGTATTACTTTTAACTTTGTTTTACTATTTTTAGTACATGTAAAATTATGCTTTATTGTTGCTTTTTTAAAAATTACTTGCATGGTTTTCATGTGTTTAGTAGGTGTATTTCCACATGTATTTTGTTTCTTTTCTTTTCTTTTTTTTTTTTTTTTTTGACCATGCCTAGCAGCTTGTGGGATCTTAGTTCCCCAACCAGGGATTGAACTCGGACCACAGCAGTGAAAGCTCGGAGTCTTAACCACTGGACCGCCAGGGAATTTCCTATATTTTGTTTCTTTACACCCTTTGCCCAGTTATCTATTGGGTGACTTTAGCAGTTTTGCATTAAAATGAAGACATTAGGTGCCAGAAGCAAAGATGGATTCAGTTCTCATCTGTGTTACTTCTTAATCTTGGGCAAGTTATATTTAATTTCATTAAGCCTCAGATTTTTCATTCTTAAAAACAGAAACAATAATAGTACCTACCTCAGTGGATTATTGCAAAGATTAAATGAGGTAATGTATATGAATCAGTTTAGTACAGTGTTTGGCACATAGAATATGCTCAATTAATATTAAACGTCTTTGTTCTTATTACTTCAAGTTATCCCCCTACCTAATTTCCTTCTCGTCGTCTTTATCATCTTCTATTTCTTTTTTTTTTTTTCCCCATTACCTCTCACCCTTGGGTGATTGAGCTGCTGGGAGTCAGAGGTAAGGTGGTGGAGTTGTGCAGGGCCAGCCCTGCCATCGTGTTCACACACGGGCATGATCTGATCTGGCTAAACAGAGTTTTCACTCCAGATATCTGTGTCTGCATTCTTATGTTAAGTGGGTGTATGGTAAACAGTGGAAATGCAGAGTTGGAAGGATGTACAGAGACCCCATTTTAGCTGCCCTGTGCTTCTAATGAATGCTTCCCATTAGAGCTGGCATTCGCCCAGGATTGTTGAGGTAGAGTTACCCTACTTGCAAGGATGTTCGAGGGAAAAAGGAGCCTCCTCACCCCCAGCCAGTTCGGGCTCCACTGTTGCAGTTGCAAACTACATCTGGCTGTTTCTCCTCAGACAGATCAAGAGGGGGCAGGAGGTCCTGTCCATGTCTCTTTAGCACCTAGTACTCGACAGGCACTTTATATAAGCTTTCTTACTGAGACTTGAAAGAAGTTTGACAACTTGCCCCAAGACCACCAAGTGATTCCAAGGCGTATACTATCCACTACATAACTCATCTGCATGTTAGTCATTATTCATGTATTTGAAGATATATTGCATGTATATTTTTATAGTAGAAAGAAATTCCTTTTCTTGCATGCTTATTTCTCATTCTTTCTTTTTGTCTCCTTTGTTTTTGTTTTTGTTTTTAATTTTCCATATTTTCACCTTGAGTCCAGACCCATTGTTTTCATAAAGATTCTGACTCTTAGTAGCTGTAAGATTCCACTCTGATTTAGGTGCTTCTTCTCTGGGCTCCCAAGAATTAGGCTCATGCCCCAGCATGAGTATGACTAAGCCACAAAGGTCTGATTTGATGGGAAATCCAGTTGGGTAGCATTAAAGTATCTATAAGAACTAGAACCCAGCACACCCATGTTCATAGCAGCATGATTCGTAATAGCCAAACTGTAGCAGTAACCCAAGTGTCCATGACAGATAAATAAACAAAATGTGGTATAGCCATACAATGGAATAGTATTCAGCCTTTAAAAAGGAAGGGAATTCTGACACTTGCTCAGCATGTATGAATTTTAAAGATATTATACTAAGTGAAATGGGCCAGTCACAAGGGACAAATGACTGTATGATTCCACTTATATGAGGCACCTAGAGTAGTCAAATTCATAGAGACAGGAAGTAGAATGGTGGTTGCCAGGGGCTAGGGGGAGGATGGAATAGAAAATTATTATTTAATGGGTACAGAGTTTCAGTATGGGAAGATGAGAAAAGTTCTGGAGATGGATGGTGGTGATGGTTGCACAACCATGAGAACTTTCTTAATACCAGTAAAATATTAAAAAGCGTTAAAATGATAAATTTTATGTTAGGTATATTTTACCACAATAAAATATTTTTTAATTTTTTTTATTTTTTATATTTATTTTTGTCTGTGTTGGGTCTTCGTTTCTGTGCGAGGGCTTTCTCCAGTTGCGGAGAGCGGGGGCCACTCTTCATCGCGGTGCGCGGGCCTCTCACCATCGCGGCCTCTCCCGTTGCGGAGCACAGGCTCCAGACGCGCAGGTTCAGTAGTTGTGGCTCACGGGCTTAGTCACTCCACGGCATGTGGGATCTTCCCAGACCAGGGCTCGAACCCGTGTCCCCTGCATTGGCAGGCAGATTCTTAACCACTGCACCACCAGGGAAGCCCAAAATATTTTTTTAAAGAAAAAAAAAACTGGGACTCAACCAAGAATATGAAGAACATGAAAAGAGGTTAGTTGAAAAAAGTTAACAGCAACTTGGGGGAGAAGGTTACAACTCAAAGGAGAGGAAAGAATTAGGTTAGATTGTAATTTAGATTCAAGAAAACCAACTCTATCCAAAGGATAGGAACTGGAAATTCCCCATTGTCGTAGCAACCATAAGAGGGCTCAGGATCCTCTTGGCAAAGAAAGAATCACCTGGGCTTTTGTGTGCCTGGAGGTCATCTTTGGTCTATAGGAAACATCAGTCCCCACAGACATTATCAGTAATTTAAGATTTACAAGCACTGTTGAAGTATTTGGGAAGGTTTTGCTTGCTAGGTCAAGCATTTGAAGCACTTAAAAAGAAAATAAATGTATTAAATTCATAAATACAGGTTTTAAAGTTTAAGGGAATTTAATAAAGCTGTAAATGGCACCAGTTGAGACTTGAACTTATTTAAATCTCTTCAACTTGGATTAATCCATTTTCTTTATAAACAGACTAATAATATTGTAGGCTGAACACAAAGGCCTAAGGAAGATAGATGTTTTAAGCTGGTAATTTTTAAAACCAAAGTAACCTACATGGTCTTTTCTGCGCACAAAAGCTGCCCTCAGACATTTAAAAAATTTATAATGACTGCTCCAATTCTAGAACTCTACTCCACAGCATAGTTGCTGATTTATATGTGGGTTTCTTCTACTAGTACACAAACTCCTTGAGGCCACAACCATGTTTGTGTCCTAAACACTTCGTACGGCTCCAGGCACAAAAAAGGCACTCAACAGATGGTTGAAGGAGGTGGCTTATGGGGAAAAGATATGTTTGAATTTATCCAGGTGCTATGCTTGTTAATTTTGTACACACATAATTCCCAGATACCTGCAACAGCTTCTGTTTTGATATCTGTGCAGATGTTTGCTGGATGAAGTCATCCACTTAATTCAATGGATTTTGCCGTAAATACATTGTGTCACGAAAATAACTGAGCAAAGAAATTATGAGGACCATTGTTACTTTTATTTTCCCCCTAAGGACCTTATGCAGTCGTGTCTACATAATGGGTACCCAATCCGTATTTGCCCACGTGCTCTCCCGAGAAAGAAAAATGTTCCTTTTGTGAGACTCCCTTCCTTGAACGGCCAGTGTCACACAGAATACTGTCCTCTGCCATGCTGAGCTGGTGATCACATCTTCGGAGTCCAGAGGCACTGCATTTGGATAAAAGCATCAGGGATTCAAGCTTGGTAACAAAGAGAGGGCTCCCAAAGCATCTTGTGAAAGTTGAGGGGAGTCCTTTCTCTGAGTCAGGAGCTGTGTCGTCATGCATGGTTTCCTCTCCTGGCACCTTTCCCCTCGTGGTGGGACAGATCATGAAGTGAAGAAAGGGGCGGCTATAGTCCCTTGGCTGTCACACTGTTAGTGATTAGTTGTTTTCAGCAATTATGCCCTTCCATCCAGGGTGTGACGGCTGGCACCTCTGGTAATGAGATGATTTCCAGGGCTTGCGTGTTTAAGGCTCTGCCGGCTTCCTCTTGGCCTTCGCTTGCTGTGCTCCTTGGCAGCTTCAGAGTTTACTGACGTTATTACCAATGTGACATGCTCCTCTTGGCCGACACGGAAATTCAGGGAAGACACACCAGCGTGCCGTGAGATGGGGCCCTTGGAGCTTCCGGAGAGAGGCATGGAGCTGGGTGTAGCCCCCAGGGAGTAAGAGACACAGGCTCATCATTCAGACCCTCAGGAATGACCCCTGCCCAAATTGCTGGCAACTGGAAGTTTCCACTGTGCGCTGGAGTAACATGGGAGCTTTCCTCTTAGATAAGCATAGCATAGTTGGTGAAGGTAGGCATACCAGCTAGAAAAATGATTCACTCGGTAACTCATCAAGCACTTATTGAGAAACCACTATCTGGCAAGAGATTGCTAGTGCTGGAGGTGAGCAAAGAAAATGCAGTCCCTCTGCTCACAGAGCTTGTGCGCTGGAGAGAGGGACAGACATCAGTCCGATGGCCACCACGGTTTATGTGCAGTTGTGATAAATGTGATAGATGATGGGAAGACAAAGTACAACTGCTATGAGGGTATAAAACGGGACTCCAGGCTGGAGAGAAGGAGTCCTTACGGAAATGACGTTTGAACTAGGATCCAAAGGCGATAACTAGACTAAGGGTGGGATACAGGGGGAAGTGGAGCGGAAAGCCTTGTTCCTTCCCTCCCTCCTTCCCTCCTTCCCCTCCAAACCTATCCGCTCTCTCTGCTCCAAAAGGCAGAAATGCCTTCTTTTTCTTAGAAGATTTGTACAGTTTTCTAAGTAAAATTCCATCCTCCTGTCTCTGTGGGGAAATTCCTCAAAGAAACAGTGGCCTACAATTCTATGCCAGATGACAGATTTTAGGAAAGCCATGCTCAGTTCTGAAGAAGCAAAGGGCTTTCTCACAAACGCAGTAGACCTCCTGTGCCACTCCAGAAGCCCTCCTTCCAGGCCCATTAGAACCCCCAAAGTGATCTGATTTCCATCAATCCCAAAGCCAGCCAAGCAAGGTCACGTTTACAGGACTCCCTCCCGGCAACAGTCCGGAAAACAATGAAAACAGATGCAAGCCCTGCTGTGGTACAGAAGCCCACTTTGGAAACCAGGGGGTCAAGTGCCCATTATCCAGGTAAGCAGGCTCTCCGTGGGAGACCAGAAGTGCAAGTCGACATGCCAAGTGGAGAGGAGCTGGAAATCACAGGCGCCACCTGGGAAAGGAGGCCTCAGCCAGGCAGTACTAATAAAACCGGACAATGCCACAGAGCTGGCGTGGCTAAGCCAGGAGCGAGGGAAGGATGGGCTGGGGGAGGAAGGGCCTCCCTTCCTCCAAAATCAATGTCCCTGTTAACTTGGGCAGAAGAAAATCTGACAGCTCTGGAAACCTGCCCATCTGATGAGAAGGAGGGAGCTGAGAAGCGGCTGGAGCCCGAGAAAGCCCAGAGATGCAGGCGCGATCAGCTGCCCGTTGGGGACCTGGTGGCAGGTCCACTCTGCGCTGCTCTTACCGAAGCCCAAGAGGACAGGTGCCGCTGCCAGTCCCCGCACGGCCGCCCCAGCTGCCTCGTAACGTGCCTGCCCCTCCGGTGATCCCAGCTGGAACAGGGCAGTCGGCTTCTGAACCCGAGTTCCCTGAGGTCTGGCCAGTGTCGGGCCATTCCATTTTCTATCTGGGCTATAACTGAGAGGCAACTGGCGTAACTGGAATCTACAGAGAAACCAAAGTCTGGCCAAGAAAATTCCAGTGACCAACCACCCTTTTATTGATAAAGTGATACTATCCGACTGGTCCATGATACTTACTTAAGGCCACTTGTGTGAGAAGGAGAGTACGAATCCACCATCCTTTATCCACATTTCCAAAATCCAAAGAGCTCTGAAAGTCAAAAATTTTATTATAAGTTTTTAGCTGACCCACTTGGCAGCAAAGCCTGCCCTAAACTGATGTACGGTGATTTGTCGACTCCATCCCCTAAGGGGATGTGACTAGTCCTGCATTTTGCTCCAGGTTTCCGGGTGGGGTGATGTCAGATAAACTGCCTGAGTAGCCTTTTGCCTTTCCAAAAAATTCTTCATTCTAAAATTCTTCATTCATACCTTTGAGAAAGTCTATTGTGTTTCCATTTCCTTGAAAACTAACACAAGAATGGACACCTATTAGTTGCCAGATAAATGTTATCTGTTGAATAAAATGTTTATAACAAACCTTAAAAAATAATAAAATAAAATACCTTTGTCTCCCAGGTTTTCTAATGAGGGATTGTAAACTTGTATTGTTATGGGTTTGAGGACTTGTGGTCTAGTAGATAATCAGGAAATCCAAGGGCAGACTAAATAGAGCCCTTTGCACTATAAATATTTAATAGCCATATAGATGTTTGGGGTTGATGGAATTGCAGAAATTTACTCTTACATAGTCTGAGTCCAAATTTCAATGGAGACAGCATGTGGTGAAAAAAGCATGGGTTTGGGAGTCAGAAGGTGCCTGGGCCATTATTAATGACCCATGTGGCCTTGGGCAAGACTTTTCTCCTCCCTGGATCTCATCCATAAAATGAAAGACTTGCACAAGATGATCCCTAAGGACACTTTGTGTTTTTATATTCCATAATTCCATGAACTACCTACAGGAGGGATAAGGAGCTGGGTAGCAAGAAGCTCAGATAAGGCCTCAAAGAGGGAAAAGCAAGAACACGGTTGCATGTTCCGGTCCATTACTAGGGATGGAAATAACACAGCCAGTCAACTGGGGTTGGGCAAACCATGCCACCATTTATGGGACTATTCACAGACCCTTGGTGCTGGGTGATCAATACACCCAGGACCCTGGATGATAACAGGCCTGGCAATGAGTGAGGCTGAGGAGGATCCTTGTCATGCCGAGGCTGTGACATTGCATTCTGCTGAAATCAATTTGGCTCTGTTTCATGCATACCTAGCAGATTTACCAGATTGTGAAAATGAATGTTTTCTATGCGCGTGGCTGATTTTTGCATGCATCTGTTCACTCATCTAAACCTTAGTTACATGCTGCTTGGAGAATGAAAGGCTATAATTTCTTCTTTTTGAAGCAGGAGTGGTAGAGGCACCATGATTTCTGCTTTACGGATCTGCGCCAAAATGGTGCACCACTTTTCTTCTTATTGTCTCAGAAAAAAATGAAGTGATATGTCTGTATTTTCTACTGGATTTGCAAATGATCCTGACTTTAATGGGAGTCCAGTGCCTGAGAAGATGGTCTTCAGAATGTAAATATCCAGTGGAATGCAAACATGGGTATTTATATCATTTTCATGTGACATTAATAAGCCCTTACTGGCTTGTCATGTTTCCATTTTAGATGACAGTGCTTCCTTCAGATGTCAGTGGTCAAGCTCAAGGACAGTGATACTGGTATTTATTTAGTGCTTTGCATTTCCGGGATGCTTTTATCACCCTTAATTAGTAAACCACAAATAATTTCTGCTCCATAGCTTAGTGCTATAGTCTTCAGTGTTCATGAGGACAGTATGCTCTAGTGACTAATAAATAGGATGGATTTTGGAATCAGTCCAACTCAGATTTGGACTCTGACCTACTGGCTGTCTGTCCCTCATCAAGCCTCCATGTCCTCCTCTGTAAAGTGGAGATAGCGGCAGGCTTATCACAGAGTGGGTTTGAAGATTAAATCAGAATGTGCATGTCAACTGCATAACCTAGTGCCTGGCCCACAGTAAGTGCTCAACATATCTTACCTGACACTAGATGACAGCCACTTTGCTGTCCCCAAGTCCTCCAGTGCCTGGGAATCATATTATAGCACAAAACTTCCTAAAACAGAAAAATCCATAGGCCATAGTAGGGACCAAAGTCCCACCACCTTTCCTACTCCCTCCCCGCTTCCTTTTCAAACTGCTAGAACCTGTCTATTCTTCTTACTTTATTTTGCAGAGAAATTTGGTTTTCTTTGTCTCACTCCTAGTTCATCCCAGCCTTGCCCTGAGGGCTCTTTCCACTAGCAAATGGCCCAACCAGTTTTTGTTTATTTGTTTTTAAACAAACAGAAATAGTTCTTTCTACCCTTAGCCTTTCTATACTAATTTTATTAAAGGCAATTATTAAAATAAAAATTTTTTATGACAGTTTTCTCCCTGAAGAATTCTGACACCAGCTCTTAAGTTACCCTTTCCTCCCTCCTCACCATGTAGATTTTATGGGTTACTGCAAGTCCTGGTTCAAGGGCTGGCAAACCCATTGGAAAAGTAAGGAACTCACCCAGGTCTTAGAGTTAGAAACAGAGACTGAACTCAGAGCATGGGAATTGAGCCTCCTAGACGTTCCTTTATCCCAAAAGCAAGGTTTCTTCTTTCAAACATTGCAATAAAAAGTTGGGAAAGAGTGAGCCAGGGTGGGGCTCCTGAAGCACAGGTTTCTCTAGTGGCCCCTGGGCAGCCTACCCGGCCTGGGTCATCCTACTCTGCCTCTTGGGGTGGCACTTCAGACCCAATTGCTCACCAGGACACTTAGGATCACCCCATGGAACGATTGTCAGGAGCAGCATTCCCAAGAATAAAGGTCAGAAGTCACAATCCCAAAAGGGACCTGAAACCCTGCAAGCAGCAAGATAGAATTTGTGTGTGTGGATGGGTGTGTAGAGGCATGTGTGTGTGTGGATGGGTGTGTAGAGGCATGTGTGTGTGTTGCGTCTCTGGGGGGGTGATGTGTTTGTGTGTGTAGATGGTGTGTATGGATGGGTGTGTGTGGGGGAGGGTGGGTGTGTGGTGTGGATGACGGAATGAGTGAACCTTACAAAGTTCAGAGCAGGCCTATAAGCAGAGTAGCCTGGCAGCATTTACTATAGATGCAATTATCCATTCTTACTTCAGTAGTTTCGCAACTATAGTCAAACAGCATAACATAATAATGATGTTTATAATGATTAGCTCAGTATTTACCAAGTGCCTAAATGTTCAGAGCATTGTACTGGTTAGTCTTGGCAGGGGACAAAGAAATATAAAATAGCAATTTTATTTTTCTCATTGTCCAATTTAAGCTCTGGCTGTAACTTAGATGTTTGACACAAACAACACTCACCAAGCCTCACCCAGTTCCAATAAGATCTCATAATTTGTCCTGGTTGGAACTGATTTTTCACCAAATGAAAACATTTAACATCAAAAATGCCAAATTTGGGACAGATACCTGTTTTTCAGGATGTAACCCCAAAATAATATTTTAATGTGCTGTGTAAGCTGTTTTTGCTTGAAAATAGCTCCCAATGTCTGTGTCCTTCCTTTTGCTGGTCACAACCACAGTGGAAGAGATCTGAAAAGTTGGGCAAGAGCCGAGTAAAAACAGGCCGCAAAGAAGATAAATATGCCAACGCTTTTCTAGTGCCTTCTGGCTGGGATTTCATGGGAAGTGGTAGGGGGTCTCTTAATATATGCGACAGGTAGGATTTGATTTTCTTCCTGCCCATCGACAATGGGATAATGCTTAAGCAGAGATGTGAGTGACACTGGAAATATAAGGGCCATGTAATTATGTAGGCATTTGTTTATTCTTTCTCAGCCAAGTCAGCTCTTAGCCAAATTCTCTTGCTCAAGAACCTGGATTTATACCTGGTATTTCCTTCCCAGGGATGATTTTCATTGAGAATGTAATGTGCTTCCTAAAAAGAATTAGATTGTATATTGGTTGTACTTAAATGTAGAACAGCTGTCTTCTGTTTAGATTTCCACACGTAAATCTTTATCTTTAGTGCATGTGTGTGTGTGTGTGAGAGAGAGAGAGTGAGAGAGAGAGAGAGAGAGAGAATATGAATGAGAGATGAAAATGTAAGTACTGAGCTAAGCTAGAAAGACCTGGGTTTCCAGTTCTTGCCCTACCTCTTGTTAGATGCGGGTATTTGTCTGGTAGAGATCAGCCAGCTGTTCACCAAAACCTGCTTCTGCTGCCTCCTGGCACACAGATGATATTTTTGAGCCTCCTGTGCATTTACATATTGCCATGTGATTAAATTTTGACCCACAGAATGTGGGTGGAAGTGATGTATACTTCCATCCCTCACCCACAAAAACTTTTCTCTATCCTCCATGTTCTCTCTCCTTGTTGACTGTTAATAGCCAGAGAAAGACTTTGGACGTTGTGGGTTAAGATGAGAGCCACTGACAGGCTGGGTCCCTGAAGACACAGCCTCGCAACTCCACCCCACCACAGACTAGTTTTGACATGAATAGGAAAGGAACTACTAGTGGGTTAAGCCCCTGTGACTGTGGGTGTCTGTTATAGCAGCTCACACCGCTAAAATGTAAGGTCTACCCTCTTCAGTTTCTATAGATGAAAGGTAGAATTTGCTTTTTGAAAAGCTCCACTTAATCCCCTTGAGATCAAAACGTGATGTGTGTAAAAATACTTTCTTTATTCTGTGTTCTTCCCCATGCATTTTTACTCAGTTGCAGTAATGGTTTAAATATAATTTTATATTTAGCTCTTTTTCACTTAACACACCACAAGCATTTTTCCACATCGCCACAGTCTTCATAATTATAAATGTTAATGACTGCTTAATATTCCATCAAGCTGATGTCCCGTAATTGTCTAAAACGAGTGTGAGATGCTGCTGTTATACCCGGCTTTGAGAAAATCCAGCTTATCAAAACCGTTAAATCAGGGGGGTAACCACTAAAGTGAAAGAAATTTTTACTCATCAAAAGAATTCTCTGCAAGGGACTTTTAAATACTGAGTTCCCCTTGTGTTTCTTTAAGTATAATTTAAATTACAAAAATGTAATACACCCTCAGCCACCTACTATGCAAAGCAGGATACTTGTATTTAATATATACAAATTTTGACATGTGCATTCAGTAGCTGCTGGTTGCAGAGAATCCCAGCTTCCCTAAAGCAGACCTGATCCAGGTGATCTTTCCTGAGTGTTGGACCTCCTCCACTTGCCATGGTCTAACCAGGCTCTGAAGACCATGGTGGGGGTGGGGTGAGAGGTTGCATTCACGGGCGCTCACACTTATATTTGCATCCATTGTTTTTGCACATGCCCACATTTTAAAAGTCGTGTCTTAACTGCAAAAACAACAATATAACAGCAATAATAGAATAAGAGAAATGGAAAAAATCATTCAGAATTTTTTCACAGTAACAGTAGATGTGCTTCTTCAATATACTTTGTTTACCTTGCCCATATGCACACATAATATGCCTAGCTGTTTTCATCTGTGTTCAGTTTGTTTCCTCCTTCCATCATGTAACCCTATACATTGTCACATTGTTTCACAGTCTCAATATTAGTACAAAACTCCTGTACTTAAAAAAAAAAAAAAAAAAAAAAAAAAAACCTCCTGTACTAGCTCAACTCTCACCGTTGGAGTAGTCACTATAACAACTTGCAGAAACTTTTAACACAGCATTCACCATCTTGATCAAAATTGCAACATGGGTTTGTATGTGTGTACTGGCAAAAAATTTAGGTTTTGTATGGATTCAGATCAGAGGATCAGAGCGTGTTCAGCTGTATCCCCGCTGGGATCACACTGCATGTCATTTAAACGGGTGTGTTATCACTAATGTCCAATCCATCTCATGTTATTGTCTTCCAAGAGAGGTTCCTTAGCATGTAGTTACATTGTTTATGTACATTACCATACATGTTTAATATGGCATAGGAGGAAAACATAAGTTGTATCCACTACTATACAGTCTCATGTACTGTAACAAATACACCCATGAGTGCTCATTCATTGTTAAATAATTATAATCAGTGTTTTAAATCTTTTACATTATGTAGAAAATACTTGGTGGGTTGTTATATGGGCAGTTAAACTGGGTGGTTTTTATTTGGCCTTCCCACGCAGCATGTGGGATCTTAGTTCCCGGACCAGGGATCGAACCCTCGCCCTCTGCAGTGGAAGCTTGGAGTCTTAACCACTGGACCACCAGGGAAGTCTCGGCAATTAAACTGTTAAAAATGTTTTCTGAAGGTTTTTGGGCGGGCTGAGAACATCATACTTTTGGTTCCATTCATAATGACGGAATATAAGCTCTTGCCATCCAAAAACTTGCTGTCTGGCCATTTTCAAGGGATGGATTAGATTTTGGGTGTTGAAGGGTATCTATATTTATCCGTATCCCTTACTAGGCTCTGAGCATCTTAAAGACAGGAACTATAATGTATTCATCTTTGGATGCCGAGCATCTAACACTGTACCTGGCACTGAATTGGTTTAATTCACATTATTCTGTGAATAAATGAATGAACAGATACCATTTATCCAAAATTGCTCCTGTTTTTGGATGAGCATATCAATAATTTTCATTTTCTATGGAAAATCAGGCTTGTTGTGCTCCCTAAAGGGCATAGCCAAGGAATTTTTGTGTGTGTTACAAGACAGCACCAAGGCACTGCATGTGTGTAGACCCTTCCTCTCCCCCCACTCTCCTAGGTATGGCCTAGCCCAGTGGCATTGACCTCAGGCTCACAACAACCTGGTTCCCCTCATAGAAAGCACACTGCTGGACTTCCCTGGTGGCGCAGTGGTTAAGAATCCGCCTGCCAATGCAGGGGACACGGGTTCAAACCCTGGTCCGGGAAGATCCCACATGCCACGGAGCAACTAAGCCCGTGTGCCACAACTACTGAGCCTGCGCTCTAGAGCCCACGAGCCACAACTACTGAGCCACATGCCACAACTACTGAGCCCACGTGCCACAACTACTGAAGCCCGTGTGCCTAGAGCCCGTGCTCCACAACAAGAGAAGCCACTGCAATGAGAAGCCCGCACACCGCAACGAAGAGTAGCCCCCGCTCGCCACAACTAGAGAAAGCCCGTGCACAGCAACAAAGACCCAATGCAGTCAAAAATAAATGAAATAAAATAACTTAAAAAACAAAAAAAAAGAAAAGAAAACACACTGCCTTTGTATTCTACTATGGATGGGTTATGCAGGAGTGAAAAATAAATCCCTAGTGAGCTTACAGTCTTCTTAGACAGAAAAAATGGCACATCCATTTCCTGGAAATATTCCTTTTGAGACCTGCAGGCTGGAGACCAAGCAGGAAGCCAGAGCATAAGTGGGGAAAGTGTCTGTGGTAGACCCCAGTGATTCAAACCTCCCATATACACACCATTGCGTAGTTCCCTCCTGCATTGATTCTGGTTTGGGCCATGTGGCTTGCCTTGGTCAGGGGAACATTTGGGGCTTGCCCTTCTGGAACTCTGCCACCTCATGATGGATCCCTGGCTCCCTGCTGGAGACGTATGGCCCTAATGATAGCCTGCACTAATACTAATAATCAGACAGGTGAGTGGGGCCATCTTAGATCATCCAGCCCCAGTCAAGCCACCAGATAACTGGATGCACATAAACAAACCCCAGTGGGACCAGCAGAAGAACCACCTGGGGTGGGCCAGGGCAAATTCTGACCCACAGAATCTTGAGCAAATAAAATGGTTGTGGTTGTAAGCCACTAGGTTTTGGGGTGGTTTATTACACAAATATGGTACCCACACCATCAAGTCCAAATGAGTAGGTAAGACTGTAAACAGGAGAGCAAAACAGCAGGACTGGTGGCTGGGAGGCTTAAAACTAGGACAGGATCAGAGTCAAGAAAATGATTCAGAAGCAAGGCTGAGACTAACCCATGGAAGTTGAATGTCTTCGTCTGTGTTGGTGCTTTGACAGGGGCAGGTTTGGTGCCTCTTAAAAGAGCCATTCTCAACAAGATCAAGTGCAACATGCTGACAGATCAGACCAGTGGGCCTTAGTAAGTGGTGATCATGGATTTGTGCTGATTTGTCCACGTGCTCTGGCCCAGTTTCCATTCAGACAAGGTACATGTCTGCAGTGAGCTGAGGAGTAAGGTATGGTCCATATGCTCAGAGAGAGAGGTCATAGCTCTGACCTGATTAATATGGTGCCCTACCCACTACATAATTGTGCCTCAGAGTGCTGAGGGGTCAGGGAAACATAGCTGATTTATGGGTTTCCTTTTTGTTGCGATAAAGCTCTTAGAGAAAATCAGACTTTCCTGCCCCTCCCCAAGTCTTGCTCCCTAGAATGAACTACTTTCAACTTTTTTCACTTTCTTGCTGTTTCTAAATAGCATGTTTATACTATTATTTCTTGATTTTTCAATTTTGTATATTATCTAGTGACCTCTTTTTATGTAAGATAAGGATTGAGCTCTCTCACTGCTCTCCCTTATCCGCATTTTTCCACTATAAATATAAAATATTTTAGGATCATATCAATATTCAATGTTTACTTAATGTGTCTAAGTAAGTATTTTCACAACTGAGTCATATGGCTTACTGTGATTATATTTGCTTTCTTTTTCCTGAAATTAATAATTGCTTTGGTTTTATTTATTTAATCTTTAAAATTTATTAACTAAAGTCCATAGATTATTTTTTCAGAGTATTTTTTTAAATTTATTTATTTTTGGCTGTGTTGGGTCTTTGTTCCTGCGCGTGGGCTTTCTCTAGTTGTGGCAAGCAGGGGCTACTTTTCGTTGTGGTGCATGGGCTTCTCATTGCATTGGCTTCTCTTGTTGCAGAGCATGGGCTCTAGGCACGTGGGCTTCAGTAGTTGTGGTACACGGGCTCAGTAGTTGTGGCTCACAGGCTCTAAAGCACAGGCTCAGTAGTCATGGCGCACAGGCTTTGTTGCTCTGCGACATGTGGGATCTTCCCAGAGCGGGGCTCGAACCCGTGTCCCCTGCATTGGCAGATGGATTCTTAACCACTGCGCCACCAGGGAAGCCCCTAAAGTCCATAGATTACATTAGGATTAACTCTTTGTGTTGTACAGTTTATGGGTTTTTGACAACTGCATAATATCATTTATCCACAATTACAGTATCATACAGAATAATTTTATTACCCTAAAAATCCCTTCTGGTCTGTTCATCCTGCTCCCAGTGAACCCCTGGGAACCACTGATCGTTTTACTATCTCCATAGTTTCGCGTTCTCCAGAATGTCATATAGTTGGAATCAGACTGGCTCCTTTCACTTAGCAATATGCATTTAAGTTTCCTTCATGTCTTTTTGTGGTTTGATAGCTTTTCTTTTTATTGCTGAATAGTATTCCATTGTATGAGTGTACCACAGTTTGTTTATCCTTTCACCTATTGAATTTGCTTTTTTTTCTACATCTCTCTCACTAATTCAGTCCCAAACTCTCCAACAGAGTTGCCGTCTACCACTCCGGTCTTGTGCTGGTTACTCACTAAATTGTTATCTGGGAGCTTCCCTTCCTATCTGGGAAGTCCTTTGATTTAATTCCTGAGTTGGATATTCTGTTTACTGGATCTCATGTCTTTTTCTTTCTTGGTTTGTTCCCTCATTTTAATGGAGTATATCCATAATTAACTGCCTCAGAAGGGATACATGGGAGATAATTTTTTTAAAAGATTTGGCATGTCTGCAGGTCTTTATTCTATCCTCATAGATCAGACTTTTCTAGACCTAAATCCTAAGAGGAAAACTAGTTGACTTGCTGGTGACTTAGTATAAGCATGTTATTAAGAGATTCCTAAATGGTTAACATTCTATTATTTCTTATATCTTTGGTCTAGTTTTTCTTTTCCACTATTTTGAAGCCTTCAGACTAATAGCCCCCTACTTAATCTTTTTTTGTAAAATAGTTTGAATTGGACACACTTTATTAATTGAGCATTCGAAATGTTAACCTCTGTGCAGAGATATATACTATAGCATGAGAATGGCTATGTTTACTTATTAATATTTCTTTCTCCACTTTTGGATTGAAACAAGCACAGAATAATTAAGAGTCTTTTTCTGGCAAATAAAACAGTTAATAGTTGGAAAGGTATGTTTTAGTGAAGATTGTTTATAAACACACCTCTTGCTGCCAAGATCTTAAAGTCTAATTAATTAGCATCACCCCAGCTTCGCCTTTCCTCTTCTGTCACTTGCTTTCATCTTCATTTATACATACACACTCACACAAGCACACACTTCTTATTCTCTTGCTTTCACTTTTCCTCTTTATCTCTGTCTGCACAAGTTTGCACACAGAATTGGCTTCTCTTCTAGCTGTTTTGTCCCTGAACTCCATCAAAAAATATTTTCTTCATCTCTGATTTCATCAAGATATGCCTGACTGGACTTCCCTGGTGGCTCAGTGGTTAAGAATCCGCCTGCCAATGCAGGGGACACGGGTTCGAGCCCTGCTCTAGGAAGATCCCACATGCCACGGAGCAGCTAAGCCCATGCGCCACAACTACTGAGCCTGAGCTCTAGAGCCCACGTGCCACAGCTACTGAAGCCCGCGCGCCTAGAGCCCGTGCTCCGCGACAAGAGAAGCCACCTCAATGAGAAGCCCACGCACCGCAACGAAGAGTAGCCCCTGCTCGCCACAACTAGAGAAAGCCCGTGCACAGCAACGAAGACCCAACGCAGCCAAAAAATAAATTAAATAAATAAATAAATTTATAGGGGAAAAAAAAAAAAAGATATGCCTGACTGAGAATGTCAAAACCACTGAGCAGAAGTGTTTAATCCAAAGTTGGCTCTGCCGGTGATGATCAGCTGAGGAAACGACCTCAGATTTTTTCTTAATTATTTGTTAGAATGTAAGTTTCCACTGTATGAAATAGATTCGCATCCTGCTTCTCATTCCCTGCTCTTCATTGTGCAGGCCTTCCACTGATATCCAATAGAGCTCTCTGCACCCGAGTAAGACATGGGGAGGGGAAAGGTACCTGGCCATATGTGGGAACACTACCTCCAGCGAAGGTTTTCCATAGTAGATAGCCACTTCATGATTTAATGGGCAGTCAGATTCTGGCCACATTTATGTAACTTCGTAAACTAAGGTTTGAGAGTTAAGCTGGTCACCAGCAACAAGCCCCAAAGTAGTCTAGGCAGCCAAGTGTGGAGCTAGGATCAGAAGATTGCAGCCCCTGTCCCTGCTTAGCAGCCTGATGGCTGTATGACATCAGGAAAGTCTGTTAACCTCTCTGAGCCTTGGAGCCATCATCTGTAAAATGGTGATAATACCATCTACCTCCCAAGGTTGCTGCAAGGATAAAAATAAAATAAGTGTATGTGAAATCACTTTATAAATGATAAAGTACCGTGTAAATGTTACTTATCATTATCTGACCTCAGAGATCAAAAGGATGCATTCTTATTCCAAGGTTTTTTTTTTTTCTTTTGATTTAGTCCTCTTAGATGAAGGATGTTTTGTGTTTAAAGTATTTTATAAATATAAAAATTATGACAGGAAAGACTTAGAGTATAATTAGCAGGGAAGGAAGCTTATGATCCTCTGGGATGAGAACACCCATGACTTATTGACCCAGTACAATACGTTGATAATCTCACGTGTTAAGAGCACATCATGGTCAAAGGGCATACTGAGTGACTATTTGAGAACGATGGTGATGGAGAGCATGTACCAGGAACCGGTCAGTGGGCAGACAACCATTTGTGTATTGGCTGTAGCTGGAAGAACTGCTTCAGAGACACTAGTAGAACGCTAGTAGAACTAGTAGAATGGAAACCATAAAATAGGTGGATCTTCCTCCCCTCCATTTCGGCTTGTTTGCCAGTCCCCTCTCTGCACACCATCTGTACACGGCTCAGGACCTGCAGCCCTCTTCCAATGGGTATCTGATGAGGAAGACAGTAGATCACTAGAGTATCATGCCTCAAGTGATGGGTTGTGGCTTGGACCCTTCCAAAAGTGAGAAAGAAGGCTGAATCTTCATGGACTGAAGACAGCTATCATTTTTTCACAGTTTGGAAGAAAGCTACTGTGATGATCTGCTTTATGTGTCAACTTGGCTAAGCTATAGTACCCAGTTATTTAATCAAACACTAATCTAGATGTTGCTAGGAATATGTTTTGTAGATGTGGTTAACATCTACAATCATAAATTAGATAAATTACATAAGTTAGACTTTACATAAATTAGATTACCCTGGATAATATAGGTGGGCTTTACATAAATTACATAAATTACATTACCTTTACAGAAATTAGATTACCCTGGGTAATATAGGTGGGCCTCATCCAATCAGTTGCAGACCTTAGAAGCAACAATTAAGGTTTCCTGGAAAAGAAATTCTGCCTTAGGACTACAACGTCAACTTCTGCCCAAGTTTCCAGCCCCCCAACTTGCCTTTTGGATTTTCACTTGTCATCTTTTGAGCTAATGCTTTAAAATAAATCTATCTGTCTATCTATCTATCTATCTATCTTCTTTTGGTTCTGTGTCTCTGGAGAGCCCTGACTGATACAGCTTCTCTCTATCCAGAGTTTGCCTTTTTTTTTTTTGTCTCTATTATAAACCCAACTCTCAGCGGTCCAGGGTACAAAGTGTTTTCTTTACACTAGGAAAATCAACTGCATTACTAAAACAACAAAAGATGTAAATTAATCCCAAATTATAATCCAACTCTGATCTTAAAATCTACTAATCTTTGATATAACTGAAGTACATTTTTTAAATCCTTATTGATTTTACCTTATCAAAAGTTATAAGTTCAAAATATCTGCATTTGAATCCCATATCTGCCTTAGTTCTTACAACTTTATAGTCTCTAACTATTCACCTAGTTGGTCTCCCCACTTGAACACATACCCATCAGTAAGGAACCTCAGTATGCCAGTGAGGTGGCAGTTGTCTCTGGGTGCTAAGACAATGGGACTGAAGTTGTAAGCTTTATATTACAATGAAGTAGTCTTTCCTTTGACACTAAACTTGAAAGGTGATAATCTCATATTTTAAGGTTTCAGGATCACTCAGGAGTGAAAAATTCTTTCCTGTTTAAATAGTTATTTTTGTTTGCAGGACCAGTCCTGGAATCCTTTACGTACATTCCAGTCATTTGAACTCTGAGAATCACAGATGTTAGGAACCTCACCTCTCGCCATTCCCAGGCATACTAGTATTTATCACAGGCTTCAGTTTTAAGCCATTCCCAGTGGGGTTATGTGTAAGCCTTTCCAACTGTCCATGACTGTTCCGTATACACATAACGATCGCCCTTTCTAATTCCCAGACCTGGTGCCCTGCCCTTCTCTCTGGCTTGGGTGAAGCCACATGGAGGCACCATGCTGGCCCTTGAGGGGTGGGGAAAGAACCTGGCCCTGCTGAGCAGACGTCTCTTGATGGTAATCCTCCAGCGAGCCAAGGGCTTCCAAAGAGACCGTGAGTGTGGCCTTGTTGATGAGGAGTGTAGTCACAGTCTCACAAGAAAGTACCCAGTCTCTGCCTCAGGACCCCATGCATGGCCCATCATCCCTGCCGCAGAAAGAAACTGGACAGGACCTCCCCATGGGAGCCTGTCAGCCCTTGTCACTAATCAGCCCAGGGGCTACTCAGAATGACTGTAGGCCCTCACGTCCACCCCCTGCCAACTGCACGGCCCGCTCTCAGCCCCTGCCACCTGGGGAGCGCCATACCAGGCGGGCCAGGGCAATCAAGTTTGGCTACTGCATGGTCGTGCAAAGCTCGCCATCAGCCAAGCTCCTGAAATATTTATATGTATACAGGCAGGGCTCAGATTCATTTTTTTTTTTTTTAATAAATTTTATTTATTTATTTATTATTATTATTATTAATTTTTGGCTGTGTTGGGTGTTCGTTTCTGCGCAAGGGCTTCCTCTAGTTGCGGCAAGTGGGGGCCACTCTTCATCGCGGTGCGCGGGCCTCTCACTATCGTGGCCTCTCTTGTTGAGGAGCACAGGCTCCAGGTGCGCAGGCTCAGTAGTTGTGGCTCACGGGCCCAGTTGCTCCGCGGCATATGGGATCTTCCCAGACCAGGGCTCGAACCCGTGTCCCCTGCATTGGCAGGCAGATTCTCAACCACTACACCACCAGGGAAGCCCTCAGATTCATTTTTAACCAACAGAAGCCATAGCAGGTTAGGTCTGGATATGGTTTGAGAGGGTTCGTTCATCCCATGTAAGCAAACCTATCAGCGATGGCTCACCTGGCCGAGAGAGCAGGGATCTCATTTACCAAAGGAGTCAAAAAGTTGGCCATTGTCACAATCTAAACATTGGAAGAAACACACATCAGAAAATCACATCATTTTCCCCTCCCTTTTGTTCAGAGATTTGATTTCATTTATGCACAGGGAAAAGTCAAAATGCCCCTCCTGATGGGCACTCTTCTGAGGACTCAGGGCCAGTGCATTGCAAGGTGAGAGAGCACAATACATGTATTTATTTTCAAAGATAGCATGACGTGACACCATAGAGCTTTTGTGGCTACCTAGTCTCTTTTGAAGAACTGTTAGAAAACTAGATGATTGGCAAGAAAATCTATAGAAGGGAGGGAGGCAGGAAGATCCACATTTTCAGCAAAGATGGATGGGTGCACTCAAGCCTCAATTAGCACTTGTTCCCAACTATTTCAGTACACCTTAGACATGGGTTTTCTGAGAGAAAACAACAATCAAAGCCAGAGGGTTATGTGAATGTTCCCATGGTTGTGACAGCTGTCCCCAAAGAAGCAGTTGAATTTATCTCAAAACTGAAGGTTTCACTAGCTTGTGCCTCTCATCAAATTGGTTTTGCTTGCATGGGAATTATTTTTAAGTACTCTAAAATGGTATCATTTCCTAGTTGCAAATTGTTTGGGTGTATTTTGAAACTAATTAAAAGGGAAATGTCCTATTTTGTAACGAGCAGCATTTCTACGTTTTAAAAATCAGATGTTCTCTGTGGGGAGCAGGGTTTTATCTTTGTCAGTGTTGGCTATTGCTAAGTGCATCCCAGATTGAAAATCTAAATGAAATAACTACAAGGAAAGGCATGGGGGAAGTTTATGTTCAAAAAGCAGGAGAGGGCTTCCCTGGTGGCGCAGTGGTTGAGAGTCTGCCTGCCAATGCAGGGGACACGGGTTCGAGCCCTGGCCTGGGAAGATCCCACATGCCACGGAGCAACTGGGTCCGTGAGCCACAATTGCTGAGCCTGTGCGTCTGGAGCCTGTGCTCCGCAACAAGAGAGGCCGCGATAGTGAGGGACCCGCGCACCGCGATGAAGAGTGGCCCCCGCTTGCCACAACTAGAGAAAGCCCTTGCACAGAAATGAAGACCCAACACAGCCATAAATAAATAAAATAAAATAAATAATAATAATTAAAAAAATTAAAAAAAAAAAAAGCAGGAGAGAGACACGTATACATATATAATACATAGACAATTTATCTGTGAATTTAAAAAGCCTTTTCATGGCATATATTTTTCTATCTTGCTACTTATTTCACTGTGAGCACTGCAAACATGGTGGGCTGCAGAGGTGCCAGGTTCCATCATGGTGTCCAAAAATTGGCTTTGTACACACGCTAAATTAGAGGTTGGATGGCAGAAGCAGTTCACGGATCCTGGATTGGCAGGGATTCCTCATGAAAGAAGACAGGGCCGAAAGCCTGCAGGACTCACTCTCCAGCCAGCAGTAATGCAACATGCTCTATCCAAGCAGCCAAAACCCATTTTAAAATAAATTCTGAACCTTCATCAGGCATTAGGTCCAGCCGAGGTAACATAACCACCTCCCCAAAAGTCTAATCCCCTTTCCTGTTTCATGAGGAAGGGATTATATTCAATCTTACATGGGACAGAGCTTTGAAATTTTTCACCAAAGGATCCAGGTCATTTCAGTTGCCCCCTGCAGTGAACAGGCCACCCCAGTGTTGAAGGAGGAAGGCAAGAATCCTACAGACAAAAATCTTTCCATTTTTGTCTTCCTTGTAAATAAGCAAACTGCCATGACGGTTCTGATGCAAGAATTAACACAGCGAAGAAATGTATTAGACAGCCGGAGCAGATAAGTCTATGCCAAAAGGATCCACCATCTGGGTCTTTTTTGCTCACTGTGTCAACCAGAAAATGCCTCTCTCATTTACAAGTAGCTAGTTGACGGCTTTACTATTCCCCAGAGATATACTTGATTTTATGGGCAATGATGAGTTTTAATAAAAAAAAAAAAAAAAAAAAACACAGCTTGGGTTGTTGACCTTGGAATCCTGCTTCATCTTAGAGTTGAGCGCTAGAGAGGAATTGAGGAGACTTATTTTCTAGGCCAATAGGTGCTTTTGACTCAAATGATGACATCTGACAAGTTAAGAAACACTTCTAAGTGGGGACATTAACTCCAGGTACTTTACCTTTCTCCTAAGGGTATAGTGAAGAATCAAGAGTTGAACTAGGTGACCTTTGTCCCAAACAACACCCTAATGTGAAACCTGGATCAAAGCCTCGCGGCCTTTCAGATACTGTCAGTCATTCACTCACCTGAGTATGCAAGCTCTGCCCACAGCACACACTCAGGACGATTTGGTTCCTGATGAGAGCCCTCTTCCTGGTTCATAGATGGCTGCCTTCTTTCTATGCCTACACATGGGGGAAAACATCTCTCTTGTGTCTCTTCTTATGAGGGCACTAATCCCATTCAAGAGCTCTACCCTAATGACCTAATTACCCCCCAAACCCCCATCCTCCAAATACCATCACATTTGGGGGTTAGACCTTCAATATATGAATCTTAGGGAAACAAACATTCAGTCCATAGAAGGTTGATTCTCTCATTGGGTGGCACCAATGAGGTCAACATCTTGAGTAATCCGTGGAGGAGAGAGCTTTGCGTCACAGTCTGTATTGTGTGTGACAGAGTGAAAAAGTGCCTAAATAGGCATCAGGAGACTTCAGTTATAGTCTTGGCTCTACCCCCATCACATTGATGACTTTCAGTGATTTATTTATTTATTTATTATTATTTTTTTTTAATTTTTATTTATTTATTTAATTTATTTATTTTTGCCTGCGTTGGGTCTTTGTTGCTGCGCGCGGGCTCCCCCCAGCTGCGGCGAGCGAGGGCCACTCCCTGTTGCAGTGCGCAGGCTTCTCACTGCTGTGGCCTCCCGCGCTGCAGAGCACGGGCTCCAGGCGCACGGACCCCAGCAGCCGTGGCACGCGGGCTCAGTAGTTGTGGCTCACGGGCTCCAGAGCGCAGGCCCAGCAGCTGTGACGCAGGAGCTTAGTTGCTCTGCGGCACGTGGGATCCCCCCGGACCAGGGCCCAAACCCGCGTCCCCTGCATTGGCAGGCGGACCCTCAACCACTGCGCCACCAAGGAAGCCCTCAGTGATTTATTGATCTCCCTGGAACTTTTCTCTCCTTGTTTCTAAAATGACTAGATAATTGCTGAACTTTCTTCAGCCCTAAAATTGTATGTTTTTATGATTCCAAATCTTAGCCAATCATCTAAAAATGCATTCTTTGAATGATATCTACTAGGCCTAAATTTAAAAGTCGGCATTCTTGGTGGAAAGAATTAAACCAAGCAGACATCCTAAAGACAGTGATTCAGAAATACTGTCTTCCTCTTCCCCTTAACAGGTGTCCTTTCAGTGGAGGTGAAAAGCAAAAAGGACAAGAACAGGCACTGATGCACAGAATGAATGGGAAGGCTGAATATGGCGCCAGACAGCACTATGATCTTTAATGTAGAATTTAAGAGACAAGGAAGGAAAAGGGAGAACTCATCTTCATTAACACACTATTTTGTAGTAGCTCTTTTGAAGAACCTTTTATTCCACTGTTCATGGAATATGCTTCCCGTAGTGGATTGATTGGTGGCTTCACAAACAATGTGTCCACATCTTAATTCCCAGAACCTATAAATGCAACCTTATGTGGAGAAGGGTCCTTCTAGATGTAGTTAGGATGTCAAGATGAGGTCATCCTAGATCACCCAGGTGGGCCTTAAGTCCAAGGACAAGTATTCTTAAAAGAGACACAGAGAAGAGATTAGAGCGATGCATCCACAGGGGATGCTGACAGCCGACAGAAGCTGGGACAAGCAAGGAAGGGTTCTCTAGGGAGGGAGCACAGCCCTGTTGACCCCTTGATTTCAAACTCTTCTGGTCTTCAGAGCTGTGACAGAATAAATCTCCATTGTTTTAAGCAGCCAAGTTTGTGATAATTGCTTATGGCAGCCTTAAGAAACTAATATACTTCAGAGGACTATATTTCAAAGGATGGACATTAATTGGGAACTCCGATATCTCTTTTTCTAGTAACATCATGGTCAGTCTTACTAATAATAAAAATCAAAGAATGCTGACTTAAAACATACTAATAATATTATTCTGAATATTGGATCTTTTTTGAAATAAACATTTTTTGCTCACGTAATGGCTGTCCATAAATATCATCCTTTGAATGAACCACCGTTTTTTTAAATTTTTTGGTAGAAGGAAACACCCCACTATCAGAGAAAAGGGCTTCATTCCTCCATCCCCAGCTTTGTTTTGGTATCTTCATTTCTGTACCAGATCCACCCTCTTCATTAGCCTTTCTGTTTTAGGGTGTTTCAGCTTCACAGAGTAATAGTATCAATACAATTCTGCTGTTTTATTATACATTTATCAAACAGTCGACTAGCTGGTCTTTTGGCCCGAATTTGTTGGCCTGTTCTCAGAGTTCTGTCTCAGTACATCTTTTAAAAACTGTTTTCCAATATAGTTTTCATTTCAAATTTAGAATATGATGTTAATCAACTCGCTAGCTAACAATTGAGGGTGAACAGCTTACAGTGTTTGTGACAATATTGGATTTATTTATTTCCAAACAAGTGATTTTTAAATAACAGCACATTGTATGCTTGTTTGCTTTTTATAATCCAGTTTTGCAACTTAGCTTTGATGGTTGACTTCCAGTAGGAAAACTATGAAAGCACTTACCTTGTACTGGTCTTGGATCTTCCCAACATTTCTCTATTCCCATGGTGCCAACCGCTAGTTCATACCACTGGTTTCTCCTTCCACACCTTAAGGTGATCTCTTGAAAGAACCCACCTTAGACCCCACTGTTACCTTACTTCTACTTCTTTTTTAATTATTCAGTTCAATAAACATTTATTAAGTAGGTACAACATGCTCGCCAGGTAGAAGAAACCAACACGTAGACAGGTCATTTCAGTAGATGGTGGCAAAAACTGACAGGGGTAGCTGTACAGAGATGGATGTGAGCCGGTGTGTTCAGACTTATGTATCAAAACTGAGAAATACCCTGGAAAGGAAGTTTATTGTCAGACAGACTTCTCTAGTCCTAAAGTTATCTTCCAGGGGAGCTCAAGAACCCATCCCCTAAGTGGACTGGGCAAGCCAGCCGTTTACCACTGGTCACAATCAGAATTAGGAGTGTGGGCTTCACAATAACTTTTGGTTTTTCTAGTTAGAGAGTGGGAGCAGAATGTCAATAATGGCTCCATTTGACCACCAATGGAGACCAACGGCCAGCTGCATGTGGGGTATGTCATATTAAATCTGTTAAAACCAAAAAAAAAAAAAGAGAGAGAGAGAGAGAAGAAAAGAAAAAAGGAAGGAAGGATGGGAGAGAGGAAGGGTGGGAAATTTAAAAATGAAAGAATGCATTATATAACCATTATATGTTAATGGAAAAGTTTATATATTTAGTTAAATAATTTATATTTCTTTATTCTACCAGTTCATTTAAGGGGATAGAATGATTAAGTAAACCCTAAATTCTACCAGTTCATTTAAAGGGATAGAATGATTAAGTAAACCCTAAATGTTATGTTATATCAGAATCTTTGAGCTACTGCCATAACTGCATAATGGCCAATCCAAATCCAGGGTTCAGTATTAGAAAGCCAGCACAACTCTTTCACTAAACTGTGTCCCTAACCCAGCTCTTATCAGAAATAAAGGAGATGTTTTAAATCTCCCCCTGCTGACTCTTTTACCTTATTGTTATGTTGGTTCAGAACCTTGATGGTCAAGAGGTATTATTCATTGAGGCGCTAAACAAACACATCTAAAATCCAACTTATCATCTACACACACACCCCAAAATTTCACCTGTGGTTCCTCCTGGGTCTCCTCCCTCCATTGTTAGAAGACATCCCCCAGTTCCTAATACACACACAGAGAAGTGAGAAACGGAATTATCCTGGACCAGTAAAAGGATTGCTGATCAGTGCCCAGGGCTCAGAAGCTAGAAGGCAGGACTTGGTAGCAGAGCCTATCTTTATATTATCTTCCCAGACAGTCTTCTTGCCCCTACTGCATACTCCACTCTCACCATCACCCCCATCCTCCACGTGCAGTTGACCTCCTTTTTTGTTAGTGTACGGGCTCAGCTACTACAGCAGAAAGACCCAAAGCTAGAGTGGCTCAAACTGAATGAAGTTTATTTCTCTCTCACCTAACAGTTCAGAGGCAGGCGGGTAGTCAGGCAGGTAAGCAGCCCTCCTCCTTGAGGTCATCCAGAGACCCATGTTGCTTCTACCTGTTACTCTGACACCCTAATTTGCGTGGCTGAGACTCTCTTCATACCACGTTTGAGTTTCAGCCTGTGAGATGGGAGAAGAGAGAGTGGAGGGCAAGTGGCTTCCTTCTAAGAGGTTCAACGTTTCGCACACCACTTCGGTTCCGTTCACATCCTAGCTGCCAGTGGAGCTGGGACATGCAGGCTTTCAAAGGTAAACCATGTGCGCTGCTCAAATCAAAGGAAGAGGGGAGAATGAGTGCTGGGGCCATTAGCAGTCTTGGCACACCCCTGCACAACCACCATGTGATGCCTTCCCTGTTATACATACATCACCCTACATCGCAATTTTTCGTTTATTGCAAGACTGGTGCACTTAAAAAAATATATTTTTAATTATGGTAAAAAAAAAAACACGTAACGTAAATTTTACCATCCTAACCATTTCTAAGTATACAGTTTAGTAGTATTAAGAGTACTGACATTGTACAGCCAATCTCCAGAATGTTTTCATCTTGCAAAACTGAAAGTACCCATTAAACAACAACTCCCCCATTTCCCCTCCCCCCAGCCCCTGGCAATCATCATCCTACTTCCTGTCTCTATGAACTTGACTACTCTAGGTACCTCATGTAAGTGGATTCATACACTTTGACACATTTATCTTTTTGTGACTGGCTTACTTTACATAGCGCAACATCCTCAAGGCTCATTCCTAAGAAGGACACATTTTTATATCCCCAGGACCTAGTACAGTACCTAACATACTTGAGTAGTTAAACAAATGAGTGAATGATGAATGCATCTTCCCCCCGATAAACCAAACCCTGGACTCAAAAAAGAGTGAAAAAAAATTAAAGGGGAACAAGAATCGAGGGTGCTTGTGAAGGCAGCAGTTGGAACAGTTAACCATGAAGTCCAGGTTAGGTGGTAGACAGCCAAGAACATCTGAGGGTGACCTGACCCCCACCCCAGGTGTCCAGGACTTAGAAATGTGTGAAGGCAAACTGGAGAGGGTGGTTTCCGGGCTTGAGAATTTAGGGATGAGGCAGTTTTGAGAAAGGTGGGATCAAAGTGTGTCTGAGTCATCAGGATAGGTATTGGAGAATGGATTTCCACTGGAGGGATGTGGAGAAGCTTCCACTGATGAGCATGATGGGGATTTGAAAGGGTGATGCAACTGGAGTGCATGGAGTTCAGTGGGGGGAGTGTTGGACAAGGCGGGGGGGGGCAGTGACAAGGAGCTGGCGGTGGGATGAAGAGGATGCCCCCCTCTACTCCTGGCCCTGCAAACACGGTGTACGTCCTTTCCTTCCCTTGAGGGAGTAGTGAGACAGAGTCAGCAGGGCAAAGCCAAGAAGCAACAGTTACGATGAATGGAATGAACAGTGTTCCAGGGAATGGGTGTTGATACAAGAGAATTCAGAACATTCCAGAAGCTACAGCCCACGAAGGTAGCAGGTTAGGCCAGGAAAAAATAGGCCTGAGCCAAACGGAGGCGCATGAAGAATGGACTCAACTAGTGTTGAGTGACAATTTATTAAGAAAATGAAGGAGGGGACTTCCCTGGCGGTCCAGTGGTTAAGACTCCGTGCTCCCAATGCAGGGGGCCCAGGTTCGATCCCTGGTCAGGGAACTAGATCCCGCATGCCACTACTAAAAAAGATCCCACGTGCTGCAACTAAGACCCAGAGCAGCCAAAATAAATAAATAAAAATTTTTTTTAAAAAAAAGAAAGAAAATGAAGGAAGCAGGCAGTTGGGACTTAGGAGTGGTGGCCTTAGATTATGTATTGTACAGCCCAGCTCCAGTGCTCCAAATGATGACGTCATGGTGTGACAGTGAAATGGATTTCAAGTATCTGTTAAAATATATACATGTACTTTCCTATATCTAATTTTTCCATAAAGAGTATATATTTCATTTATAGTGAGAAAAAAATGCCATTAGAATTAAAGTCTTCCAAGATGGTGGTGATGGGAGGATTATTCATTTCTGTGGTCCTTAATTTGCTTAGCTGTAAAATGAGGGGTTGGCCTCAATGGTCTCCCACTTTAATGCTTATGATTCTCTCCCTGTTCAACTGTTATGTGATTCCTCCATTCAGCTCACAAGTGGGAACAGGAGAATAAGGATCAGGATATCAATCACCAACTATAATAGCAAAAAATATAGGTGTACCTCGTTTTATTGTGTTTTGCTTTATTGCGTTTCGCAGATACTGCATTTTTTACAAATTGAAGGTTTGTGGCAACCCTGTGTTGTCAGATCAATGGTTAGCATTTTTTTTTTAATATTTTTTTGTGTGTTAATGGGCAAGTATTCATTTATTACTATGACTTTATTTATTTATTTATGGCTCTGTTGGGTCTTCGTTTCTGTGCGAGGGCTTTCTCTAATTGTGGCAAGTGGGGGCCACTCTTCATTGCGGTGCGTGGGCCTCTCACTGTCACGGCCTCTCTTGTTGCGGAGCACAGGCTCCAGACGCGCAGGCTCAGTAATTGTGGCTCACGGGCCCAGCCGCTCCGTGGCATGTGGGATCTTCCCAGACCAGGGCTTGAACCCGTGTCCCCTGCATTGGCAGGCAGATTCCCAACCACTGCGCCACCAGGGAAGCCCCCGAATGGTTAGCATTTTTTAGCAATAAAGTATTTTTAATTAACATATTTACATTTTTTAGACATAATGCTATTGCACACTTAATAGATTACAGTATAGTGTAAACATAGCTTTTATATGCACTAGGAAACCAAAAGGTTCATGCAACTCGCTTTACTGCAGTATTCACTTTATCGTGGTGGTCTGGAACCGAACCCGCAGTCTCTCTGAGGTGTGCCTGTATCATGATTCCAGTTTGCTTCAGCAACAGTATTTTCCAGCAGTGTCTCAAGTAGGTATGTCACATAGTGAAATGGAGCTAGCTTGTAAGGATTTATGTGATAAATAAAACGCTACTTGCAGATTTCTGGCAAATGCTAAGGGGCTGCTGGGTTCCTCTTCCCCAGCAGCCTTTTCTTCATCTGTGCCTTGAGGGCTGCTTGTCTAGCAGGCAAGGCATGTGCGTGTGCCTTTAGGAGAGGGTTCTCAACCCTGACTGTCCATCAGAATCACCAGGAGAGCCTTGAAAAATACCTGTCTCAGCCCCACCCAAACCAATCCACTCAAGGAAGCCAAACATCAAAAAGAGCAGAGAAGTACATTGCTAAATACTTAAAAAGGTTTGTCATATAGTTTCTCAACTATAAATGAAAAATGGATCTTGAAAATGACACATATTGGTTTTTTTACTTGACGTGTCTGATTTGCACTCCTCCAAATCAACTCGTTTGAAGTCCTCAAAATCCTAGTGCTTTTATATCTGTTAATGCTTCCTTTTCTTTTATAAATTTATTTATTTATTTTTGGCTGTGTTGGGTCTTCATTGCTGTGCACGGGCTTTCTCTAGTTGTGGCTAGCGGGGCTACTGTTTGTTGTGGTGTGCAGGCTTCTCTTGTTGAGGAGCACGGGTTCTAGGTGCACGGGCTTCAGTAGTCTAGGTGCACAGGCTTCAGTAAGTGTGGCATGTGGGCTCAGTAGTTGTGGCTCGTGGGCTGTAGAGCGCAGGCTCAGTAGTTGTGGTGCACGGGCTTAGTTGCTCTGTGGCACGTGGGATCTTCCCAGACTGGGGCTTGAACCCATGTCCCCTGCACTGGCAGGCAGATTCTTAACCACTGTGCCACCAGGGAAGTCCCTGTTAATGCTTCTTCAGTGCAGTTTAAAGATAGGTAGGCATTATCTGTTCTTTGATTATGGATAAATAATTATATATTAAATGTATTTATAAAGGTAAATAATAAATTTAAGCTAACTTTTTTTTAAAGGAATTCCTTTATTTTTATTATTTATTTATTTATTTTTGGCTGTGTTGGGTCTTCGTTTCTGTGCGAGGATTTTCTCTAGTTGCAGCAAGTGGGGGCCACTCTTCATCGCGGTGCGCGGGCCTCTCACTATCGCGGCCTCTCTTGTTGCGGAGCACAGGCTCCAGACGCACAGGCTCAGTAGTTGTGGCTCACGGGCCCAGTTGCTCCGCGGCATGTGGGATCCTCCCGGACCAGGGCTTGAACCCGTGTCCCCTGCATTGGCAGGCAGATTCTCAACCACTGCGCCACCAGGGAAGCCCTAAGCTAACTTTTAAAAAACTTATTCCATCTAAAATGACAAAGATTGTAAGCTTTTATATTTAAAACAAAAGAATACTCAAATATTAGATATTTTGCATTTTTGTACCATTAAAATATTAAGCCAGCAGTACGTTATTATTTCTATCCAAAAGGAAGTAATAAGGGTACGTATTTGTACTATTGGAAGGAGGGGGTTCTCTTGGACAATTGACCAGAGTAGGGCTATACAGAGAATGATGAATGTTAAAGCCAGAAAGAAACTCAGAAACCAATTTTTCAGGCCCCAAACACATCGAATTTTTATCTCAGGAATGCTACCGTTTGTGGCATATTTTCCATAGCAGTTAAAAGTGAGTTGCCAAGAAAATAATTTTGAATACGTATGTTGTTTGGCTTTGGAAGAAGTCGAAGCCTGACTTTTATGAAATATGGTAATCTTCCATGTTACTATGTTATTAAACATTAAACGTTCTTAACACCCTTTTGAAACACTGAAAAATTGGTATTAAGAATGGCTGGATTTAAGAAGACGACAATGGAAGCCATGTTGTTAAGCACACTGAGTGGATAAAGAGTTAGTCCAACATCGTAATCAACCAAAACTTCTTACCAGCCTTCTTGTGAGTCAGCTGTGTGGCTAGCCACCTTAATCACCGCCACCTCCGTTCAACAAGGTGACATGTGCATACAGCCTGAAAAAAGACAGAAACCTTCATGTGCTTGACTACCTTCTTAGTCAAACAGCACCAAAGTAGTGCTTATTGCCAAACCATATTTGATGTGGCTTGAGAAATCAGCTTACACACAGTCCAAATTTGAATCTTTAAAATCATCATCACTCCTAGACCACAACAGCAGCAGATGGACAAAGGAAGAAGTGGAATGTGGTCACGTTTTGTACCAACAGCATAGACCTTTTCAGATGGCAGTGAGTCATTTGCTGTCTGCAACCTGTGGCCTTCCATTCCTGACAAGGCACCCATTCAAGATTCCGGGTTTGGGGTTTCCATGTTGAAACGAAAACATTCAGCAGGTTGCTCTCTGTGGTTTTTTATCAAGCAGTGGTGAGCACACTAGACCTACCTGCCCTCCTGAAGAATCCAGCAAACAGAAGGCCATGGCGCCTGTAGGAAAGTAGACTTTGGATATTTAAGATCTGATGTCATCTAAAATGAAAGGTGTAGGATTTAATAGGCAGGCTATCCCACTATCTGTGAGTATATTGACTTCTCTGGGGACTCTCCTCAGTGCCAGGAGACCAGCCCCCTGTGTTTTCCTTTGGTTTGGGCACTAGGGACATGAGAGCCACAAGCTACCATCCCTGTCCTCATGGGATTACAGTCCTGGTGTGTGGGCGCTGGGTTCCGGAAAACAGGTCGAGCTAATATGAGCTCAGAACCAACCCCAGGTGGGTGGGCACCAGGAAATGGGAGTTTAAATTTGTACACCCCGGGACTTCCCTGATGGTCCAGTGGCCAAGGCTTCACGCTCCCACTGCAGGGGGCCCAGGTTCAATCCCCAGTCGGGGAACTAGATCTCACATGCATGCCGCAACTAAGAGTCCACATGCTGCAACTAAAAGATCCCACATGCCGAAATGAAGATCCCACGTGCCGCAACTAAGACCCAGCGCAGCCTAAATAAATAAATACTAAAAATAATAATAAATAAATTTGTACACCCCTTTTTTAAAAAGCAATTTTAGTATACATGTTTAAATGAGTATGTATTTTTTTAAATCTAACATTGTTAACCACTTATGTTACACCATTTTCAATCCTCATCAGTTCCTGAGTCAGGCACTTTTATTGTCCCCATTTTTCAGATGAGGACACTGAGGTGCAGTGATGTGCAGTGGATAGCAGACTATCCAGTCTCTTAGACAGCCAGTCACTGGCCCAGTTGGGACTGGAACCTAGACTTGCTAGATTCAGAGACGGTTTAGAAGGAGGCTGTGAGAGTTGAAATTTCATGGCCATTCTTTTTTTTTTTTTTTTTAAACGTTTATGGAGAATGTGTGTTTTTTTTTTCTTTTAAGATTTAATTTTTTATTTATTTTTGGCTGCGTTGGGTCTTCGTTGCTGCACACAGGCTTTCTCTAGTTGCGGCGAGCAGGGGCTACTCTTCGTTGCGGTGCACGGGCTTCTGATTGCAGTGGCTTCTCTTTGTTGCAGAGCACGGGCTCTAGAGCACAGGCTCTGTAGTTGTGGCACACGGGCTTAGTTGCTCCGCGGCATGTGGGATCCTCCCAGACCAGCGTTGAACCCGTGTCCCCTGCATTGGCAGATGGATTCTTATCCACTGTGCCACCAGGGAGATCCCTCATGGCCATTCTTTTGGCGCCTAAATGAGCATGTGATTTGACTTTGCATTTGTACTTCTAGGATTTAGCTTAAGGGAATATTCACACGAGTGCTCTAAGATGAATGTTCTCAGATATTCATTACAGCTTTGTGTATATAATCTTTTAGGCATCAGGGCAAATGTCACATCCTCAAAGAAGCTGTTTTGCTACCCTATCTCAAGCACCTCCCCCCCATCACTCTCCCATTATTAAATTCTGTTCTCATACTAAATCGTTTCATAGTCTGCATTTGTTTATTGGTTTACTTGTTTATTAGTTGTTTTCTGACTGGAATGTAAGTTCTGTGTAGTCAGGGAGCTGTTATCTCCATTACCTAAAATAGTACCTGGCACGTGAAGAGTATTTAGTAAATATCTGTTGAACAAAATTAATGAATTAATAGCAAAAAAATTGGAGAAAATTTAAATCTTAATCATTAGGGGATTGATTAAATTATGGCATATCCATGCAATAGAATACTCTGCAGTCATTACAAATGATTACATAGATTATCCCCTACATAAAGGTATTTCCTACCTGTTGTGTGAAAAAGACATGACATAATGCATGTGTATATGATCCCCATATCGGCCAGGGTTCCTGGTAGCCAACCACAGAATCTACTCTACTGAGTTTAAGCAGAAAACAAATAGTTTATTATAGGCTATTGGGTAAATCAGAGACTCTGTAAGATATGCAAAGAGGGGTTCTGCAGACAGAGCACAAGATAGGGAGCCTGACACGTGAGTTCTTCCTCATCTCGACTGCTGACTGGCTGTGGGATCCCTGGATGAGTCTTATAACCCCCACGTTCTTCAAGCAAACATGGATAATAATACCTGCCCTGTCTACACCTCAGGGCTGCTGTGATGGCAAATGAGAGACAAGCCCTTTGAACTGTGTATGCACATACATCATCGTTTTCAGGTGATTTTGAATGTCTGAGCACATAGACTTCATTCTAAAACCATATTGCTCGGCATTGGGATGCATTGGTCCTCTCTATTAACTAACTGTATGTCGCTGCACACTAAATTGCCCCGTGGCAGTGGTCTGGACAAAAAGCCTGGTAATTCCAGCAGTTGTGTTTGCTAAGCTTGTCCTAAAATCATCTTCTGTGTGACTTCAGCCACTCTCCCTGTGGGGCAACCTTTGCCTCCTCTTTGAGCCTGCCCTTTTCTCGAGGGTCACTAAGCTTGCCATCTGCAGGAAGCTTGCTTTTCTCATCCCTGGGACCTACACTGTGCTGGCCACCAAGATTGGCTTCTTCCCTGAGAGTCTTCCTCAGTCACCTTCATTATCTGTGAGGGCTGATACCTAGAGCATCAGCATTCAAAGTCAATGTCAACTGACTAGGTATAAATCAAAGGCTGGATTCAGTGAGTTTTTAAATTTCCTTATTTCTGTTTTTTGCATATTCTCTTTATATACGAAAAAAATCTTTGGTTCTCACTGCCTACCTGTCATTAGAGGAAAATAGCATTGTGATATGACTGGGGATTTTAACAGGTACTGATATCATGAAGAAGAACTTCATGTTCCTGAAACCAGGTGTTTGTTGCAAGATGGGGTGATTTTCCATTTCTTCTGCGTCCAGAAGCCTTTCCTGGCAGAACTTCTAGCCCATGAGACTTTTCATCTTCACCTTGCATGAAGAGCAAAGAGCGACTTGGTTCTGACGCCTGGGTTAGAGGAGCCACTGAGCATCTGCACGGTCCGTTATGCTAAATCACACCTGGTGTCCGCGCGGAGAAGGCTCTGGTAAGCGTCCTCGCCACTGGGACGAAAACCTCTGACCCTGACGCCAGAACACGGCAGTGTTGCAGGGAGCCTTCCGAGAGCCTGGCTCACCGGCACAGCAAATTAACCTGCTTGTTCTCACGTTAAATGCTTTATGAAAATTTACTGGGCGCAAAAAGAGGGAAGAAAACCCAAGTGGTTCCGCAGTGAGCCTGCCTGGCACCAGTGAAAGAATGAAGCCGAGGAGAAAGTCAACATGAAGAGCTGGCAAGAGGAAAAGGTGTCAAATGCAATGAAAACCAAGTGTGGTGCCAGCCATTGCATTGTTTTATTAGTATTTTCTCGAGGAAAACATTTAATTATAGAAGATCTGGTATGCGTGAGCTAGTAAACATGACTCTGGGCTCTGCCACTTTCTCCACGGTACCCATTTTCAGAGGAATTATGGCGTAAGATGTGGTAGTCGGCAGAGAGAAACGTCCACGTGGCCTGGTCCTTGAGAAGCACTCTTTGCTGTAACCAAAGCTTAGTTCTCAAAGGGCAGAATCTGCCTTTTTTAAAATAGAATGTTCTGATGGCTATCATCATCCTCCATTCTTCCATTTTACACGTTATATTTTTCTTTCCCTTTCCTTGTTGATTTTTTTTGGCCGTGCCACGTGGCTTGCGGGATCTTAGTTCCCCGATCAGGGATCGAACCCGGGCCCCATCAGTGAAAGCACGGAGTCCTAACCATTGGACCTCCAGGGAATTCCCTTCCTCGTTGATTTTATCTTTTTTTTTTTTTGGGGGGGGGGTTATTTATTTATTTATTTATTTATGGCTGTGTTGGGTCTTCGTTTCTGTGCGAGGGCTTTCTCTAGTTGTGGCAAGTGGGGCCACTCTTCATTGCGGTGCGCGGGCCTCTCATTATCGCGGCCTCTCTTGTTGCGGAGCACAGGCTCCAGACGCGCAGGCTCAGTAATTGTGGCTCACGGGCCTAGTTGCTCCGCAGCATGTGGGATCTTCCCAGACCAGGGCTCGAACCCGTGTCCCCTGCATTGGCAGGCAGATTCTCAACCACTGCGCCACCAGGGAAGCCCCCTCGTTGATTTTAGAATAAAATAAAATGTTTAAGGAATAAGGTGGAAAAGTTCTACCCTTTAAAATACTTATACATTTGCCACCTAAAAGAAACAGTCTTTTTAAATTCACTTTCTTTGGGAAATAGCTAGGAAGCAAGACAAACAACGACAAACCATGAAAAATAAATGATCAGCCACTATAAAATGAGGTTGTGAGTGTATATTTGGGCAACAGAAATCAAAATATACGAAGGTAGAACCAACAGGTAATATTGTGTGGGGAATTTTAAAATTCCTTTTAGCTGTAAAGCCTCACCTACCTTAAAAGCAGTTTGTGAGAATAATGATCCAGTTTAATGTGCTGCAAGAAATACTTCTTTACATTGTTTCTGCCATTACAGGGCTTATTCAGTTACCTGATTTCTTCATTCATGGTTGCCAGGAAGACTAATTAACACTAAGGAATGGAAAGAATCCTGTTTGGGATGCTCTTCTGTCCCAGGGTAAAGCTTCCTGCCCAGAATAGAAGTCAAGGCCTTGAGCCTGCAGCTAGCTCAAATTCCTGTTAGCTTGGTTTGTTTAATTGCAAGGTTGTTTGTGCCTTATCATTAGACATTTATACTTCTATCTGTAAGCTTTTATAACCTCCTACTTAAGGAGACAAGATTCTTTGTGTCAGCACCTTAGCGAAGTGTTGTTGAAGCACTTGGCGCACAGACAGGAATTTCCCAGCGGCAACAAACGTGGGTGCAGCCGGGCTCCTTCATAACCTACCTTAGCGCAGCCTCAGAGAGAAGCAGCCAACTTGCCTCCAAAATTTGGTGATGGGAAGGGAAACAAATGTTTTCCACCAAAGAAGTGAAGCAGCTTTGGCTTCAAAGAAAAAACTGGTTCTTTATATTTACATTAAGACCATTTGGATCCATTTCTAGCAATGTATCTCACTGTTGGCTTGAGAGGTAAAGGAAGTCATCAGCCAAAATATGTGGCAGGCATCACAGTAAAACTGCTCAGGCCAGGATACAGGTGACACGGCTGTTACCTGATACGTATCTGGAACCACGGCAAGGCTGTCTCATTAAATTATGAACCGATCACTCTTGATTTGTTGTTAAAGAAGAATGAAAGGCCCGCGGCCCCGCCCTGTGTGGGTACCCCGTGCCACCTGTGGCACATGGCAAGGTTCTCACCCTACAATGAAGAAGGGCAGGTGCAGAGTCCTTTGATGACACAGTTCCCTTTCGCTTGTTTACTATTATTCTCCCACGCAGACTGCAACCCAGCAGGAGGGCTTTTAAACCAAAACAGTTCATTACCTCCTCTAGCCTAGAGAAGTCGCCAAACACAAATAGAGCGGGTTGAGAGGGCCAGGGCAGCTTTGCTTGCGGCTGTGCTTTGCACCAGGTGGGAAGGGAGCCGTCTTCTCCGCTGTCGGAGGGCCAGGGCAGAGGGAGACCAATTAGAAGGCGCAGGTAGGGACGTGGGGTATCCTCCCCACTCCACGTGTTCTTTCCATTTTCGCTTTCAAGGGCTTTCAAGGTATGGTACTGTGAACCCCCCAGATTCGAGACCCGCGTACAAACACCCATTCCAGACAAAAAGATTAGCTTTCACAGCAATGAGAAGCCCGCGCACTGCAACGAAGACTAGCTCCCACTCACCGCAACTAGAGAGAGCCCGCGTGCAGCAACGAAGACCCAACGCAGCCAAAAAATAAATAAATAAATTATTTTATTTTATTATTATTTTTTTTTAAAGTAGCTTTGGGACTAGAGGCCATCTCTGGATAAAAGCATTCTCGGGGGATGGGGAAGTTGCCCACGGGCAGGGCTGACTCAAGCAGGGACCTTCTCCACTTCGTGCTCTAAGGGCTGCGGGGTGGACCTTCCTGCAGTCCGGCCCGGGCACCAGGCAGCTTCCGATGTGGAAGCTGCTTCCTCAAGTGAACTGTGATTCTTGTCCCACTTCCCCCATCACCCTTTCCTCCCCCAACGGAACAGGGCCTCCTAAATCATGGGCTCTCCCCTGCCCGCTTGGGAATCTCCTTTCTGTACGTCTCTGGGCGCCAGCACCTTCCCTCCCTAACCTCATAGATACTGACCATCTGCCTTTTGATTCACTCATTATTCCCACCTCTGCCCTTCGCCCTTTACCAGCTCTCTGCTGGGTGCCCCTCCCTCCTCTGCACCTACTGAAATCCTCAGTTTCCTGCCTCCCAGCTCAGCCTGCCGTGCCCCCTCCTGCCTCTAAGTCCCCTCAAGTCTGTTCCACTGACTTGAACTGTTACTTCAATTCTCATCCTACGGGCGTTGCATCGCCCCAGCTAGATGATACATTCCTCTATTGATTTATATGTCAATATAAAGGATTTATATATTGGTCCCTCTCCTCCACACCTGTCCCCACCACCGAGCATGGTGGATAACATTTGATTGAGCCCTCTCCTACTTGTTAAAAAATTTTAATTGCACCAGACCAGGAACATCAGGCAGAATGTGAGAATAGTATTCAGAAAATTTTCTTTTCAGAATCACCAACACTCTTTTTTAAAAAAGGACGAATCCTATCTGTTATCTAAATGTTTTCAAGTATCTGGAAATTTGGTCATCAGTACATAAAACACCTCATGAGTGATGACACTGTTCAGTTTTCCTCTGGATCCCTCCCATCATGGAGCCATGGCTCCTGCCCACCCCCTACCCCCAGGAGAGAGCAGCCATAGCACCCCTTCCTCACTCAGATCATCCCACTTGGAACAGATCTCATGGCTTCTTGTGCCCTGCTAGAACACAGAAATAACACTGCTCCTCTGAGGCTGAGAACAAGCAATGAGTGAGAACAAAGAAAATAATGAGTGGAGAGAGCCATGAACTTGCAGACTCCGGAGCTCCGGTCCAATCTGAGCGTGGTGGTCGTTATTGGCTTTGGGAAGGGCGATGCAAGCCTTTAGTAAGCAAATACTTTGTCTTTGCGAAGAGCTGTGTGCGAAGTGTACCTCAAAGCCTCACTGTTAAATCATAAAGTTAACAAGAAATGTAAAAAACACGGGCAGCTATGCCCATGCAGGACATCTTCTCAGGAGTAGCTCCCAGTTCCCTATAGGTTTGGGTTTGAGGTCCCTCAGAGGCTCATGGGGTAGCCTGGCAAGGTCCTCAGAAAAAAACCCACAACAACACAAGACCTGTCGTATATAGTTGAGGAAAATCCATTAGGAGCAGATGGGGAAAGGGCAAAGTAAAAGAGGAAGAGCATGGGGGGGAGGTGATGGGTAGGGCGTTGGCAACAGGAAGGCTAAACACCAGCCACTCACCAGTCAGGGGTGAGGGCGGAGCTGAGTGAAGAGGCTGATGGAAGTAAGCCTTTTCTTTCCACTTGAGTTTCCTCTTCCCAGGGAATTTTCATTGTATTTTGTTGAGAGATGAAGACTGAAACCACAAAATAAAAATATCACAAGCCTCCCTATTGTATACAACTTAGTAGACCAGAAATATATCAAGAGCCTAAATGTTGTTAGAATTAAAACTATAAAACTAGTAGAAGAAGACATAGGTGTAAGTCTTCATAACGTTGGATTAGGCAATGATCTCAAAATGATAACAGAAGCACAAGCTACCAAAGAAAAAATAGATAAATTGGACTTCAGCAAAATTATAACTTTTGTGCATCATAGGACACTATCAAGAAAGTGAAATGACAGGGAATTCCCCGGTGGTACAGTGGTTAAGACTCTGTGCTTTCATTGCCGAGGATGCAGGTTCAATCCCTGGTTGGGGAACTAAGATGCCACGAGCTGCATGGTGTGGCCAAAAAAAAAAAAAGTGAAATGACAACCTACAGAAGGGGAGAAAATATTTGTGAATCATACATATCTGATACGGATTAAATATCTAGAATATATAAAGAACACTCATAACCCAACAACCAAAAGACAAACAACCCATTTTTTTAAATTTAGGACTAGAATAGACATTTCTCCAAAGAAGGTACAGATGGTCCCTGACTTACAATGGTTCAGCTTTATGATGGTGCAAAAGCAGTATGCATTCGGTAGAAACCATACTTTGAATATTGAATTTTGATCTTTTCCTGGTCTAGTGATATGTGGTCCGATCCTGTCTCGTGATGCTGGGCAGCAGCAGTGAACCACAGCTCCCAGTCAGCAATGCGATCACGAGGGTCAACAATCGATGCACTGGCAATCCTTCTCTACCCAGACAACCATTCAGTTTTTCACTTTTAGGACAGTAGTCAATAAATTACGTGAGATTCATGTTTAGATGACTTTGCCCAATTGTAAGCTAATATGTGTTCAGAGCACATTTAAGGTAGGCTAGGCTGAGCTATGGTGTTCAGTAGGTTAGGTGTATAAATGCATTTTCAGCTTATGATATTTTCAGCTTACAGTGGGTTTATCGGGACATGACTCCATCATAAGTCAAGGAAGATCTGTATACTGATGGCCCGTAAGCACATAGAAAGATGCTCAGCATCATTAATCGTTAGAGAAATGCAAATCAAAACCACAACGAGGGGCTTCCCTGGTGGCGCAGTGGTTGAGAATCTGCCTGCCAATGCAGGGGACACGGGTTCGAGCCCTGGTCTGGGAGGATCCCACATGCCACGGAGCAACTAGGTCCGTGAGCCACAACTACTGAGCCTGCGCGTCTGGAGCCTGTGCTCCGCAACAGGAGAGGCTGCGATAATGAGAGGCCCGCGCACCGCGATGAAGAGTGGCCCCCACTTGCCACAACTAGAGAAAGCCCTCGCACAGAAACGAAGACCCAACACAGCCATAAATAAATAAATAAATAAATAATTAATTAAAAAAAAAAAAACCCACAACGAGATACCATATCACACCCACTGGGATGGCTATTATCAAAAACAAATAAAATGAAAAATAACAAGTGTTGGCAAGAGTGTGGAAAAATTTGGAACTCTGATACAGTGTTGGTGGGAAATGTAAAATGTGGTACAACCACTTTGGAAAACAGTTTGGCAGTTCTTCAAAAAGCTAAACATAGAATTACTAAATGGCCCAGCAATTCTACTCCTAGGTATATACCCAAAAGAATTGAAAATAGAGACTCAAAGAGCTACTTGTACTTGTATGCCAGTGTATCCAACCATACACATCCTGAGCCTTCTTAGTCCTTTGAATGAAAGCTGGTTTGGCATTTTAATAAACCTGAGTTTTAAAGGATCTTTCATAATTAGCGTATCAGAAACTTTGCTCTACCAAAATCTGTGGTTTCAGAGTAAACAGAATGCCTAGAGTATGATAACTTGTGGGATGAAATCAATAAATGAACATTCTCCTCATTTTTTATTGTGATAAAATATAAAATTTACCATCTTAGCCATTTTTAAGTGTACCATTAAGTGGTTATTAAATATATTCACATTGTTGTCCTTTTGTAACTGGCTTATTTCACTTAGCATAATGTCTTCACTTAGCACAGCAGGTTTATCCATGTTGTAGCATGTGTCAGAATTTCCTTCCTTTTTAAACCTGAACAGTATTCCATTGCATGTATTTAACACATTTTGCTTATCCATTCTTCTGTCAGTGGACACTTGGTTTGCTTCCACATTTTAGCTATTGTGAATAATGCTGCTATAAAAATGGGTGTACAAATAATTTCGTCGAGACCTGCTTTCAGTGCTTTTGGGTATATACCCAGAAGTGGAATTGCTGCGTCATATGTTAATTCTATTTTTAATTTTTTTTAATAAATTTATTTTACTTATTTATTTATTTTGGCTGCGTTGGGTCTTCGTTGCTGCACGCGGGCTTTCCCTAGTTGCGGCAAGCGGGGCTACTCTTTGTTGTGGTGTGCGGGCTTCTCATTGAGGTGCCTTCCCTTGTTATGGAGCACGGGCTCTAGGTGCGCGGACTTCAGTAGTTGTGGCACGCAGGCTCTAGAGTGCAGGCTCAGTAGTTGTGGCTCGTGGGCTCTAGAGCGCAGGCTCAGTAGTTGCAGCGCACGGGCTTAGTTGCTCCACAGCATGTGGGATCTTCCCTGACCAGGGCTCGAACCCGTGTCCCCTGCACTGGCAGGCGGATTCTTAACCACTGCGCCACCAGAGAAGTCCTATTTTTAATTTTTTGAGGAACTGCCATGCTATTTTCTATAGCGGCTGCACCATTTTACATTCCCACCAGCAGTGCACAAGGGTTCCAATTTCTCCACATCCTCTCCAACTGTTGTTTTTTTCTGTTTTTTTGATAGTAGCCATCCTAATGGGTATTAAGTGGTATCTCGTAGTTTTGATTTACATTTCCCTAATGATTAATGATACTGAACATCTTTTCATGTGCTCATTGTCCATTTTTATATCTTCTTAGGAGAAATGTCTGTTCAAGTCCTCTGCCCATTTTTGAATTGTGTTGTTTGCTTTTTTGGTGCTGAGTTTTAGAAGTTCTATATATGTTCTGAATATATATTCCTTTATCAGACATATGATTTGCAAATATTTTCTCCCATTCTGTGGGTTGCCTTTTTACTCTGTTGAAAGTATCTTTTGATGCACAACATTTTAAATTTTTCATGAAGTTCAGTTTATTTTTTCTTTTGTTACTGGTGCTTTTGGTGTTATTGATGAATGAAATTTTAACCAGTTAACTCATGGTATGTTCAATATTGCTGTAGATTTTCTTTTTTCAAAAACAGGCAAACCAAGGGACTTCCCTGGTGGTCCAGTGGTTAAGACTCTGTGCTACCATTGCAGGGGGGCATGGGTTCAATCCCCGGTCTGAGAACTAAGATCCTGCATGCCACACGTGGTGCAGCCAAAAAAAACAAAGGTAAAAAAAAAAACAACAGGCAAACCAAAATTTTTGGGGTGCTAGAAAACTCAACACTACCATCTTACCTAAAGAAACACTACCAGGTTGTAATAATCAATGAGAATTTGGCTTTTTTTCTAATGCAGTCACTGCAGCAGTCTCTGTGATTATAATACATTTTATACATTTGTAAGAAAAATACAGTAATTTTCTAATGATGACTTTGTCACAGGCACTTCTGTTTTTTAATATTAGTGTATGAAAAGAACTTATATGAAAAAGGAGATCCTTAAATGGAACAATACATCAGAACTTTTAATTTTAAACCAAACAATCTCAAAATTTTCAAACAAAATCATTTTATGTAGATGCCAATATCAGGGCCTTTTGCCCATTCCAATCCATGCTTATGACATCATTTTATGAATTAGATGAAATCGAAGTGAGGTGAGATGGACAAATTCAGAAAAGACAGAATTCACTAGTGTTTTTGAGTATGTGTCATGGCACTTAGCCTTTTGTAGGATGAAAATAGTAATTGCTCATTTTTAAAAATCGCAAAGGTTATGCATCTCCCCAGAGCCTAGAAAATATTCCGCATTTCTTAACTCCCAAGTCTTGTTTCGGCCGCACAGCTTTCTCACTGCTCCTGTTGCATTCAGGGTCGTCTCGGTGATTTCATCTGAAAACATTATATGTTATTAACATACAAGGTTTCGGGGTGGAGGTGGAAGAAGAGAAAGGTGTTAATTCAGATGTTATGAAACTGTAATAATGCTATTATTTAAGACACTTATTTGGGTATGTTTATACTTTGTAGTTTTATAAATAAGCCCAAGGGGCTCCTCCTGGTTGTCACAATCCTCCTTGAATCTCGTATCCTGTCTGTCTCTTCCTATCCGACAGTAGAATTGATGCCGCTCTAATCCCTGGAAGTTTGGAACTAATGAACTGACTGCTGAGCTGCTGCCACGGAGCTTGGTCCCAAACTATACTGTACTTCACACTCGATTTATTCTCCAGATGGCGAGACTGTGCCGCCCTGCCGCGAGGGACCACCTCTTCCACTGGAGTGTAAAAGTGGACGGATGTTGTTTTCTTTGCAGATTTGATCATTCTGAGCTAGAAACTTGCAAGGCTGATTAGTTATTAGCTTTAATGGGTGCCAATTGAACCAACGGCACGCATATTTTCTCCTTTAATTTCAGAGTCTGCAGGTCTCGGTGATGGTTGATTTATCCGCTTTTTTACGTCAGCAGAGCATGTCTCTTCCCCAGGTGATAAGAACCCGGTCTCTGAAATCATAGCACGCCTTGGTTCCTGGCCCAGACAGAGTCACATAATACAGTGGCTTATGTATAAGGACAAGTTTATTAGCCACTGGTCCACTGCACTGAGCAGCCCATGGCACGAAATATCAGTTGAATGTGGGAACTTTGCTAACACCACCTTTTAGGACCAGGGCCTGTGAAGAGTCTGACCTGTGCCAACTTTCTTTGTGGCCTTTGCAGAGCCCACCTCTGGAATCAAACATGCTACAAACACACAAAGGTAATTAGTCTCTGCAAATATCTCATGTAACTGTTGAGGAAGGCCTTACATTCATTATTCCCTCTTTTCAGGTTGTCAGATTTTAGGAGGACAAGTTCATCCTACACTGAGAAATGCTTATTACCAAGGCTGTCCTGCAGTGTTAACACATTTAGAGTGCAGTTCCTTCTAAACTTCATTTTGAACAACCTGTTTTGCTTCCAGAATGTACGACCACCCCACCCCCCAATAAAGGTTGTTTTTGAGTGGCCTCTTTTTGCCTTCATTTCCTTTTCCTTCTTTCTCCAGGGAGCATTTACCTCCCAATAATCTCAGCAGATCACCCGGATAGCCCTTCTGAGAAGGTGGTGTCTGCCAGGCCGAGTCTTACTAATCCCCCTAATGAGATGGCACTTGGAAGGATGGTCAGGGCCAAACAGGAGCCAAAGAAAAAGAGAGAGAAAGAGAATGAAAGTGTGAAGGGAGCGAGGTGATGGAGATGAGAGAGATGTAAGAGACACGGTAGCAAGAGGTAAGGCCTGTGTGAGAGAGAGAACAGCATGAACAGAATTTCTTTCTTTTCACCACTGGTGGACTGTGGTTCTCTCTAGCTGAAGACCCAGAACTAAATTTAATTGTTCTTAGAAACTGCCTTCCTCTCACCCAACAGATGGCATGGGTGTGTTTGCTAGCACAGTAACATATTTCACCATTAAAATACCAAAAAGAAAAAAAAATCAACATGCTTGTTGGTTGGTGTAAATTCAGTGAAGTTGTTGGATATTTTGGGATACACAGCAGAGGGATGCACACTTCACTTATGTAAATTGTCACAAGCAACAGCCCGTTAATAAGGGTGTTGTATGGCAATATACCTCCAAAGCCATCATCTTTTTCTGGAAAGGTACAGAATGATGAAGTGGAAAGAGCTTGGTTTTAATTCTGAGCCAGAAAGAGGAAAAAAAGTCTAATAAAATGCTGAGTAGTCACTGCTCATTATTACAGCATGAAAAGTACTAATCAGATTATGCCTAAAATTGGAATGGGGTACTTCATTTGCAGCCAATTTCACAAGGGCTGAATTTTACTAAGTAAACCAGAATGTGCTGAAACCATGGCAATCTGACTTTAGATAAAAATCACAAACAGGTTTAGAACATGAGCTTTGAACAAACAGTCCCCTTCGAATCCAAGTGAAACAACTAAACAGCTTAGAGGTCAGATTTTGTTTGACACCAACATTAACAATTTAGGAAGCTGATGTTGCCAGGGATCCTGCGTCCTTGAGCGCACATGCAGATTAAACTAGAGGATGGAGATGATGATTCAAATAACTCAAGTTTTTTGTTTTTTTTTTTAAATAAATTTATTTATTTATTTAATTATTCTTGGCTGCGTTGGGTCTTCGTTGCTGTGCACGGGCTTTCTCTAGTTGCGGAGAGCAGGGGCTACTCTTCGTTGCAGTGCGCGGGCTTCTCATTGTGGTGGCTTCTCTTGTTGTGGAGCTCGGGCTCTAGGCACGCAGGCTCAGTAGTTGTGGCTTGCGGACTTAGTTGCTCCACGGCATGTGGGATCTTCCCGGACCAGGGCTCGACCCCGTGTCTGCTGCATTGACAGGTGGATTCTTAACCACTGCGCCACCAGGGAAGTCCCTCAAATACCTCAAGTTTTAAAATGCACTTCAGCCCAAACGATCTAGTTAGTTCCCTTCCGTTTTCCATTCACTTTGTCCCAGCATACCCTTTACAAGCCCGACCTGCCCTTGAAAGGAAACCTGGAAGTTGAAACTTTTCTGAGCTGAAGCCATCCCTGGTTTGTAGCTGTGCCAGGCTGCATGGATCATAGCACATCTTAGGTTCTCTGAGGCCATGGATCTAGATACACACAGGAAGCATTTCTCTCGACAGCTGTCGATGGTCTTGGAACCATACTACTGAGTTGACTTCTGACCTTCACCTTCAGGATCTTCCTATCCTGTGGCTGCAGCAAGAGGGCAGGACAGAGCAAGCGGATACATTTTATTGCTGTGGGACAGCACACAGCACGGTGTGGAACCAAGCCACCGTCGGCTGCATCCTTCCTCACTTTAGCTGGCATGAGCTCTCTCTTGCTTTTATCTAAGCTTGGCGTAATTATTGGCAGTCAGAGCTCAGTAAATCAAGACTCCACAGAGCTGTCTCAAACTGCTCCTGTGTACTCTGCGTCCATCCGACTTGACAGCTCTAAGCTGGTTTCCTCACACTGTTTAACTCAGACCACATTTGGAGACCTTCCCTGCTTCCACCCGGTCGTAGACCTACATCCGCCTGGTTTAAATCTACTGTCTTGGCTTGTCTCCTTGATTGGACTTCGACTCAATATTGGCTCAAATAATTCTTTTTTCTCTCTGCTTTGGTTTATTATTTTCCTAGATAACTATTGCTATCCAAATGGCCATATATTGTTAAGACCTTTTTTTTTTCAAACTACATTCATCAGCAGTGAGAAGCTTTAAAGTTTTATTAGTATCATAAAAACCCTTCCCAAATGAAACTACTTTTGATAAGTGTTCATTCTGACAATGAGAATTTGTTGAGGGCTGTTGGCAAGTTGGAGGAATTTGGTTTTGAAACTGAAATTGGCAGGAAGTAATGACCCCAAGGGCTTTCTTTCCCTTGATTCCGGCCCCCACGCCCCCAGTGCACTCCTCTCTCCCCAACCCCTATCCCCCCTTCATCACCCCAACTCAAAGCCAATAAATAACATGTTTGGTTTTATACAGTTTTTCTGGGGACAATTCAAATACTGAAGCAGACTTTCACCCTTTCAGCTTTTCTTAAATGTGGAGCAAAGCCTGCCAAATCAAAGAAAAAAATGTATTTGTCTACCACTTCATGAAGGGATTTCTTGGTGATATTACTGCCTTCCATCTGAATAAGCTGGAGCTTTTTTGTAGTGTGAAGTGTCATATCCCTGTGAGTGCCTTCTTAATTGAATGTTAAGATTCAATTCAGTTGCAAAAAAATTTTTAAGTGAATAAAAAAAGCATGACGCATGTGGAAAGAGAAAAACAAATCCTTATTTTTTTCCCTAATGTGAATATGCTGGCAGTCAAGACTACCATTAATCCATAAGTTATCTAGTTTCTTGTATTTATTAAATGAGAAAATGCAGGTAGAGCACTTAGCACCATGCCTGGTGCTTAGTAAATGCTCAATAAATGTTACCTATTAATTATTTTACCTTTCCAGTGGGAAAGTAATGCTAATGCACAAAATGAGAACACTATTTATTTATTTATTTATTTATAAATTTATTAATTTATTTTTGGCTGCGTTGGGTCTTCATGGCTGTACACGGGCTTTCTCTAGTTGCAGCGAGCGGGGGCTACTCTTCGTTGCAGTGCACAGGCTTCTCTTATTGCGGAGCACAGGCTCTAGGCGCACAGGCTTCAGTAGTTGTGGTATGTGGGCTCAGTGGTTGTGGCTCGCAGGCTCAGTAGTTGTGGCACACGGGCTTAGCTGCTCCGCGCCATGTGGGATCTTCCAGGACCAGGGATCGAACCCGTGTCCCCTGCATTGGCAGGCGGATTCTTAACCACTGTGCCACCAGGGAAGTCCTGAGACCACTATTTAGACCACTCTTTCACCAGCGTGCATTACAATGGCTCTCATCTCTGCTATAGTCATCTGGAATGAAGTCTGGAAATCAGTCACTTGCCCGTCAGGTTGGACAACTCATTTCAAATACCAGTTATTTGGTGGACATAGTAGACGTCATAATGGTGCTCAGACTCTCAATCCACGTAAGAGTTTCATAGACAGTTTGATTGTGTTTCTTCTCAATGATAAATAAACTTAGGAGATACATTTTATCTACACTTACAGGATGAAGCTCGATTGAGAATAGTAAAAACTCTTGAAGACTTTGATCTGGGCCCAACTGAAAAGTGTGTAAGAATCAACTCAGTGTCCAGTGGTCTGGCCGAAGAAGACCTGCAGGCCCTCCTGCGGTCCCGGGTCCTTCCTTCCAGCCTGATGCTCCCGAAGGTAGAAGATCCTGAAGAAATCCAGTGGGTGAGTAGCTCATGCTTTGCTTTAATTAAAGACTCAGGAGAGGCTAACAAGGAGTAGCAGAAAGGAAGGATTTGGGTGCTGTAGGTTTTGAAAATGCATACACAGAGCAGAGAGAAGGGGAACTGAGAAAAAGGAGCAGGCCCCAAAGACCGTTTCCTGCATACGAGGAGAACCTGGCTTTGCCGTAAGTGTTCACTGGAACAGCTCTGCGCTTGAAATGATGCTCCTGCTGCCTTAACAGATCTGTGCTTTAGACGGATCAGCCTCCTCCAGAGCAGCCCCTGGAAACCAGCTTACCGAGACGACACCGGCCAGGCCCTAACCCTCCACCTGGAAGAGCAGTGATTGCATACCTCTTAGGCAGATTCATTTGAAGTCATCAGAGACAGTGAAAGCACATTAGCTGCAAAGGAAAAAATGAATCTAGAGGAGGAGAGGAAAAGGTCACTCCTTAGGGCAACTGTAGGAAGAGACAGGAAGCTTTTAACTAGTGGTTTTAATTAGCACAGATATTATTTCCTGAACAGTTTTCTAGTTCATCCTTTTTAAATTGCTGACAGGTGTGTTTGTTTCATGACAGACTTTCAGCCAATAAACCCCTGGCATGTCAAATTCCTTAAGAAAACTTTGAAATGGGCCTAATTATACTATGATTGTTTTAATTGTTAAAGTGGGGTGGAGGTTGGAGGGTGAGGCTAGATTTTATTTAGGGGCTGCTGTGATTCTGCAGATCTCTGCCGAATACAGTACGGTTCCACTGTGCCACTCCTGAGAGGAGGGCCCGTGGCACCCAGGTGCTGGAAGCATGGTAAGGGCGTGTGGACAGTGGTGATTTTGATGCCACATCTAGGGTGATCCCTAAGGCTGTGGCTTCAACTGTAGCAATACGCCAAGTTCTAGTTGTGGCACCCAAATACATTGCTCACCTTTTCAGTGCATGTAGCTATGTCGGCTCTGTGCTTTCCAGTGCCATGACTGCCTGCCACATGTGGCTACGGAGCACTTGAAATGTGGCCAGTCCAAATTGAGATGCGCTGTAAGATACACGGGACTTTGAAGACTTCATAGCACCCTCCCTGGCGCCCCCCCCCCCGAAAAAAGAATGTTCTCAATAATTTTTATGTTGATTACATGTTGAAATGATAATATTTCAGATATATTGGGTTGAATAAACCTCTTATTAAAATTAAATTCACCATCTGTTTCATCTTACTCTTATAATGTAGCTACTAGAAAGTTTAGAATTACACATGTAGCTACCATTATTTTTCTGTCCGTCAGCTCTGCATTGGTGTCTTCCTGAAGACCTCCGTTCAAGGGCCCATACTTACTTTCAAAACTGGAGCTCTTCTCAGCAAGGTCACCCCTCAGGAGCTGGGAGATCCTAGTGATAGCAGGTTAATGTCCTCAAGAGTTCCTACCCCATTCATATGTGTCTTAAGTTGATTGAAATGGAATCTGAAGTCACTGTTCCCTTTTGGTTTCATAGTTAATGCCTATTTATCACCGTTACTACCCCTCATTTGAGAGGGGAGGGCTCACCCCGGCCTTCAGCTAAGGCCTCTGTTCGCTGTTTTAAATCCTTGGATGTGAGGAACATACCGAAATCTAAATAGGATTTCTAGTTAACAGAAGTCTTTTGGGCTGTTTATTTTTTCCTCTCCGTTTGTATTTATGTGAAGCATAAAACCCAGAGCCTGATGCGCAACTGAAAGATGGGCTTCCTTGTTTTCTTTTGTGTGAGAGTCTCTCTCTGGCCTTTTGTCGCTAGTGTGGGTTCTTGTTTGACTGGCACGGCTTATTGGGCGGTAACAAGCGTGACTGGACCTCCTTTGTGGCGGGACAATTCTCCCACAAATCCCGGACAGGGCGCATTCTCCCAGCACGCTGCCGGGTGTGCACTGGAACTGAAAGAATTGCTGAGCCCTGCTACTTCATCTCCTCCCCAATCTCTTTGTGATCTTCCCCCTTCTTTTCCTCCCCCCACGCCCCCAGTCCCCTCCACCTCGCTGAAATGAACACTTTACCAGGCCGGAAACATTTAATCGTCTCCTTTTGAAAAAAATTAATTGAAACTTCTCCACTAGTTACCTTTTGTGTTAGTACTTAATGCAATTTTTTAAGAAAGAAGGGGAGGAGGAGGAGGAGGATGGGCTAGAATATTTAATTTTTAAATGCCCCTATTGGCGTAAAAACAAAAGGCATTAGAGATTTTTCTCACTAGGAACAGGGAATATGTTGTAAAGGATTTACCTAGTTTTCAACTCTCCAGTTTTTGTGGTTATAACCATTATCACAAAGAATGGGGCAAGTAACATTGCAAGTTTTTCTTTTTTTTTTTAACAAGAAAAACAAAATTTCTCCAGTGCACAGATAACACCAAAATCACTAATATTTTACCACCCATTTTCTAGCTTAAATGTGCCATAAATTAGGCTTTATTTTCATTTTCGTGGAATACTGTACACTTTGTCCCCTGAAACTGTAGGCTTCTCTTCCTTCTTGCTATTTTGGTTGAGTTATTCCTTCCCTTGTAAAGTTGCTAAGGAGGTGATGATCATGGTGTGGAGGAAGGGAGGGGCAGTGGGAGCAACTGGGAATAATTCTTCATCACTGAAAGCTGTGATTTATTTTAGCCTAATTGTAAAGTTACTGCAAATCGCTCAAAAGCTTTTTAAAGATCCCAGTGATTAGATTTTTTTTGGTTGGGGAGGGAGGTGCTGCATGGGCAGTTGTTGGGGGGCAGCTAAAAGGGGAAATAACACCTCTAATCCTGCTTCTGGTAAATAGGCTGCCAGCCTTTAAAATGAGTTTCCTTTCTATTAGTCAGAATATTATGCTAAGCCTTAAGCATTAGTTTTCTTATGTTGCCATAGCAGCCCTATTCCTGCAGGGTGGTGACCTGCGATGATTACAGTACAAAGCTTATAGGGTCTTGAAACCCCCTTTGAAGATGAAAAGTCTTTGATGGTTTATATTTATGCAAATCTCTTAGATATGATTTACCCAACTGAGACTGAATGGAGAGATGATTAAAATTCCCTTTTCCTTTGATATCCATTAATGGCTGAATATTCCTTAAATTTAAAATGGATATATATGTTTTTATCTTTATTTACAAAAATAGCTTTTTCGTACCTGTGTGTTTTTTTTTTTTTATCTCCCCACATCTTATTAGATCTAGATAGACATAATAGATTTACAATTTAGAGTGTGGTGGGTTTTTTTTTTTTTTTCCCCCTTTGAAAGGGGTGGGGGGGAGATCTGTGCAAGAGCTTTTGTATGTTTCCAGATGATAGATTTTGGAATTTGGGCTACCCCACTGGCAGCACAGAGCTAGCTGTGAACTGGTCTCATGGAAAAAATTGGCGAGCTTTGGTCTTCAAAGAATTAAACTTCCTTTTTAAGGTCTTCCTAGGTAAGCTAAAAAATTATGAAGAAAAACCTCCGAACAAAGGGTAGTGTTGCTATAATGAATAATATGGATTCCACGTAGAAAGCTGCTGAACAGTTACACCGATGTCTGTGCGGGGTCCGAAACAAAACCAGAATGGCAGGTAGAGCAAGCCTTCATTGTTTTAGGGGCCTGCCACATGCACTGAACGAAGGGAAAGCGAGAGGCCTTAAGTAAAAACCTTTTCAAGGAAAGCATTTAAACTTGAGAATCTCTCCTTCCACTTCTTAACTCCTAGGCCTCAAATGGCTCCTTCAGAAAAAAAAACAATTTTTAATGCTTGGGGTTTTACTATTTAGTTTGCTGGGAACTTTGTTACCTTTTCTCTTTGGTCTTTCCTCTGTTTTTTCCCTTTTTTTTTTTTTTTTTTATTCTTTGTGTGGATGAAAGAGGCTGGGATATTACTTCCTCAGGTCAAAGACTTAAATACTACTTCTATTCTACAGTTCAATGATTGTACATTTTTTTCCCCCACTAGTCACCTATGACACTTTTTATTCTAGTTTTCAGACAAATTTTCATTCTACTTACAAGGCCGAAAACTTGAACAACCTATGAATTTAATCCCTTTTGTGGAAACTGCAATGGGTTTACTCAATTTTAAGGTAAGAAAACCATAATGTGGCTAGTAAGTTAGTATTTTATTTATTACCTAAAGAGAACTTTTGTTTTCAATTTTAACATCTACTTAAAATATTTTTCTAGAAAGATTTATAAGCAAAGTAAACCTTGAGCACCATTTGTTATCTGTAATAACCAAAACCAGGTTGCGAGCATCTTAGAAAACAGAGAAATAGACACAGTAGCAAGGAAAAACTTCCCAGTCCTAAATATTTACATGAAATATTTATATATTCCTGGCATTAATTTTAATTAAATAATCACTATATAAATTTTTGCTGTGAATTATTACATTTATAGAATAAATGTACATGAACATTTGTCACCCTTATGAATTAACTTTCAATTATTCTTTTGTAACAATTGCCTTTTATTGGGAAATTATCAGGCCTCTTTGTAGCAACATAATCTATAATGTCTAATACATAAGATTACTATTTTTGAGTTAGTATACACACTAATTTGTACTATATTATTTCAGTTTGCCACATTAGAACATAAAATATCTCCTAATATACATTCAGGAAGATTAGCTGAGCCAAGCATTTTCACCATTGTATGGCTGCATTAAACTATTTGCCTTAACGAATTCATAGCTGGCTTGTTTCTTCCTCTATCAGTGGCCATTTACATTGTTTTCCAAAATACGCCTCACGTTCCACCTGACCTGTGAACATCACTGTAGCACCCCATCCCCGAGGGCAGGAGAGAAGAAATACCTAAAAACAAAAACAAAAAAAAGATAGTTGAACTGTACTGGAGAGATAATATGTGAGCAAAGGCTCCAAGAGGAAACTTTGAGAGACCTACTGGCCTATGCAGGAGGGGCAGAGTGCAAATGTTTGGGAGCTGCTTCGGGCCTCGTGATCAGCATGTTTACACCACTAAGCACGAGTCCTTCCAGCCTGCCCTAGAATTCTGAGAATATAGTCAACGCATATTTCTTAGATGCAACTAGATTCATACAGTGATTTCATTTTAAGCGCTGGTTTGCCATTTTATTCATAATACACTTAGAAGCACTCACAGCCCCTGAAATTAATCAACAGTGTCCTCACCGGTTCTCATGTCCTCCCCACTCACATATGTTAGCATGCTTTCTCTCCACCTTTGCAGCACCACAGTCCTGTCTAAGATGACTGTTATTCATATTTAATTTCACAGAGAAATGTCCAAGTTGCTTATTCATACATCTTGGATGACTTATTGCATTTTTATTTTCCCCTCTGGAGTTGTAGATTTTTGTATTGTTTGTCTTTAATCCTGAGACCATTTACTAAGAAATCTTGATCCCAATGCAAATAATCCAATTAGTTTGATTTTTAAATTCTTTCCTTTTCTCCTGTGGTTTTATGTTTATTGTTAGAGGGTCTCTTAAAGCAAAAACAAATTTTGGAAGAACAGAAATAACTTACAGTCCAATCAAAATGAGTTAACTTGAAAGTTTCTCTAGAGATTGGATGAACTAAAACTTGAACATTGTAACTGTATTAATATATACTAACTATATTAATATAATCCATTAAGCAAAGCAAATATATGCAACATACTTACTTTGGACAATATTAAATACCTTTTGAAAGGGGTGAATTGGGGCTGCATTTTCAGGACTGCTTTCAGCTAAACTGTGTTAAGAGGTGGACCTTTCTGTTACTGAAGTATACCATGCTTCTTCTCTCTAATGGGTGCATTTCTGTGAGCTCTGGTTCTGTTCTGCTCTTTTACAGGCAGTGTGTGAAGAAGCACTAAAGAACGGGCCTCAAGTGGGTCTTTTTCTAGATGCAGTCGTTTTTGGAGGAGAAGACTTTCGAGCCAGCATAGGTGTCAAAGACATGCTTCTCTTCTCATTCTCTCTGTGCATATGTGTATATATTTTTTCTTTGCTCCTTCAAGAATGGGCATTTACATAACAATATATTTGCCAACCATGACAATGGTTTTTCAGCTGAATGAGCAATACTTCCTGATAATTTAGGGCACCTCATAGCTGTCCTTCTTCCAGAACACTACATCATCACTTCCATTCATTTATAAAAAGCTAATAAAAAGCCTGTCGTAGCCTCAGACATGTTCAGGCATATATGACGTCTACTGTGTTCATAATAACTACATTATGTGAACAGCCTCTCTGTTGCTTAAATGTGTTGTTTTCCCATCAGTCTGACGGCTGTCTAGGCTTCTAACACAGATTTAAGGCAGTTTCACATTGCTTTGATGAATCATTTTCTATATTAAATGAAGTATGTAAAAATTTAAAATAGATCTTAAATTCCCCCTAAAATATATTTCAGAACCCCTTTATTATGAAATATTTATTGAGATAGTATGCTTGTTTTCACTGATCTTCCCCATCCCTTGGGCACTATGTCTTTGGTCTGGGTGCATGTATAACTAACTAGAGGCTGTGAGTGCATCTAGAAAAGAGGCCAAGGCCACAAAGTGTTTTCAGAACACCACTCCCAGTGACCTGAATACAAGAGCTTTCCCTGAGCAGTGATATGGTCCAAATATAAACAGTGACAGTTACCCCCCTCCTGGGGGAAAAAGAGGAACCAGTCTTTCCAGGAGACTTTTGTGTATCCAACAGCTCAGTGGACACTTTCTGCCTCCCTCAAAATGAGTGTCCTTTCGTTTCCCCAAGTTCTCCATCCACACCCTGAAGCTGCAGTATTTGGCTCAGAACCTGTTATGACATGGCATTACAACCACAGCACACGAATTCTGTGCTCAGTGACGGAAGTTAACTATTTCCACGCACAGCTGTTTGGCTACCTTTTATGGTGCTATCTCTGGACTGACACTTTCTGAGCAATGGCAAGAAGGAAAAAATACACCGGGAGTCCTTTGTGACCTATCAAGTCATTTGTGTCTAGCTCCTGAGATAGGGAAGGGGGCTCTTCTTAATGCACGTGCAAGTAATTACACGAAAAGATGCGTTGCAATGTAAAGAGATACATGTGAGGTTTAACTCTGCCTCCACATAGCCCTCTCTTCATTTATATTTGAATCATCATTTCGCTAGGGAGAAATCCCCAGGAAAACAGAGATGTCTTTACAAACGGCGTTTTTATAATAGATATCTAGGTCCAGTTTCCAAAGTTAACGTCTCCTTTCTCGGTCAACATTCTGTTTTCAGGTGCAACAAGTAGTAAGGAGACCCAAGATATTCTCTACGCCCGACAAAAGATTATTGTTGTAGCAAAGGCCTTCGGTCTGCAGGCCATAGACCTGGTGTACATCGACTTCCAGGATGGAGAGGGGCTTCTCAAGCAGTCAAGAGAAGGAGCTGCAATGGGATTTACTGGTATGATTCTTGATAATATCTTAGAAAGCAGTATCTAGATTAAGCAAACATTCCAGAAAAACAGAAATTTAACCAGGAACTGGTGTTTCTAATGTAGCCAGGTGTCTCATATACTTATTCCACTATTTGAAACATGAAAAAGTTATCCAGGACCAGAACCTGCCAAACAAATTGTCATGTTTGTCTTTGGCTCCACAAGTCAAAAAACAAAGCACTCATTTTAGTTTCTCCTAATATTACTTACCAGTTTTTTCTGTCCTCTTAAGTATTTTGTTGCAGTTTTTGCTGACACGAGGGGAGGGATGAGGCCATTTTAGAAGTGTTTTTGAGGGAACTGCCCTAAGAATTTGAGTTGATGGGGAGAAAAAAATTTCCTCAAATATTCAAAATATTAATTTATTTCTGAAAAAAATTTAGTGGTATCTTCTTTTTTTTTTTTTTTTAAACTCATAACTAGCCTTTTATTCTTCTGGCACTTCAAGCCCCTTCTTACTCTCCCACCTCCCAGTAAGTGTCTGTGCACCTGGTGACACCTATGAGCATTGGCTGACACTAAGATCAGCGGGTCCTCGAAATCCTGTCCTGGAGAACAGGCAGATATCTGTTGATTGGTGTGCCCAATCACTCAGATACCCAGGATCCCAGGGAGCAGCCGAAAATTGTATTTTTGCAACAGAAATCTATTTTTTGAAAAACCACAATAGGATTCTATACACAAGCACATGTCAGCAGTTGCACACACACACACACACGTGTACACAACCATGGGTAAAAAACACCATAAGCTCTTTTATTCTTATTTGTTCTCCTGCTGCAAGTTCTAAGGATATCCTGATCAGAGATGCACCCAAAAAATAAGGAAAAGAGACAAGCATCCATGCTATTCCTTTTGTAAATATTTTTGAAATGTGTTCATTTAGAGGTCAATGAAAGAAACATTTCATAAAGTGACCTTCAATGTTAAAGATACCTTCGTGGATGTTAATTTAACCCAAAGTAAAATTGAAAGACTGTAGAAACCATTTTAGTGTTATAGTAGAATTAAGTAAAGCTCTGACCTTTGTGTTTGTGTTTTTAACATAAAGAGTTAAAATGTGATTCCCCCAATTTGTTAAATAAATAAATAAATGTCTATTATAGAGAAATATTTCTCAGTCATCTGAACTATTAATAAATGAATCCTTCCTACATTTAATAGTGACTGAGAAAGAAAGAGTCCCTCCACTGAATCCCTGGCGTCGTCCTTGTCTCTGTGCCTGTGACACCTGCCTCTTTCCAACGACCTGTTAGGATGTGGCCCAAATGGAAAAGTTGGAGAAAAACTCCATGAAATCTATCTAATAGACCCCGATGTTGTTGGTCTAAAATATGTGGCTTTGGCTGCCAAGCAGCCAGATGTTGCTCTGAAATGGGCACTAATACAATAAAAAATAGAAAACACTAAATTGATGGGGGCCTCTCTCACCATCTCTCGGGATAACCTGGGTGTCCCCTGCTTCCTCTGGGGTAAATGTTTGCTCCAGAACTTATAAGGGAGTTTGAGAGTTTCTCCAAGAGACAGGACTGAATTAAATTGGTCCCTAATTCAATCGTAGAAGACAAGTTATTGCAAATCAGATTTAAATTTCTAGACTGTGCCCAACTCAGCATGAGGAGCTTACGGACTTGGCACTATTGTTTCTCAACAACAGGGAGTATTAAATCACAAAAAAAAATGGAAGTGGGAGGGAGAGGGGAGAGAATGAGGAGGCACGGAGGGTACAGTGCCCATTATATATTCAAGTGAACAAGTCAGTAAAGTAGGAAGCTAAACTTCAGAGCCATTTTGTAATTTTTAGAAAGAAGGTCTTTATTGTCCCAATTATATTTCTATACACCAAGAAAAGGTAATTAGTCTGATAATAAGAAAGGAGATTATTTGTAGTATTTTTAAACAATAAATGCTTTAATGAGTATTTTAGACCACTCACGATCTGCTTGTCCTAATTATTTGTCATTTAATTGCCATACTTTGGGCTTTGCACAAGAAGGAAGAAAAGGAAGGAAAGAAGGAAGGAAAGAAAGGGGAGGGAAGGAAGGAGGGGAAGAAAAAAGGAGAGCTACACACCCTATCTGAAGCAAGTGGTTGAAAGTTTTAAAATTCAATAAAGTATTATGTTATCCATAACACTGATAAGGATCTGTGCTAATAAGGATTTTCTCGACTTTTTAAAATTAGATATTTTTTAATGAGTTGTAGTTTTTTTGCAACTTAGCCATGTAACAAACAGCTGGTTACAGTTTCTTTTCTGTAATCATTGTTTCATGGGGCCGCAATCCATGTAAATTGATTTTAAATCAATGCATTGGCTGTATAAATGACTATTAACTTTAGGAATTATTTTTATAAAAAGAAACCGAAAATAAATCTTGGAATAAAGCTTTAACAGCCGACTTAGTCATCACAGTTATTCCAGTACTACATGCTGAGAAGAAAGATTATAAATATGAAGCACTATAGGTTTTCTTCTTTTTTGCAATCTTTTGTAGAAGACAAAAATGACACCATCATACAGTTACCTAAAAGACTTGACAGGTATTGATTTAAAGCACGATATATCAAGTGGTACTGTAAAAAGGATTTCATGGTCATAAATTTTAATGTCTTCCAATTTTGCACCCTCTCAGTAACTTGTCAATAACAACTCTTCTGTATAAAATATTTGCTTTGCTCCCACATGGCATTAAAGTCTGATGTTCAGTTGTTGGGATATATAAGATTTGACGAAAGATAACTTCACATATGGAGGTTCATAAATTTCTAAAACCTAACACATATCTTAAAATTAGCCTCAGTACCAAAATATGGCTACTTAAAAGCCATCATTAGTTTCACAGCATTGTAAGTAGTTTATGTTTTGCTTCTCAATTTATAGTGTCTGTACCAAGAAGTTCCCATGAAATCTGGCTTTTTACACATCAGTGTAAATTATGTACATAAATTATAAAATTCAGGACTAACAATTAGTACAAAATGACTACCAGAACTGACATCCTTTATTAATAATATTGTAACAACTGTTAGATTACTTAAATATAATTTCAATATCTACTATTGAAAAAAAGTCTCATTTGTCATAATTGATGTTATTTGTTCCCAGAAATTATTCCTCAAATAATTTAAAGCATCTTTATTTATATAGGATTTTAATGTTTTATTAGTATGCTGATAGATAATGAAATAGCAACATGAGGATGTTTTAATTATGCTACTATAAAGAAAAGATATTGTTATATTTATTTACTTAAACTCTTTTTCATGAAATACTAAAATTTTTTTAGAAACATTGTTCTTTTTTCTATTTGACAGAATAATGACAGTAACAGGAATGGACCTTTTATAAAACATCACGGATATAATTTGTACTGGCTATATGTTAAAGCTGCTATTTCAAAAGCAAAGCAAATTGATATGCCAACAAATATACTTAGCAGAGTAAATTATCATTAAGTGTACATTCATTTTTAAAGAACCAAGTATGTCTATAATTTTATCATATAATAAAATATAATCTCATCATTATTATAACATTAAATTATGTTGCATTTTATCAATGACCTGATTAGATTCCACTCTTCCCTGATTTTTAAATTGTTTTTTTAATGACTACATGATTTCATAGAATCCTGTGACTCTTATCTTTGTATAATGTTTTAATTTAAGATTCCTTTCTAAAGCTTTTTTAAAACCGTTACTACAGAAATAAGATTTCTTCTGGGGTGTCTAAGCATCTGTATAAAGGAGAAATATCCAATCTTCATTCCATAAGCAAAAAGGGAAAATCTGAGGGGTTTTTTTTTTTTGGTTAGAGAAACTTATGTAATTTTTTATTAAATATTTTTAAATGGAGTAATCTAGAGATCACAGTGTTCAAATCTGCCTTCTGTTTTACCATACTGAATAAAATTTTTTTCATTGAAATCCAATTTTCTATTAGTGGTTAGAAGGGATACACTAAATTCATCTAAAAGAAAGAAAATTGAATGTATTATTGTAAGACACTATTGATATTAATATAGTTGTAATGTCTGCTTCTGTAAGCTTTATGAAAACCAACAGACCACTTTTAAAAGAAATCATGGAAGATGGGATAATGGTACAGAATAAGCAAAAGACAACTTGCAGAATTGGAAAGAATTAACATGTAATTTTTTTCTACTTTAACTTAAAATAATCACTTTAATTTGCAGACATTATCCTTTTAAAGTTCCAGCCAAAGCAGTTATTCAACGTGCTGCCTGGTCAATCCACCTGTAACTAAAAATGAGAGATTATCTGCTCTAAGGTGGCATTTCTATAGGATCGGAAACACAATTACTCCCATTGTTGTATTTGTTCTTATGTGGTGTTCTGGAAAAGCCTGCCTGATTGTGTTATTTTCTTTTTAAAAAGTTCTAAAAATAATTAGTTATTTTACTTACAGACTGTAAGGCATTCAGGAGACTGGCGTGGTTGAGACATTTTGTTTGAACATCTGTTTGTTGTTTTGTGTTTCCGGTGTTATTAATCTTTGTGTAGGTAAGCAGGTGATACACCCTAACCAAATTGCAGTGGTCCAGGAGCAGTTTTCTCCTTCCCCTGAAAAAATTAAGTGGGCTGAAGAACTGATTGCTGCCTTTAAAGAACATCAACAATTAGGAAAGGTAAATGTTTTGTTAATGCCTTGAAACATTGGTGAAACTGGCGTTTAAAATACTGTGGGGAAGAATGAAAAAATATATATTGTTTGAGTGGTTTTTAAAAACTCGTATTTTGAGGAGGAGGATATGTGTGGGCTTAGGGGGGACAACATTTATCACTGAGAAATTCACTTAAGGTAAATTTGCCCTTCCACGTTCCTAAATATTTCACTCACTGGATCTCAAGTCTCTCATTTTATTCTTTTCATAAACTATATTGGCAGCCTTTGAGAAAATAGAAGTCTGTTTAGTTTTACTCTCCAGACCTGATGCAGCATTCATATGAAAATAATTTTAGATCAGAATGAGAGCAAGTTGTAATGAAATAAACACAGTTTGATCAAATGGTTCTTGTGGAGAGAAGAAATAAATTTCAAGTTATTTTAATTTGGGGGGAAAAAAGTACAAAAATCTCCTCCGGTTTAGTCATTTAAGAGTGGGAGGTTGTATATGTGTTAGTACCAATTTCTGGACCTGAGATTTGGATAGAATGGAAAGCAAATTAACACTGGAGTATGGTTGTTCCTAATTTAGTGCATCATTGAGCCTCGCGTTTCCTGCTCTGTGGGTTTCTGCTATGTAAATATTGCAGTGGTGATGCACAATCTGTCTCCACTTTGTGCCAGTAACACTTAAATTAGGTGTCGCCTGAAGGAAGATTTTATGCTAGTTGCAGCATTGTCAGTTAATTATCTTAAAGGTTATTTGCAATAATACCGTTTGCCTCTTTTTAAGAGGATGGGGGGAAAGTTGCATTTATAAATCCATCCTAGAGGTTGTATCTAAACCTGGCCTTGTCACTTACATAAGGAGTGAAGTTTTGATGCCCGTAACGCAAAAGTACTTAGGGGAGAAAGAATGTTGAAACATTATGAAGGTTCTAAATGTTAAACAGTACCCCCTACAAAAAAAAAAGAACAAAATTGGTTTTCAGTGGTGAACCGGTGACATCAGTGTGAGAAGTGTGGCTTACACTTTTCACTGGCAGTAAAAACACCTAAAAATCCCAGGGCTTTCGAAAGTAGGTAACAATATTAAGTGGGTCACTCCCTCCCTCTCATTACCTGCCTTCAGCTCCAGCCATGCTCGCATGCTCACCCTCACACACTTTCAGGCTCATCTTTGCACAAACTTGCACTTAAAATCAAAAGACGGAATATATGACACTGGAGACATCCCATTTGGACTATAGCAGTTTCGGGATAAACAGCAACCTTTCGTTTCAAATCAGTAGTGACTATCAAAAAAAACATATTGCAGTGGGTAAAAGATTTTTCAGTTGACATTATGTTTTATGTCCACTTCTATATCTTGATCCCAAAATCCAGATCCTCCATGAATAAATATAGATACTTATCTAGAGAGAAGAGCCATATACTTTTACATTTATACATGCAAATAACTCCATCCACTCCCCTCTCCTGCATGCTTGCCTGTGCACACACTCACTAAATGTTCTGTACCTCTGTGTGTGCCTTATGCCAGCTAAGGATATGTACCTGATAAATACTTCCTACTGAAGTAAACTGAGGCAGGATGGGGACCATCCAAACGGCAGACCAAGTAGAGTTCCAGTCTGGGCCAACACTGCCTTCTTGAACTGTCTACACTGGGTTTCACATTGGATAAAATCAAAGGGCGCCACTGGCATTATAAGCAGCTAGAGGTGTGGAAGAAGTTACCTAAGTTTCCGTAGTCAGCAAAGAAAATTCAAACTAGAAACACACTCTTTTACCAGCATTTAAGTTCTTGAATGAGGGAAAAACACTTTTCCATTTTATCTTGAAAGTGCTGTTCCCAGGGAAAATTGCCCTAAAGTGTCCTTGCCTTTTGATGATGGCAACTTAGATGTTAAATTCTGAACTGTTTTTGTTTTTTTTTTAAATAAGAAATGCCCTCTTGTTGGGACATATGCTTTCACAACAGTGTGGTAGAATAGCTTTTCTTAACACAGAACCATAGAAATTAGAGCAGAAGGGAGGCTCACTATTAGGTCACTTCTTCCCTGCCCCATTCGTGTAGGTTTGTTTCCTACAGCAAATTCTCCTGGTGCTTTGTCCAGCAAGGTTTAAATGATTCAAGTAATGGGGCTTCCAGTGGGGACATATGGTTATTTTATCCAATCCACATGTTTCTTTCACCTTGCCTATAAATTGGCTGGTCACAAAAATTGGGTCTGCAGGTAGGTGACTCTGGGTCTTGAGGGGTCTTGGGGTTTAAATAATGTAGGTTCTGTTTGTAAAGATTTAGTATAAATAGGTCGCTCAGTTGTATAAAATATTGCTTCCAACAAACATCTAATCTGTTTTATTTCAAATGTGACTCACTGATGAAAACATAAACCCTCGGATACTTTGTCCAAAGCACAGGTGACTCTCTCAACAATGGGAAACTGATGGTTTGTGTCCTAGTGAGATATTTATAAATTTCTAAAAGACCTTTTTCGCCCTCTGATGAAAATTTCATTCAAGTAATGCTTTCAAGTAGAAATGACCCAAGAAGGCAAAATCATGTATCATTGCTTTTCTCTACTTCCTGCTCCCATCTTAAATTATATTCTGCCCTAAGACGAAAGGTATAGCTGAAGTTCACAGTTAGTGCTGGGTCATTTGTATTTTCTATAGTGATAATAATATTATTATTCAAAATAACAAACTTCATGAGAATACTTAGATCACAAGTAGATAAATTATTGGGGTTTAGTCTAGTATCACGGGAATTTTTTTTGTTCTATATTAATTAAAAGTTCTAAGGAAATAAAGTTTGATGCCCTTAGTCTAATGTTGGCTAAAAAATACTTTACATTAAAAAATAATAAAAAATAACAATCTGCTCATATAATCTGTCTCTGTTTGGCAGGTAATGATACTTGTGACTGCTTTGTTTCAGGAAACTAAAGATATTTATTTTCAGGCTAAAAAATTTTGTCTGGCATGACAGTCCCCATCATAAGAATTAGGGCTATAGATTGATATTAGGGACTCATTAAAATCTGTTGGAAAAAGTTTAAACATTCCACATACTCTGTGCTCCTATTTTAATTCCCATAAGCTAAAATATTTCTACTTTAGCTGACACCAGTTGTGAGGTATATATCCACACTATTAATCACACTTGATTCTTTCTTTCATCCTTCCAGAAAAATATAATTTGAGATACAACCTGCATGTCATTAACTATTTTAGTCTCAAATTATTTGGTGAAATATTTTAGCCAGGATAAATCACTGCCATGTGATTTGTTTTAAATTTGTAAAGTATTTTCTTAAAAGTTAATTTCATTTTTGATGTCATTTTTTTTCATAATAACAATGATTCCAATATTTGAAAATTCTCCATTCGGAACTGAATTTAGTATTGTTTAAAATATGATTTTAACACTTCTTTTGTTATCAACTAAGAACTGTATCTAGTATGAAATTAGATAATTGAAATGAAATCATCCCAAGCAAATAATTAGTTAATATTAGTTGATATCAATAAAACTGTAATTTGTATATAAATAAATACATACACATATTTATACTATATATATATATACATTCATATATGTATGCTACTGAGTATTTTTTCACATCTATATTATAAACTCAGTGCTAAATTCATCACTTCTTAGGCAAAAATGACAGCTAAAGGAAATAGTCGGTTGCTTTTTTAAAATGATTGATAATCCCAGGAAATCCTACATTTAGAATTTACCATTTCTTTTCAAATAGAGGCTCGAACAGAAAAATATGAAAAAATAGCAAAAGGTATTAAGAATAGCAACATGTATTACATGAGATCGATCTTTAAAGGTACTTTGCTAGAATATTCATATTTCTGCAGTGTCTGGCTACCAATATAGCTTTGCTTCATTTTCAGTATTCTAAGTACTCTATTCATAGTAAATCTGTAAATGCTTTATTTGGTTTTGGAAGGATTTTGTTTAAATTTTTCAATATTTTTTGTTCATTATAGCTTCTCAAGCTGGCTAAAAACCGAGGAAGGGAAAGTGTCCACCTTTAAAATTTAGGTTCCACTAGTAATTATAAAGGTCAAAAATAAGGTCACTAGCTGACATAACAACTATAAACAACACACATAACTGAAACATCCTAACTTCACTCAAGAGAGAGCAATAATGCAGATTAATATGTTTACATTAATAAGCAAATCCCCTATAGGAATATAAATTGGGAACTTATATCTTAATAAAGAAAGAAAAAAGAAAGAGGTTTTTTTCCCTCATGTAAGTCTTTTCGTCTAGAAAATTACAAAGAATAATTCCCTCTCCCCAATATTGAAAGCAAATTATTTTCATAGGTATCTGATTACGGCTCAGACACCTTTCGTTTGTGTTTCCAAATGCAAGGCTTTACAAAAGAAATACTGTTTGGTCCAGATGGCCTTCTAGAAGGCTCCCTGAGAGAACTCAGAAGTCTCTCTAGCCAAAAATATTGTTTCCGCTTATTCAAGTGCCAGAAATCCCACTGCCACTCTTTCACGCAGATAAAATAAACCATCCAAAGATTTGGTTGTTGTCTTTGTCAAAGGAAGGGGTTGATTCCACTAATAGACAACAGTGTGCCCTCCCACACTCATGCATCCCACTGCCTACAGCCTTGCCCCCTTTATTTGTAAGCAGAAATGCTAAAATCAGAACTGAGTGATTGCCAGTGAAAATGAAAGAGGAAGGGACATCACTCTACTTTTGAGATGCTTAGTTATTGCATTTCTCCATTTATTTCCTTGTTCATTGAAAATCTTTAGAACTATATCCCATAATTTTGACTTTAAAAAGTCAAGTTCTTAGAAAAGTTGATAGTCTGCCAATGGTGACTTTAAGGTTGATTTGATTAACAACAAATTGCAGATTTCTAAACATTTAAAGCAAGGCAGTACGGTTTTACTGCTGATCATATCCTATTTCACATAGGCTTAGTGGCAAGTGGCTGATTTAGTATTAGAGGATAAGAGATTTTGTATGTAGGTTAAATCTGATAATTTTTAAAGTTGTTTGTTTCATCCTTAATTTATAACACATTCTGAAGGATATTTTAATCAAAATACTTGTATTCTGGTTTATATGTTTCAGGATTTTTTTCTTGCTCAATTTCAATTTTAAAAAATGTAATTCTGTTAGATGAAATCTCAGAAATATTCTAGTTAAATCCCTTCAGTTTACAACTTATAAAATACACTGAGACCCAACTTGGGTTTGGAAGTTACCCAAGGTCACTCACAGCCAAGATGGTGATAGAGACCTGACCAGAATTTGGGGCTCACTTTGTAAATAAAGATAAGAACATAGCTTAAATCTGGTTTCAATTCGGTCACAATGAATCTGCACGCTAATGACCAAAACGAGATAGAGCTTTAAAAGTATTCAGTCACAAACAAAATGTGAATTTCATTAGTTCAGATTAGAATCTTTTTCTTAGTCATGCACTTTTTTTTTTTTTTTTTTTTTGCATGAGCAGAAACTGATGAGGAAGGAAAGAGCAGAGAGTATCCCTGTACCTTCCCAACCTTCCTAGCTATTATTCCCCACATCGCTCCCTCCTTCTCAGTTCTGAACCCTGCGCTTGTCCACTGCCCTGCCCCAGAAAGACTTCTTGGCTCTGATCACTGCAAACCTCATTCTGTTTTATTAGTCATTCAATCTCCTAAGGTAGGTTGGAAACTCTCAGAGCAAGACCGGGGGCCTTTGGCAAAGAGGCCGTATCTGGCCCCGAGCTCAGTTTTATCTCACTCAAAGGACAAGTTCCCAAAGTCCTGTTCTCAGTTACACCTGTGGTTGCAAAAAACACACCATGCCTTTCAGTGCCTTTAATAGCAAGAGCCAAATAAGGGCCATGAAAGGATGGTTTTACTCCTTGGACATCTTTCTCTCTCTTCTCCTCTTACGGTATTTCTCCCTCTTAGGATGTGTGGGTCTGCATGTGTGTTTCTGTATATGTCCTTCCTGTTCCTTCCCCATTCCTCTTTCCATGGATTCTTTTTTGTTTCCTCTTTTTCCTTATATCTCTCTTCCTTTCTCACCACATCACCTCCACACCCCGCCACTACCCCGTGCCTTCTCTCCTTCAGCTGATTGTAAGAGAGAAGTTCAGAGCCTTCTTTTAATATTTTGTGGTACTTATTAAAGAATTTTGTAATTCTTTTTATATTAAAAGCAGCCAAATGGAGCTTTTACTTTACTAAGAAATATAAATCAAGAGTTTCTAGAATTCTCTTTTTTTTCCATTTTAGGTTAGTGGACCTCAATGAAAAAAAAAAGTGGGGGAATTTCTCACCACTACCCCAGAGAGTAAAGAATTCTTTCTATCACAGATCTCCCTGCAGCATCTTGGATGGAAATAGGTACACGATATACATTTAGTAAATACTATTTAGCTAACTGGTTTCTAAATTTCTGACAGTGCTAAAAAGAAATTATCCGTTTTACTTTTTAACAATATATATGATACTGACCTTTTTTCCCTTCTAGAAAAGTTGAAAGAAAAATTTTCACCAATTATTTCATCAGTTATTGTTCATCAGTTGTATTTTAGTAAATGTTTAAAGTTTAAAGTGCCTTCTAGTTAATGTTAGTTCATTTAGATATATTTTCCAAAGAAAGAATAAGGCTACAGCATTTAAAATAGAAGTCTAATATTATTGGTCTTAGCTGCAAGCTGCTATAAAAAGGCCCTCATTCTCTGCTTTTCTCATAGGCAATATCAGCTTAAATTTGACGTAAAATATTCTGAATTAAATGCAAGTATTTACACATTTATCTCAGGATTAAAAATAAAATATTTTCCAAGATTTCTAGTTTCAAAAAAAATCTGAGAGGTGATAGTTGCAGAACTCTATGTAATTAGTAAAAGTCAATGAATTATACACTTAACAATGGGTGAAGTTTATGGTATGCAAATTATACCTCAATAAAGCTATTAAAAAAACAGAAAATTAAGCACAACGTTTAGTTTGCTAGCAAATGTGGAAACTCCTTTAGATTGCAATATGCTTATAAATCCAATTGTTTCACCTCGGTAGGTAGCTTTCCATGTGGCATACTTGGCCTGATTTTTCCAGATTTCCTTATCAAAAGATATTTAAAATAAAGACTTGTCTATTCCTGTCTGATCATTTTGCCTGAATATTTTAAAAGATAAATCCTGTTGCCTACATTTAGTGGGTTCTGAGAAGAATTTTAAAAACAGAAGGCACCTTTGGTCTCCCTATCCGTTTGTGAAGTAAGGATGCTCTGGTCCACTGAGACCCTCCATCTGGGCAAGTAGACAACTCAGGACTGGTCACATATTAAGATAATTGACCTAAACATTCACCTCAGCTCTCCTCCCTACTGTTCAGCCACCTCCATCTTCCCTGCCAAATTCATCTTCCAAATCTTCTACTAATTCTTCTTTACTCCTCCAGCTTCCTAAAACTATTGGTAAAGTCCCAAATTAATCTTACCAATGTCCAACACATGAGTGTTTCTATTTCCTGTGTAGAGCTAAAGCTAAATAATTTCATGCTTCCTTTTTAAAAAGCAAGATGTTAATGATGTCCCTTCATTTTACATCCACTCAGGTGCCATGTTCCAAAGAATTTCCTCTTTTTATAAACGTGTCAGGCCATTTGTCTTCGCTAGTAGTCTTCCTTTTCCTGCTCACCGTCTGCTGAAAACTATCCTGTTTCACCACTGCCTCCGGCATAGCCGTGCTCCCAACTGCTGGTCACCTGCATCTGATTCCTATCTCCTCCGGCTGATAAGTTTTTAAATTCTTTTAAATGGATTTAAAAGAATTAAATACAGAGGGGCCGCTTGGACAGGTGATTCCCCACGTCCTCTCAGGCAGCACTGACCTGGCAGCTGGAACTGCACTGGGGGGCATACAGGACCCTCCATCCCGTTCTCCATGGAGGGTTCTGTGCTCTTTTTTCAAGCCAGAGAGCCACAGGGGAAAGACAGGGGGAGGGATGGGAGGGATAAGGAGGGAGCTTCTCCAGGCTTTTCCACCTTTCAGAACTTGGAAAATAAATCCAACAGGCTGCCCAGGATGCAGGATACCCAGCACCCGACACCCCCTCAGAGGCTGTGCTCTGAGGCAGGGGCTGAAGGGATCCTGTTGAAGCAGTTCAATAGGCCCGAATTGTCACTATATTCCCCACTCAGGCACAAAACAAAGCCCCTTCAAATATTTCAACTGTTACATTCTTATGAATCATTTAAAGGGCCACCCCTTCAAAGGCCATGGAATATCACCTGTCAGAATTTCAGTGCTAGCAGTAAAGACAGATTAGCCCAATGTGAATTGCCCATGTTGAATGACTTCAGTTGAGCTTTTAGAAATTTCAAGTAGAGATATATTAACATCTGTAACTTCTCTGGTCATAGAGTGAACGACTATTGAATTTTAATTCAAAATATTAAAATACCTATCAAATTATCACTACAATTTAAAGTGTTAAAAAAAGAAAAACATGTTCTCTATTCCCCAAGTCCTCAATAGTATTCTTTTACTCTCAATGGCAGTTTTAAAAGATGGTTTATCCATAAAACAAAGGGTTACTGATATTCAGAAGCACAAAGATCAAATGTCACCTCCTTTAATCCTTCTTACAAATGCTTTGGGTTTTTTGAGGATTTAAAATGTCATTCACATTTTTATTATTGAATTTTTTCTCACTGAAAATATCCTTTGGTATTTCTGCCATCATAATAATTATAGTAAAAGCGTCCAAGTGGAAACTCAGGATGGAAGCACGTTGCATTTCAGTTGTTCCCAAGCCAGTTATTAAAATTGCATTTTCACATACTTGCTTATCTGGGCCTTACCTATATATATTAATTTTTTCAGCCTCATTCTAAGTAATAATATCTCTGAAATAACAGTTTAGATATGCTATTTATTTTTTATAAATCACATCAAAATTTTTTAAATATAGTATATGTAAAATAATATATATTAAAAATTTTTGATATTAATTTTTTCTATAATCATCTTATGTACCATGGTTACCAGCCATGCTTTGAGGTATACTGATTAGTGGGAAGAGTTTGAGATTTGGGGTGAAAAACCCAAGATTCTAGTCCTATCCTACTCATAAGTTCCTTTAAAAAGATGAACTAATAACTGAACTGCAGTTTTTGTATCTGTAAATCAGATTGTTGGATCCCCAGACTACTCTAGAACAGAGAAAGAATTACCCAGAATAGAGGACAGGAAACAAGTGGTTCCATTTCCTCCCGCTCAGGGTCCAGGGCCCCCTCGGGCCCACCAGGGCCGGGAGCAAGAACACAGGGAGCCCTGTGGGTTCCAGTCTGGTTGCATCAAGCAGGGACTGAGTCCTGTGTGCTTTGTCGTGAGGAAAGTCTGCCGTCCCTCTTCCAGATTGCTCTCATTGAGGCTAGATTAGGCTCCCTTTCCTCAGGCCCTAGAGAAACCCCTTCATCAACAGACAGATCCAGTAACTCATACCGTGGTCCTTCATTTTGCTTGATCTATTGAGTCACTGATGACCAGAAGTACAGGGGGCTCTTGTCGAACACAGAAGGCCAACCCCACTCGCACATATGGATACACTGCTCTGTTTCCCCTGCCCCTCTCTTGACCTTCATTTGGCATCTCTCACCTTCTAAAGCTGACTTTAAAAGTACCTGTTCCCTTGGGACTTGCCTGGTGGTCCAGTGGTTAGGACTCCACACGTTCATTCCTGAGGGCCCAGGTTCAATCCCTGGTTGGGGAACTAAGATCACACACGCTATGCGGTGCAGCTAAATAAATAAATAAAGTACTGTTCCCCAAAGCCCCTCCGAGGCCAAACCACCCCGTTTTGATGGCTCTTTCTCTCTGCAGCGTCTAATTCCTTAAGCACCACTTACAGATAGACTCACTTGCACTTCAACCGTTGTCATTTGCATGAGTTAACCTGACCCCAACCCAACATCACATTTGCTTAGGTCAGTCCCTGTGTCCTACTGGAGGCTCAGCAAGTGTTGGCCAACTGACCAGGGAGTATTACCAGACCAGGGAAAGATCAAGTGGCACAGAAAGACACTTGCAGGTATAGGAGAACAGAAAGGTAAGAGTGATTCTGTCTTCCCAAGTCATTGTCCCCTCAGTCACCCAGCTCAGGCCCCACAAAAGAAACAAGCTTCACTCAGAACCATGTTTTGGGTGCTGGATTCTGGGGATTCAAAGATATGTGAGACCCTGTCCTCAAGGGCTTCCCAACATAGTGAGAAAGACAGCGACGTAAACAAATAATTACAGTAGAGTGTGACAAATGTTGTTACAGGAGGACGTGTAAGGGAAAGAAGGAGAGAAATGAGCCCAACCAGGGAAGTCTAAAAATGCTTCACGGACATGACATCTTCTGACGTCTTGAAGCATAAGGAGCAGTTTGCCGGACAGACAGGGTAAGGACCATCAGAGCAGAGAGCAGAGCCTGTGGGAGAGGTGCAGAGGTGTGTGTGTGCGTGTGTGTGTGTGTGTGTGTGTGTGTGTAGACTGGCAGGAGACTAAGCTGAGAGCAGAGGCAGGGCCTGGTCTCACCGTGGGGAGCCCTGGGCCCCCAGCTAAGGAGATTGCACTTGATTTTGTAAGTCCAAAGGGAGCCAAAGCAAGGTTTAAGCAAATGGATGATCTTATCTGATATTTTAGAAAAATAACATCACGGTCCCAATTAGGAAGGTGTCCCAGCAGTCTCTCAGCAAGACCTCTGCTGGCCAGCCTGGGAGCCAGGCAGCCTCCCCACTGAGCTTTGGGTGCCTGGTAACCAAACTTAAATCCTTACCCCTTAGCCAAATTGTGAGGGGACCAAGGCCATACTAGGGCCTGTCCAAGGACTCCAAGTGTGATAGGTTGAAAAACAGGAAAGAAAGAATGAAACAGTGCCCATTTGTGTCTCTGTGAGCATCATTTTCCCCATTTTGAGGGGTATCAAGGAGCAATTAACTTTGGGAGTAAGGAAGAGCTATGTGATGGGAAGTCAGGGCTGGGCCTGAGAGAGTTTAGCAAGAAGAGGGCACAACCAAGGTCCTAAAGACAAATTCCATAGTGGCCAACACTGACTAAAAGTTTTAGGAATTCACTGGGAACTGTAATGAGGTAAATAATTCATTGGGCATAAGACTTAGCATCATAGAGGAAGAAATAAAGTGTCACTCTGAAAAAGAAGGCGTATAGCAGCTGTGCTCAAATATTATCATTAATTCTGACAGAGCAACATCATCATGGGAATGTGCCAGAGAGAGCTCCCTGAATGCCCAGAGAAGTTATTTGAAAATACAATGAGTAGGGAAAGGATTAGATCAATTTATGGGTGCTAGAAAAGTACTCTTTTAGTACTCTACAGAAAAAAATTCTCAAGTGCTAAGTGCCAGAAATGTAAAATATATGAATATTTCCCATAGATGTGATTACTCTTGTCATCACCACCATCATGATCACCAGTCCTTTTGCCATCAAATTGTAAGTCAGATTCTCCCCCATTGAAGAACTTCAGGGTCTGATAAAGTTCATGTTATTTCTGTGCCTATCTTACCACCAGGCAATGACCCAGATGTTAGAAAAAGTACAGCCCAATAAGTAATTGTTTTCCTTCCTATACAGATAACACCTATGCTAAGGTGATACTGCTCTTCATTTCCAGGAGGCTGAAGCCATAGACATGTGTATAGTAAGAGGTGCCAAAGTGGCTGACTAGTGATTTATTACAACAAATAACTCAATAGGTAATTGCTGAATAAAAGCCCGTTGTGCGGAGGTGGAGCCTCATGACAACTCTAGCGGGAAATGCATGACATGCACTAGGTACACAATATCATGTCTAACTCAACAGTGTGAAATGGCAAACATGGTCCTGATTGGTAAGAAGGGCAGACTTTTCAGGCCTCTGATCTCCCTATTCATAACACTGGCTTATTCTCTAATTCTTGTTGCATTTTATGGCACCTGCTTCTTTTCTTCCGTGTCTCCTCCTGCAAACTGTAGGCTCCTTGAGAGCAGGGATGGAGTTGTACCCATTTAAAAGCCAGCCTAACCATTTCTACCCAGGAGAGCTAAAACACAGAGCTTCTCAAAGTTCAATGTGCATTAGAATCATCAGAGGGTTCCTGGCCAACGCCCAGACCTTCTGCATGAAACCTTATAGGATGGAGCCCAAGAATCTGCATTTTAACAAGCCACCTCCCCATTAGATGATTCTGATTCAGGCGGCCAGGCAACCCACTCGGAGAACAATCTACAAGCCCAGGGCATAAGCCTGGAGTGCACGCTTTGGATCAAATAGAGCTAGGTTTTATACCAGTTCTATACTTAGCGAGCTACAGGGCAGACTCGTACAAGTTTCTTTGTGCCTCAGTTTCCTCAGTTATAATATGGGGATGGATATATACTCATAGAAACAGATGAATACATACTCATTGCCAGGGGATGGAGGAGGGGGAATGGAGAGTAGTTGTCTAATGGTACTGAATTCCACTTTTGCAAGATGAAAAAGTTCTGGAGATCTGTTGCGCAATAGTGTGAATCTAACACTACAGACTCATATGCTTTAAAATGGTTAAGATGGTGAATTTATGTTATGTGTTTTTACTACAATTGAAAAGAAAAAAAAAACAGTTTGTTAATGGGGATGGGTCATGGTATCTACCTCACAGTGTTTTTACAAGCATTACCTGAAATAAAACATGTCAAAGACCAGGCACAGTCCTGGGGCTAGCAACTGCTCAAGAAATTATAGCTATTATTATTGTTGTAGTCATGGTTGTTAAGGCTTTTAACCATGAATGAGTTACTACTTAGAGGCATTTTAAACCAAATTATATTCCGAATCTTCAAGCTGATGGAAGTTCCCTCTTCTTTTCAAAATGGTACACCAGTTTCTCAGAAACGCACTGAGCTGTGAAACCAAAACTTATCTATGATCACACATTAAGGAATGTTTCAAACCCTCCCCACAAATCTAGGTAGCTTTTGACAATCTGCATTCTTCCAAATCCTGACCAACAGACTGTTCACATTTCACATGTAGATCCATATGTTAAAAAACCAACCATATTCTAGGTCGATGTGAAAACAGGAGGATATTCATAATTAGGAAGTCTTGATTCTTAACACTAAAATCCTCAATTTGCAGAGATGAAGGAAACAAAGAACAAAAATGTTAACTTTTGTTTTCCAGCTTAAGCTTAACAAAGGAAGTCAAGCAAAATCTGCCACATAAAAGAAAGAAATGATTTCCCTGTCGTGAAAAACTACATGAAATATTTTGCATCTTTGATGTGCATGTGGAATCCAAAGCGGATTCAGGGAACATGGCATAGACCCAAAGCCAAGTCATCTTGATTCTCTGTGCATCATTTTGATTTCATGTGCATCTAGGCTAATTTCATCTCTATTATTATTAGCCTATTCTTTAAGCTTTAGCAGGACACATGTGCTGTTTTACAGGGCCAGAATCCACGTGGTGGACGGATAACCAGGAGGCCTTTGGTCTTCATCATATACTCCAATAAGAAAACTAGACTCTTGCCTTGTAAAACAGCACAAGTCCCATGCCCTGATTTCACATGTCATGCTAACCCACAGAATATCCTTAGAACTTCTAACCAAATTCATAAAATTCATCATGGTCACAGAGACAACCAAAATTAGCTCTAGGTTGAATGAAATTAGGCACAGACCAATCTGGGAGTATAAATAGTAAAATGGGCAGATTGGAAAATGACTTAACGGTATAGGATTTTAGGCAACACAGGTGTTCATATGAATCCGATTTATCATTCTAGGGCTGAGAAGGCTAAGCACTGGTGAGAATTCTAATCCTAAAGACTTTTAAATCTCTCTTGATTAAAAAACAAATTTCAAAGTCACTGCTAAGGATTCCCTGCCAATGTTTTTAACCTCCATTCTGTGTATAACTCTATGTTATTATAAGAGATGAGGGTTTCCAGCGAGCCCAGGAGACCATCCCAGAAGTCCTGAATAATGACAACATTGACTGTTGAGAGGTGGTACTTGTAAAATCCAGAAATGGATGGCAATATATACAAATGGACCATCATCAAGGATTGTAATTGCTCCAACCCACCTTCAGGTCTCAAAAGACCACCTGCTCCCCACTCACACCAGCATCCTTACCAACAGGTAGAAAGAAGGGGAATTAAGAAGAGCTGTAATTGAAAACAGCAAAAAGAAGTGATTAAAAGAACATGAATAACAAGACATTAATTTCAGATTCATACTGCTTCTGTCCATTTAATTCTTCTTTTTCTGAGGCACTAAAGAAACTACCCTACCATCATAATGTGGGAGTCTCTAATGAAGGCTTGAGGTTCTGAGACCCAAGTACTAGCCCCAGCTCTAACTTTTCCTAGTCAAGTGACCTTGGAGGATCACTTAACTACTCTGGGCATCAGAGTCCTCATCTAGAACAGCACTGAGATCACATGACACATTCAATGAGTTTTTGCAGAAGTTTTTAAAAAGTGAATCTGTAAAATGGGTATAAATCAGGAGATTTCAGGTTCTTTCCAGGCTCACCATTCAACAGACCTATGATTTCTTTGTTACAGATTCATGTCCCCTGTCACTGTAATCCTTTTCTGCAAAAGTGTGTACCGACAGAAGAATCTCTTTTTACTCAGTATAATCCTACCTTACATTTTCTCATCACGTGATAGTGTTACCCCTCAATTACATTACAAGAAGAAGGAAGCATTCTTCCTTTAACCTGATCATACAATTATTTATTCAAACAGTAATCAGTTGCCAGAGCATATTACTGTTTTCACAGTTCTATGCAATATTTCAAAAAGTATATAAGGAAGTATTTACATTTTCCTTCCGCCCTTGTTTTCTGCTTGATTTCAAGAGTTAAATGAGCAGTTTCCAATACCTTGTGCCTGATGTTTTTCCTCTCCATTAAAATGCTGAAGTGTTTTCTTTTTCCTCTTTAGGAGGAAAAAAGAAATCTTTCCCCTGTAATTTACTTTGGCTTTCTCAAAAGTTGGGTAGGAAAGTCAGTATAATTCAGGTGGAATCCAAAATGTTCTTGTTGTACAAGTGTGTGCAGAAAGGAAGCCTGTAATTTCCGAGCATTCTTTCAGGAAGTTTGTATTCTCTGTCTTCCAGGGAGCCTTTACTTTCCGAGGGAGTGTGATCGACATGCCATTACTGAAGCAGGCCCAGAACATTGTTAGGCTTGCCATATCCATCAAGGAAAAATGATCTGCTAAATGAAGCTCTCATCAGGTGGGCTGAACATATACAGTGGGTTCCTTAACGACAAGCCATAATACTCAAGGCAACTTGTTAGTATGCCAGATGGGAGCCTTTCTTCATTTACAGTTCATGTTAATCACATTTTTTTTTTTTTTTTTTTGGTTATCTCACTGGCCAGTTATTCCTCTAAAAATGAACTTTCTTCTTTTTGGTTCCAAGCTTATGATTTTATTGTTCATGAGTGTGTTACAAGTACGGACTTACGATTTCACAGGGAGATAAAATAGTGGGGAGAGATGGGTTGCTCCAGGGGAAGTTCGGTCTTTAGTGAAACAGGTCTTTCCCAAATACGTATACTCCCTTCACCCTGCTCACGTTAGATGTTTCCCACATTGTGCATTGTTCACTCGACACCAGAAATAATTTTAAGAAAGGCCAACCTTGTAAAAAATAATAACTCAATGAAGGGTTGGTGTTTATTTCACTAGTAATCTGATAAAACAACAGAGATGGCATAGAAAAGTTGATTAAGTACCATACTGGTTTATATAGATATCTTCTAAAAATAAATCTTCAAAACTGATTACTTTAACCTCCACCCACCCCCCCAAAAAATGAAATATCCCTATCCTTGGACTGCTAGGTGATCACTAGGAAAGCCCTCATCCTGGGTGAATGCTTTGGGTCAACAGTTACCAGCAATTAAAAAATAAATGTGCAGAAACACAAGACCATCCATTCTTTCCCTTTATTTCCCTGTTTAACTGTTTGCCATTGAGGCCATTTCCCCCCTGTAAATGTATGGCTGGGACAGGGCCCCCTCAGCAATAAACTTGTAGCCTCTAAGAAGACACAATGCCACAGAGCTGGTGCATATGGTCCCCTGTGAGATTTGCATCACATTAGAGATGCTGCTACAGGTCATATGGGTGGTGTGGTTAACGGGCTTAGTAAAGCTGTTTTGAAGAGGTTAACCCAGCTTGTAGTAAGGGTAAATAAACATAACAACCAGCCATTCTTCCCTATTCAGCATGTGCTCTTATATTGAAGGCTAAAGGGTATTGAAGCTGCGAAGGATCAACTTGTGTTTGCCAGAGGACGCCAATGAAATTTGAAACACCAACAATCAGAGATTTTGTTTCTGCTCCTCATTAAATCATGAGCTTTTGTGTGGAGACTCTGGACGACTGTTCTTTAAGAAATTAACAGAATGGGAAGTTTTAAACTCTACACCAACCTTTTCATGACCTACACAGCAGCAAAGCTGCTACTCTTAGACAAACACTGCAGGGAAGGCTGTTCTGTTTATTTAAATTCGTAAATAGAAAACAGTTGTTTTTTATTTTCATTTTTCACCTCCTCCTACGCCCTTTTTGTTTATTTCCTATGTGGCCCCTACCATGTGCCCCACCCAGGGGTCTACTTTCCCCTACCCCTTCCAGTTCCTCCAGGAAGCCCAAGAGGGGAGGAGGGCTGAAGGTTATATACAAGGAAAGGCATCATGGAACCAAAGCAAAGTGGGAGAGGCCCACATACGGTCATACGACATCCACCACCAGTGCAGGGCAGTTCCGACAGGCATGCAAAGGAACCTGATCCAGGCTGGGCAGTTCTGGGAAACACATGCTTTGAGACACCAACTAACATTCTCAAACATGGGATCCGACGAGGCAGCTCTTAACTGAGATGGGATGTGCTGCGCTGGGGTTCTGCCTACCCTGGGCATCGCACCCCCCTAACCCCTCGAGAGCATTTGTCACCCGGTGCTGCTCCAGAGTTAGCTGGAAAGAAAGGTGGGAGCCTGCCTCGTCCTCACCCGGAGGGGCTGGAAGGAGGAAGACAGTGTCTCAGCCAACTTGGGAGATGACTGGCCTCCAGCCAAACTGGGCTTCAGGACTGCGGACAGTGACAGTGGGCAGCAGTTACAGGAGAAGCCATCCCCACAACCCGCTGCGCAGCTGTGCCCACCGGGTAAACCAGGACCATAGGTGCCCGCGCAGCCGGACCCCACCGCTCAGCACACAAACACAGGAGGACCGCTCGGAAGGCAGAGGGAAGACTCCTCTCATTTTGACACCCTCAGGGTGTTGGAAGCATAGGCAGGACCCGTCTTAAACAAAAGACGATAATAAAAGCCTTTCTTCATACTTCCCTACAGGCAGCCCCCACTTCAACTCCGCCGTCCTGCCCATCCTCATGTGTTGGTCCAGATAACCCCACCTCGGGTTTTGACAGGATGAAAGGGAGACGCTCTAGTCTCCACCCCTGTTACACAGGCAACCCCCAAACCCTATAGATGGACCTCCTCGAGCCTGGGGCTCACTGAGAGCCAAGCCCTCCACTCTAAGGGACCCCAGATGCCAGGGTGAAGGCATGCGGACCTCAGGAAGAGCAATCCTCTCAGCAAGGTCTCCAGGGGGCCCTGAGAGCCTGGACCTGACTAGGTCTTCCCCACCCTCATCACCAACGGGCTCACAGGTTCCTAGATTTCCAACCCTGTTGGACTGGTCACCACGCCCTTTATCTCAAACCACACTTTGTTCCAACAAAACCACCTTGTTGTTTAAGTCTCCCTGAGTGTCAGATTTATCATCTTCCTCATAACCCCAGGGTCCCAATTATGATAGGATCATGACACTGGGACACACTAGAGCCAAAAATCTGGACCAAGGTCCCACTCTCTGAGCACAGACCCTCCAAGAGGGACCCAGAAGAGGGTTTAGTCAGAGATCCATCATGCCTCATTCCTTGAGGAACAAAGGCAAGGAGATGTTGGGAGACAAGAGGTATCCCCACTTTTCCCACCCACATCTCTTTGGTGCCTCGGGTGGGTGAAGGTAATGGAGGGTGGGAGGGAGGGCTGGGTGAGCTGACCCCACTTGGTATGTGACAGTGCCCAACCCGGGGAATTCCTCCCAACTAGGAATGGACTGACTGCAAGAAGAGAACCTTGCAGTAATCTGATTAATTAAAAACTATACCTGTTTATATTTTGTGTAGCTCATCACAAGCTGCTTCACCATATTACCCCCCTGTTATTAATTCTTGGGGGCTAAATTATGGGTAACACTATTAAAACATTATCAGAACTAATGAGAAACAATTACTTAGAAAATGAGCCAGGACAAGATTGAGTTGAGAACATCAGTGGTGATCACTACAGATTAGTTTAATAAATCATCAGGTGTAAGGCAAGACTGACTGTATGTATGCAAAGCCCCGTCACGGGAAAATGAAATTGAGATTTTTTTGGCATAATTTTTTCATTAATCTCAATAGGACCCGAGTGGTGTAGATTGTTTTATTCCCTAATACCTTGCCTGAGGGGGGGTTCCCAATAATGTCTTCATTGTTTTACTGAGGTCTTAATGACAATCTGTGACAACCTCATTTTAATGTATAGAGGATTATATCAGTACAATCATGTTTTATTGAAATGGCGAGGGGAACTCCAGCAGAGTCCGGAGTCAGGCACTATCCCTGAGCGCAAGTTGGGAAGTCCCCCCGCATCTGGGTGCGGTTCCCTTCAGATTTACAAGTATTGAACCGCTAACTGCCCTGACATCCTCTCCTCCAGGGACTGACTGGGAAAAGTGTCTTCAACAACGAAGACTTGCCGCCTCCAATTTGAATTTGAAAGTAACTCGTTGCCTGGCATATTTTGCTGCATAAATGGAATAGACCGTGTAGGTTTTTTTTTTTTTTCTTTTCTTTTCTTTTCTCTCCTAAAATATTATGATGAACATCCCAGCCCCTAATAGTTCTTCGGCAGTTCTGGAAACTGACCTTCAATAGGGACGATGAATTTTCTAATGATGTCTTAAGAGAAGAGTTAATACGTGCTTTTTTATTTGAAGGGCATTCTGCTTCTGTGGTTTCTGGTTAGCTTGGAAAGCTAAATGTCTTCCGTTTTGATTTTGATTTTTACCTCTAGTATAATACTTGGAAGGCAGTTGAAGGTACAAAACGGGTTCTGAGATTAACAGCAGGATCTTGTGCATATTGGTGCTGCGGAGGGTCACCGAACCGGTCTGTAACCGCAAAGCTTGCGTCCCAGGCTGGGGGACACTGTCCTCCCAGCCCTGAGACCCTCCCCCCCGCCCCCCCGGCAGGTTTTCACATTGCAACTTAGGGGGAAAGTAATCAGCCGACCTCAACATTTAAATGTTAAAACCTTGGTCTTTCTTTCCGCGCTTTATTTTAAATCGGGGTGGGATGGGGGGTTAAGAGAGCGAACAAATGGAGAATAAATTACTTTCAAATACCTTAGTACCAGAAAGCTTGCGCGGTGGGACCGGGCAGCTTTTTAGTGTTCTGTGACGGGTGGTGGTGGTGAGTTTGTTTAAATTCCAGCGATTATTTGGCAATATATTTCCTTATGAATCTATAAGAATTGCCAACGACGAAAAGAAAGTGATTTGTAGGAAGGAACCGAAATCATCCTTAGCGCCTTTTGGTGGTTTGCTGCCGATCGAGCCCAGTTTCAGCTAAACGGGCTGAAGCCTGCAGATTTTTTTAAATTTTTAAAATGTTTTACAAAATCTTTCGGGATTTGTTTGTCGCTCACGCCTGTCTTTTTTTAATTTTTGTGTTCTTCGGCTGTAAGCGACCCGCTCGGTTTTACTGTTTACTTCTTGCGACGGGGAGGGCCGGCGATCTCGGGGACCGCGCGCCCCGTCGGAAGGACGTGGCCCGCCGGGCCAGGACACGCCGAGTCCGCGTCCCCAGCGCCCGCGCTTCCCGAAGGCTGAGGTCGGGGGCGCCCCGACGCGAAGACCGGCGGGGCCCGGCCGGTGCGCCCCGTGGCCCCGGTCCCGCGCGGCGGCCGCTCCCGGAGCTGCGACCGTCGGGCGGGGCCGGGGCGCGCAGTGGGCCGGGACCGCGGGCCGCCCGGAGCCTGCGAGCCTGTCGCGCAGCCCCGCTGTAATGGTGGCAGATCAAAGGCTGCCCCGTGTCCCCGCGGAGCCCGGAACAATCCCGCGCCTTTGTGCGCTGTTGCTAGGAGCCCGAGAAACTAAGAGAAAGTGTCAGGAGCATGTTAATCAGACTCGTTACAGTGTAACAATAACGTCTCTCTCGGGTCTCCCAGGCCCCGCACACCCCGCGCACAGGCCCGACACCTGCGCGGGGCCCTCGCGCCCGCTCTGGGGACCGGCCGGCCCCTGTGTCTTCCTCCGAAGTCGGCGCCGCGGCCAGGCGCCGGGACGAGGCCCTGGGGGACCTGGCAGCGCCAGGCGCATCTCGCGGGTCCTGGTTTCCCTGACCCGATCCCGGCGCCCTTAGCCTATCCTGCTCGGAGCCGATCTCTGGCCAGGGGACCTGCGGAGGATCCGGGTCCCCTTGCTTTTCAGTCATTGAGTGGAATTGCCCTCGTTATTCAAGCACGGTTTTAGAATCGAGAGAAAAATGAACATTCCATTTCAGATAGCTTTTTAGTGGAGTTTCTTCAAAAGACTCTAACTTTGCCTATTTTCCTATCAAATCCACAGAGGATATTTTAAGTGATAATCCCGAGTTTACAGAAGACAAGCCCAAACTTTGCTAAAAGTAAAGATTTCTCAGAACTTTTTAGAGAGAATCACTTCATGCATTCGTTTATTCATTCAACAAACATCTGTTGAGCCCGACTGGATGCCAGACAGCTAGTCGGAAAGCGGTAGGACTGGTTCCGGATGCACTTTTCTTTTAAAATTAAAATGCCCTTGTGTGAAGTGAAAGGAGGAGCAAAGGCGTAAAATAATGTCAAATGTCAAAACAAAAAGAAGTGCCACTGGCTACTATAGCGACAGTAACAGGAGAGGAGCGAATTAAGAATTTAAAGCGTTTGAAAAACTCGCCATATGCTTTGAAAACCAGCCACTTTTTTCAACTATTTCATCTCCTCCCCAATTCTTTTGGTCCCTGTGAGTTCCTTCAGGCTGCAGTCCTGAAACTAGAGTCCTGCCTGAGGTCTGAGGAACGAAGTCAGCCCTTCTGTATGTTTGTAAACAGCCTGTCAGATTTGCTAAAGGATCAAACACACTGGGTCCTGGCCCCATTCTGCCCTCGGCCAGACACAGGGAATTGGAAAGCTGTGCTCAGTCTTAGGGCAGATTTTGGCCAACTCGAGGTGGTTTTCTCCAATGTGAGCTCTCATTCAGGAATCAGGATGGGCATTCCGGAAGGGCAGAGGGACCACACTTCTTGGTGGAATATAACTGCCAAACCTGAGTCAAAGACAAAGCTTCGTGTCACCAGGAAGAATAGAAAACAACCCACTCTCAAATCACCTGTGCCTACCTATTGACCGAGGGGGAATCCTGCAACAATGTCAGACTTCTCAGTCAGTCAAAATCAGTTTCTCTCTCACACTGTGTGTGCAGCATGTAGACGTATAGAAAACTGGACATGGTCCCAGGGATTAGTCTAAGCCCTGGAAGGAACTTTCCAGATTCCCTTCATTACATAAATAAGAGAGTTGATATACTGAAAACCCCATCTTATGAAAACAAAAGAGACCAAACAGTGACTATATTGTGATGTTAAAATACCTAGCTAAAGGGGAGAAATTCAGGGAAAAGAAACTGTTTTGCTGCGGGGGTGGGGGGAATGTTTGTTTGTTGTCTACATCATGCCACATAGCTGGTTTGGCTGGGTTTTGTTTTTTTAAACAATGAATCAAATTGCCTTAGTTATTCAGACACAGTAAAGGAATCAAGAGAAAACGAGCATTCCATTTCAGATAGCTTTGTGGTGGAGAGTTCCTTCAGAAGGCTATCCACTCTAGGCTTCTGGCTTATTTTTGTCGTTTTTTTTTTTTTTTAATGGGCTCTTGAGTTCCATGGAAGGAAGAACATAAAACCAACATGAACTTCTGGCTTAGAATCTCTGGGAAAACTGTGTTAATAACCCAAACTCCCAGATGAGGAGAGGAGCACATCTGTTTCCTCCGTGGGATTTCCAGGGACTGGGATTCATGCAACAGCTTCCAGGGGAGCTCTGTGATGCTTTTCCCAGTGTGCTGTGAGGGAGCTCCGGCCACCAGGAGCTTCGCTGGCATTTCCTCACCAGCCCAGCGACACATCGCCTCCCCCAGGGGCCCTGGCCACGGGGCAGGTGGACTGTGCCCGGCTGCAGGGCCTGACACTCCTGTGCAAAGGCTCTACACAAGCTGTAATCCCTCCCTCTCCATCATACCCAGCAAACTCCTAACCATTTTCCAAGACACAACTTGAAGACCACTTCTGTGAAGTCTTCCCAACTACCCAGAGACAGCTTGCTGGCCCTCTCCCAGTCCTTCCATTGCATTGGATCAGATTTCTATTGTAGTACTTTGTGTGTGGTGTGTCCCACAGCAGTGTGGAGGCCCTGAACAGTGGACATTGCCATGTACCCCAGATCCCTCTCCTGCTCACCTCTCACTCCCCACCCCCATCCCACCCCCAACCGCCACCCCCCCCCCGCAAGAACTCGCTAAAGGTGTGTTCATTACAGTTAGGCCCTGAGACGTCTGTTCCTCCATCAGACATCTTGCCTCCCAGATTTGTGCAAATATTGGCCCTTTTAGTGCACTTGCTCAAGGTCACACAGCTGGCAAAACCAAGACTTCAACTAAAGTCTGGAAATGAAACCACTAAACCACACAGTTGCACACCCGAGAACTCCCCAGATTATAGCTTCACATTAAGTTCCCGACGAAGGAAGCTCTAGATGAGTTTTTTGAAGCAACAGGAAAATAGCTGAAGCCTCTTTTTCAACAGCTGCCTGCCTCAGAGACAGTGCCTGACCCTGGCAAGGGTACGTGAACTCATCACAATTCAAACAGCCGGTCATCCAGTGCAGCCAGGGAGCTGGGCAACCAGGCAAGTCCAACCTCGAGGTAGGCCTTCATGCCCCCCATCTCTGCCCCTCAGACTAAACAAACAGTCCCTCGCACATTTTGCAGGATGGCGCACTGGGGGGGAATGGCCTAGTGGCCATGGAGAGTGTCGTAGGTGGCATGAGGAAAGGCGTTCCAGTGGAGGGATGAAGGAGCAGGACGCAGACTCAAGGACAGAGCCGGGTTCACTCCCCACGCCTCCTCTTGTACCCTCCCCACTCCTGCGGCCCTACCCTCATGGCCTCCATCATTCTCTGCATCACTTCTCATTCCATATAGTCCCTCCTCCAGCTACTGTCCTGCTTCCATTTCCCGTTTCCTTTTTCTTATAATTTTACCTTCCTTCCTCTCCTCGCAATTCCCAAACCAAAAAAAAAAAATTAACAAATGTAGGAAAGAAAACAAAAGTGGCTAAAAATGTACATTTCTAATTTTTTTCTGTGTTTTGGAAGTAAATCTAGTGTCTTAAGCTGTGAGCTGCTTGCAGGAAGCTGCGTAGTCCTTCATTTACTGTGAACTTGGCACAGGAAGTTTACTGGCCCATTTTACTGCAGAGCGCCTGAGTGCAGAGGACAGCTAATGCTGCACTTTGGGAATCAACGGAGAAATGTCAGTGAGGCTGCTAATTATTCAGTAAATTAAATATTGCTGCCACAGCTGCTATTTCTAATGTCCTACATTTGATCATGCTGTCTTAATGCAGAGCCAACATTCAGATTCTATTTAAGCGATAAAGAAGATGAGGACCTGGCAAACTGGTTATTGGTTCTTTATGTTTTAGGAGAAGTCATTTGAGTGTGCGGCCTGAAACTCACGTAGGAACCCAGAATGATGCTTACACATAACAAAGTTTAAGGATATAAAATTTCATTTCTATCCTTTTCTTAACTTTATTTCGGGGGAGGACGTTACCAGAAAGGTAACAATAAATGATTATTTATAAAAACAGGTATTTTCAAATTATGATAAGCGTTCCATTTAAGATTACTGAGGATGTGACCCCCCCCCCAAAATCATTTCTTTCAACTTTGCTTCATAAAGACCTTTTTAAAAAACAATCAGTCTTTGTATCACCTAAGGAATTTTAAACTGTGACATATATTTATGAGAATATTTAAGGTGAATATTTTCAAAATAAGTAGCAAATGAATGGGTCGTGGATTTGCATGCACTGCCTCTGGAAATGAGCACATTTGAAAACAGTTTGTTCAAAAGGCGCCATTGGCCTTTTCCCTTCCTTCTCAAAGAGCATATGTGTTGCATTAGTACTCAGAAAAGAGCGTGTTTTCATAGCCTCTAGTGCTGCGTTTATAAAAATCATGATGATTTTAGGACTGCACCTTCATTTTTTGAATTTTCAAAACTTGTCCCTTTTTGCTCTTTTATTTTCTTTCAACAAAACAAAGACCGGAGAACCCCTTTAAGAAATTTTATACATTCCCACAGAGTCCCAGTTTGTTGACCTTCAGGCCACAGAGTAAAACCTTTCTTTTAAGTCAAGCATTCCCCATTGGGAAGCACTCCAGCTTTTTCTTTTTATGAGGAATTTTAACTGCTGGACTTAATTTAATTATTGTATTTTGTACATACTCCCAGGAGCCCCAGGGCATGAGCTTTACTTTTTTCAAAACTTTCAAATGAATATCTTTAGAAATGCACATTTCTGATGGTAACCTTACTTCTTCCACTTGTATTTCTAATCTAAATACCAAACTTGGATCATTCTGTTTCCTGACTTATTCCTGGAGAGGCTTCAACCTCACATCTCTTTGCCACAGATACTGTTCTTGAGTAGACATGGAATATAGTCATTTGAGTCCAGAATGTGGGAACCCGGGTTTCATAACAAGAAAATAAAAACCATCTCCAGTTCAACTACATTTTAAAACTTGATGGTTCTGGGGACATAGTCTTCAATAAGAAGGGTTCCTAGGTTGAAATCAGTAGCATGCTGGTCCCATGGCTGCAGTCTGCCACCATCTGTCCCTATAGTTTCTATGAGATATTCCCACAACATCAGCTGTTCCTCCCAGATCCCAGCAGAGGCTCATGTGCGAACACACACACACACACGCACACACACACACGGAGTTGTCATCCCAAGCTAATGGCAAAGATTCAATATCTTCATTTCTCACCTCTCTTTATCCATAAACATTTTCATTCAAGCCTTCTGATTTCCACCTGGAAATCAAAAACTTCGACCACATCTTGACTCTCAAAGGTGAAAAATAATTTTTTTGGTATTGACTTAAAACTCATATAGGAATATTGGAATGTGGAACGAACATAAACTTTCCAAATTCATAAGCTCTGTCCAAAATATTTCATGAGGGTTGGGCCACTTATGAAGTAAGTTTCATTGTAGGACTTCTGAGACCTCTGAATTTAGGAAGATGTTTTTAAGCAGAATTATCTGCTAGGTGAATCTGATTTTCTTATTTATTTTGATTTAAAATTTAAAATTATAGATACCACAGCATTTTGGTGCCAGAGAAGGACTTTTGAGATCGTCTAGGCCAACGATCTGGACCCTGGCTGCAAATTAGAAGTACCTGGCAAACATTTAGTAAATACTCTAGTCTAACCCATCATTTTGCAGATTAAAAAGAGAAACAACCAAACAAAACTCTGAAAGATGCAGGATGGCTTTTACATTAGAACTGTCTAAAGTACAATACTGTAACATCATTTGGGAACTCCTGGCCATGCTAATCTTTACAAAGCAAACTTAATTAAGTTTCCATAATTATGTTTTGGGCCACACGAATTGTAAAATAGTTGACTGATTCTTCCCACATGATACACTTTCTAATTTTATACACATTCACATCCCTCGCTGATCACAGAATAGGTTGGAATAATCACAGCCTTGAAATGTCTCACATTTAATTTTTAAAATAAGGTATACTTGTGTAGATGGCTGCCCTTCCTGAAAATTCATTTAAGTTTGCCCTTTGCAGTGGCAGTGTCATGCTTCTTGACTAATATTCTGCAAATTTATTTTTCTTACATATATTTAAAATATATAGGCAAAAAGCAGTATTTCTCCTAGTGTCATCTGACAATCACAAAACAGATGAACCTTAGAGCTTTACATTGTACCATTTTTATAAAAACAGAAGCAAAGAGACATCAAATAACAACTCATCCGAGTGAGAACGACAGCCCCACGAAGGCAGAATTGAGCTTAGCTATCACTTCTGACGGCCTCAGGAGAGCAAAGGGGGGCCACGCTGAGAGCAAGGGCTCCTTCTGGTAAGAAGCCTCAGCTGGGGGCTCCGCGGGCCTTTGAGCCAGCTTGGTAAACGCTTGCCCTCACCCCCCTCCCTCAAGAACAGCACCTCCCTCACCTTTCCCGCTCCTCCTCAGTTGCCTCCTTCTCCCCCTTCCCCATCGGGGATGGCGGATGGCGGATGGCGGGATGGCGTGCTTGCAGATCACGAAGGGAAAAGGAGAGCTCCAGTCACTTTGACTGGAGGGCCAAGGACCTCCCGGGAGAGATCCAGGAAGCTTTGATCTCAATTATTTGCCTTGGGCTGAAAGACCTCTGTTTGGCCGATCCTCTAGGATCCTAATAAGGCCAGGACCTGGGATCACAGATGCAAACCTTTTTTCTTTTTCTTTTTTTTAACAAAAGGAATGCTGAGATGCAATGATTAAAGCTGTAGAGTTACTAGGAGACGGTAAGTTAATATAGGTCATACCTACATAAGAATACGTTCATTAATTCACTCCTCCAGCAGATACTAATTGAGCTTCTGTTGTGTGCCTGCGGTGAGTGACGTCACTGTGGTAGTGATGGGCTATGAGGGTAACCCTGGGGTGGCCCTAAGGCCCCTGTGTCCAGTAGCTCCATCAGAAGGGAAAGCAGGTGGGTGGCTAAAGCCTTTCTTATTCTGGTTCTCCCGCCCCACCCCCGCCCTGCATCCTGTTCTAATTACTCTTCCTTATCCTTTACAACAAACATGAAAATTAACCAACATCATAGCTCCAGGCCTGAGACCAAAAAAAAAAAACGAATAAAGTATCTTAGAGGTAGATTCCCATTAAAAAAAAAAGTTTATAAAAATTTTAATGGCAAGAACTGCTGAAAAGTTTGCCCCTGCTTAGTTATTTCACTTTCTGCTCCTTTACTCTTTTCTGTACATTCCAAATTGGCTACAGTGAACCCATATCACTGTGATAGCCAAGAAATAAGATGAATGATAAAATAAGTAAATGTAACTAGATGGGATTTTGGATTATCCGTATTTTCTAAAATGGACATTTATAAGTTTTGTAATCAGAAAAATGTGTGTTACCATTTAATGTTATTGTTGTTTTAAGTAAGGATGACTAGAAGTGAGGAAAATAAGTCTAGGCAAAAATTAGAATTTGGATGAGAGCGGAAGTTCATTATTACAAGAGTAGTCAGAAATTGGACCAGAGAAAATTTAAAGCAATAAGCTTTTTGACTGTCAAACTAAATCATTTTTTGAGTGATAACCTCCAAGACCCAGCACTCACAAGGCTGATGGCAGTGAGGCTAGGTAGTCCTCCTGGAAAATATTTGGCAATGAGTGTCCACAGACTTATTGTCATTTACCTGTGCCTTTTACGTCTGGATCTGGGAAATTCTGTGATCCTAAATACAGAAAAAGCCTCATTCACAAACACAACTCACAGTTGCGTCATTTAAATTAGAGAGGCATGAAAACCATGGAAACCATGATGGAATATTAGGCAGCCGCTTAAAGCTTGTGTTTCTGAAGAAAATAAGAAAAAGGTTTGTTCAAAAACAGATACTGGACTTCCCTGGTGGCGCAGTGGTTAAGGATCCGCCTGCCAATGCAGGGGACACGGGTTCAATCCCTAGTCCGGGAAGAACCCACATGCCACGGAGCAACTAAGCCTGTGTGCCACAACTACTGAGCCTGCACTCTAGAGCCCGCAAGCCACAACTGCTGAGCCCGTGTGCCACAACTACTGAAGCCCACGCACCTAGAGCCCTTGCTCTGCAGCAAGAGAAGCCACCACAATGAGAAGCCTGTGCACCCCAACAAAGAGTAGCCCCCGCTCGCCACAACTAGAGAAAGCCCACGCGCAGCAACAAAGACCCAATGTGGTCAAACAAGAAATAAGTAAAAAAATAAAATAAATTAATTTTTAAAAAATCAAAGAGAAAAAAAATTCCAAAACAATCCTCCAGATACCAAGCTGTATATGTAGAGTCTGGAGCTGGACTGTCTGGCCTCTACTGCTTATTTTGAGTAATCTTGGGCAAGGAACTAGCCTCTCTGTGCCTCAGTTTTATTATCTGTGAAATGGGGGTAATAGTGGCACCTAGCTCATAGAATTGTTATGAGACTTAATTGAGTTAACGCATATAAAGATGAGTACCTGACACATCAGGGCCCTCAACAAATGTTAGCTTCTATTACTATTATAATGTGATTACAACCATGTTAAAAAGAAATCACAACAGGAGAAAATACACCAAAATGTTAGCAATTACTGTGTTTGGATGTCGAGACTACTGGTGATTTTCATTTTGTCTTCTTTGTACAGTTTTGTGTTTCCAAATTTTTCATTAAATATATATCAAAATTTTAAAAACTAATTTAGAGCTAATTATAAACAAAATCTATGTTTGAAACACTGCTTTTGATCGTTCTACAGTTAAACCTAGTAGGCCCTGAGTAGAGAGGCCCCGGCAGGAAGTTTTCATATGATCTGAAACCTCCTGCTGCCAGGACTCAGGCACCGGCTTCCAAGGACTCCTTCTGCCTTGGGCACCACGGTCACTTCTTGTCACAGGAAGGACAAGCTTGGCTGTGTCGGGTCGTGGGCTGCGCCCAGCATTGGCATGAAAGTAACCTGATTTCCAGTGCCCCCTCTGCCACTTACTCCCTGTGTGTTCTGGGGAAAAGCCTGCTCCTTCTCCATAAGGAGAGATCTTGATGCGGTTAGCAGCCTCAGAGAATTAGAAAAGTGGTTGAGGGAATTTCTGAGATACTGCCTCGGTTGGAGGGAAAAGAGATCCTGAACTCTGTGATTCTCCACTCCAGCTGTCCAGCCTCGGAATTCCCTCTCCCAGGGTGGAGGGCCCATCTGCTCTGTTTACACACCTGGACCTGGTGCGAAGGGCGGTTTGCAGGGTGGCTCCCTGACCATTTGTGGAATCATTCCTGCTTCCAAGCAGCATGCTACAGGCAAGCCTTCAAAGAAATACCAGAAGCCAAGTGCACTCTCTGTCATCACTTAATAATGCTTGAAGCTTTTCATATAACAAAAGGGGATGAAACAGCCCTACCTCACATTGTGGGAACCCAATAATTCTTCCATTGGCTCTACACCAAAAGGGTTTTCTCTTACCTTTAAATATTAGATCTGACTAATGTGGGCCACCAATGCTCCTGGTAAATAAAATAGGAATAAAATAACTGTTTGCAACTTGACTTCATCACACACTATGGAAAGGAGGGAATTGATAAGTTGCGATGACAAATAACCTAGTATTATTTTTGGCAAAAATAGACAAATGTGTCAAATTTAAAGAATGTCAGCATCATTTTTCTCTATCTATTCTTGTGAGGTTGGAATCAAACCACAGAGACAGAAATTTTATCTACTTTCTTCATCCCTAGCACTGAGCATGGTACTTGTTCTTAATAAATTTTTGTTGCATGAATTAGTTAATGAATTGATGAACCAATGAGACAGGGTTTCTTCTATATTGTGTTAGATAGTGGGGCTATAGAAACAAATACCTCAGAGTCCCACTCCTAGAAGCTCACTCTAGTAGTGGAGCCAGACACACAAATAGAAAATGACTCAAATACAATGTGATTGATTCCTAAAATCATACCACTAATGTTTCATGTAGTCATGTTTCAGCTCCTCCTATGTGTCAGGTACTTATACACAGTAAAATGTAATCCTTTCCTTCAAAGTTCACAGTCTAATCTGGAAAACAAACACGAAGCACAAGGCACAATACCACCAGGAAAGCAAACCAGAAATATGGACTTGATAGAGAGGCAGCATGGTATAATTTAATCATGTAGACTCTGGCATCAGACTGCTTGAGTTCACAAAGCTGTGTGACTTTGGACAAGTTGCTTAGCCTCTCTGGCCTTTAACTGTCTCATTTGTAAAATGAGGTTAATACTGGGACCTATCGTATAGGGATGTTATGAGGAGTAAATGAGTTAATATCTGTAAAACTCAGGATAGTGCCAAGCTTGTACTAAATATCAAATACAAATAAATCTTTCCTGTGTTCTCTGAATTTTAAACTCTCATTAAGAACTCTGTTTGGCTTTCTCTTTGTGCATGCCTGATGATTCTCCCCAGATAGGACTTGTGACCAAACATAACTCCAAAACTGTGGACTCGGGTTAATCAGGGAAGGAAAGGTAAGATTCCTGTCTGTTTGTGGAAAATAATGAGCATTTAGCCAAAAGAAAAAAATTCTCAAAGCCAAGAGACACCTAGATGAGGATTGCAAATTCATTCTAAATAACCACTACTCCCTTCTCCCTGGTCCAGGGCAGACGTGGCTAATCAACCTCAGAATCCTTTCCAACTGAGTCTAGAATCAGGCTCAGAATTGTTTCCAAACAGGGCCCCAGGCAGTGACTGTAAACCAGTGCCAGTCTCTGTGTCTCCATGTCTCTGGCCTAAACCTTACCTTAGGGTCAGCCTCAGGGTCATTTTTCTCACTGGACACACGGGGCGGCCTTCCTGTCGCCCTGCTGCCAGAGGCACAGTGTGACAGTCCTTCTCCCAGGACTGAAGCCCAGCTCCCACAGTGGCCTGCCAGCCCTCACTCCTGAGAGATCACCAGTCGAGCCGGTTCTACTCTGCCCTCCCTTGTGGGTCCACGGCCACTGGCTAACTCTGTGACCTCAGCTAAGCAAGTAACTTAACCCCTCTCTGAGCCACCGATTCCTTCTTGGTAAATAGAACCTCCCTCAAGATTCTCGTGAGGATTGAATGTGATCATGCATGTGAGTGGCCCCAGCTGGAGTGGGCTCTCGGTGAAAGGTAGGTGCCGTCTTCCCGCCAGCCAGGCACAGCACCTTCGTGACTTCACCCCCAGGGTCCTGCATAACATAGAACAGGGCTGGGGTGCTCCTGTCTAAGGCACCAGGGCCCCCACTCAACTGTCAATGAACTCAAGGTCATATGGGCTCCGACAGCCGGGAATAGGTGAAGGCCAGGGGGGTAGGAGGGGTGAGGAATGGGGAGTGAGGGACGCCTGAGGTGTGCACAGGGACTCCGTCTCAGACCCTCTTAGGAAACGATGGGAGGGGGCACTGGGGGGTTTACATTACTCCCATAAGCAGAGAGGGGGCCTTGCACACGGCCCAGGGTGAGACCACAGGGACAGTCCCTCCTGTCTGCCTTCTCCACCTCCTCACTCAGGGCTAAGACCCCCTATTTCTGGAGCCGCTCTCATTACCTCCTCCCAGCTGGACCTCGGTATGGACGACTCAGTTATGAGTTCCTGTCTCCTCTTCAAGTGAGAGGGTTGTTCCCTGAGAAGCCTTGGCTGTCTCCCTCTGCCTTGTCTTACCGAGTATGTGTGTGACATCCCTCGCCATCACCCAGAGGAACAGGTCCTGCTCCCATCCCACCCCCGACCCCGAAAAAGCGGCCTTGCACCTTTTGGACCCAACCCATGTTCAAGTCCAGCAAGTGAGTCAAGGGCCGGCGTCTCCTGGTCATTCACGGGACAGCCTGTGACCCTCCTCTCCTCCCTGTACCCACCACTCTTCCTGGGCCCAGCCTGAGAGGCAACTCCTCCAGGGCCCTTCTCTTAAAGGCTCTGTCAAGATTTTCAATTCAGGCTTCTCTTTCGAGAGTTTACAAGTCAACTGGCAAACAGAGTGAGCCCAGGTGGAAAGGTGCCTTACAAGGGAGCTCATCAAGGCAGAGAGCCCAATGCAGCCACTCGGCACTGAAATCTTGGCTAATTTAATATCTACAGTAAACATGGATTTGTGGGGAATGCAGCCGCTTCTTTTAATTGCTCCAAATAAATATCCCGGGTAATTTTAAGAGAGACGTCTGCAGCAGCAGCGCGAGCCTTATATTACCAGGAAGTGCTTCGGGGTATTGTGTGCTGAGAAAGGCGTTACATAAATTGAAACTCCTTTTGCTCAGAGCCGAGTCCTGAAAGTTCATGCCGTGAGAAACATTTCTCACCGTGCACAAACTGAACTGTATATAAAATTAAATTTTCTGATTAAAATCTGCATTGTTGGACCTCCTGCTGGCTGCCACCATTTTGCCGAAATAAGATACTATTTGTGGTAATGGCAACGAGAGAAACCTGTTGGTTGTAAACTGGCTTCACTCTTACAGCTTAAAAATCTGGAGAGCTTTATTGTGCAAACATTGCATTTTCCATACAAATGTTACAGAGCCAAGCTTTACTACTGATTCATCAGCCAGGGTGCAAGCGGGTTTTCTGACCCTGACAGCCCTAAATCTCCTGCACGCCCAGCCCAGCCCTGGGAGGTGGAAGGTGCCAGCAGGAGGATGAGACGGGCATATATAACTGTCTGCTGTTTTTTAATTTAAAAAATATTTTTCTTCACAAGCGCATTATTATTTGAGTGAGGAAAGAATATAGAGGAAAAGATGGGGCCTAGGAAGAGTTCAAATTTAAGAGACCACCCTCCCCCAACCCCTGGCCCAGGAAACTGACAGGATTATTGCCTTTTAAGGATTTACCCATCCCAGCCCCCAGCCCCCAGCCCCCAGCCCCCAGCCCCCCTCTCTCCACTGCCACCTCCAAGCCCCAGTTCTGAGAATCAGCCTCATAGAAATCAACTACAACTCTGCACAGCACCACCAACAGAGGCGTCCAGGCTAATAATTTTGTTTGACAAATGCAGAATCTGGAACCAAGAAATGAAGGTTGTTTTTTCCTAAGAAGGTGTGCGCTCGAAATTAGAACCCCAAGGGCTGATTTTCGTCTTTCGTTTCCCTAGCCTTCAGTTCATAAGTGAACGCTTTCCAGAAGTCCGCATCGGCCAGGCACACATAAATATTTTTTACTGCCTTCCATCCGTTAGAATAGATTGTCTCTCTCTTTCATTTTGTAAATCATTCTGTTGCTTGGGTAATCCAAAACAGCTTTGACTTAAAAAGGAAGAAAGGGTGGGGTGCGGGAGGATTTAGCAAAACGATTGATCCAGTTCGCTGTAGCTCGTATTTTGACAAAACAAAGCCAAAACGAACTGATTTCTTAAGGAACAACCTAGTCTGAATACGATGAGTCTCACCAAATCTTTTTCTAGAAAAGAGCATGCAGGTTACTGGTACAACCAGTGCTAGAGTAGAATAAACTAAGCCACCTTCTCTGAGGGAGCAAATGCAAGGGAAGTGGGTTGAGGTGAATGGGAACTCAAGGAGCCCAAGTTCAAAGGCACAGCCCACCTGGAAGGCAGTGAGGTAAAATGGGTGGGATCTCACACACACCCCACGTAGGGCTCAGAGTGTCCTTTTGCAGCTTCTTTGCCCTAAAAGCCAACCCTAGGTATTCATATGCATTCATCTAAGCTGTCCCACCTGTGGGGAAAATAGCTGGGGGTAGAAGCAGGAAGTGCCCAGTAGGGTTCCTGACCCAATCCCCTGCCACCACATATTACCTTTCTATAGATAAGAGCTTGGGGAAACTACTATTATTATGCCTACTTCTGTTTCAGTTGCATAATGATTTAATAAATTAAAATAATTTGCAAATCTATGAATTAGCTATTTTTGAAAATTATTCCATTGGCTTTCTTTTTTTCCTCTAAACCTCCCTTGTATTTTCTAGTCTTTCATAGTTTCCGTGACTCTAATTAGCACCAACCTGAATTTCTTACATGGTCATAGAGTGGGAAAAAATTATAATCTGTTTCCCTTCTTCTCTTCTTAACTAACCATCCATATATGCCCTCTATTTGAAAACCAATAATAAAGTGAGTTATAATATTTCATCCACTCACTCAATAATGTCTTGAATTAACTGGGTGCTAAGAGCCAGACTATTATCCCTCTCTCACTCAAGAGTTCTGTCAGCCTGAGGAATACATCAGAAGTCCCAGCTTTACTGTCTTTTAAACCAGGATTTAAAGATCCCAGGAGAGAGACTTCCCTGGTGGTCCAGTGGTTAAGACTTGCGCTTCCACTGCAGCGGGCTTGGATTTGATCCCTGGTCGGGGAACTAAGATCCTGCATGCCGTGCGGTGCAGCCAAGAAATTCTAAAAAATGAAGGAAGGAAGGAGGGAGAGAGGGAGGGAGGGAGGAAGGAAGGAAGGAAGGAAGGAAGGAAGGAAGGAAGGAAGGAAGGAAGGAAGGAAGGAAGTCAATATACAAAAAGAACTTACATGTGATGGTGCCCCCTTCTCCCAACTTCACTTCCCTCCTTTGCCTCACTTCCTGCCTCTTTGCAAGTAACCAAGCATCCCTAGTCCTTTCCTTGTTCCCTATAGGGCTCTGCTGCCCAAAGGATCCCTTTCCATGGCTCCATTATCTCCTGTAGTCTTGAGCAAAGATGGAATGCTTGACCTCCCCATACCTCTGCCCAAACTTTGCCCACATTTTTGCTCCAGGCTTCCATTGATTTCTTTGAATAGTCATCAATTGTTTCTATAAGCAAAAGTCATCAACAATATTCCACTGACTTTCCAGTTTGCAGCAAGAAGACATGATACCTGTCCCTGTATGGAGCATCAAAAGTCAAGAACAAGACAGATGCATCCAAAAATGATTCAAGATTTAATAGGCAGAGCGAACCAGACCCTGCTCGTGTGCCCTGGCAAGCACAACCATCGAGTGGGCAAACCCTGACAATGGGGCAAGAGGGAATAGCAGGGGTAAGGAGGAGCCCCAAGGACCAGTGGTACTGCCACCATCCCACCACCAAAGCCAAGGCCCTCATGCCCAGGCATATACTGAAGGGCTAGACAGTGAGGCCCTGCCCGCCTTTAGGGGTATTGGTGGAGATTCCTAAAAGGGATGGAAATCTCAGTCTCCACCTCAACAAGAGATGGGTTCTCAGATAGGCAATCTGCAATTCTGATGGATCGCCATCACCCAGTTTTCTTCCCCATTGGTTCTCCAAAGAGAAAAGCCAAGCCCCCTCCCTCCATGAACCTGCTCTTCCATCACAGATCAGAAAGGCTCCAGGTTGATCAGGCCGATAGCCCTGGCAATCACTCTCTTCCTCAGCCAGAACGGTGAGTTGAAAACCTGTCATTCACCAGCAAGAAGAAGATCCATGTCAGGCTCATCTCCCTTCTTCTCTCTCCCTCCCCTTCCCTCCCCATCCCTCCATCTTCCTCATGGTATGGAGTGTCTTGTTTCTATCTTACTTCTACTTCTTGTCCCCTTCTTGAGTTCTAGCTCTTTCTTTTGGGTTGGCAGACACCAGAGGGCAACATAATCTCACCAAGTAGTCAGTTCTTTCATTTCACCAGTAGAGGGAAGAGTTTGAGAGAACCTACAAGAACTAGGAGGTGTGTGGAAATGATTTTGAAATATGGAATTAGCTAGTGCAATAGAACTGCTCTCTTTTTTTTTTTTTTTTTTTTTTAATTTATTTATTTATTTATTTTTGGCTGTGTTGGGTCTTCGTTTCTGTGCAAGGGCTTTCTCTAATTGCGGCGAGCGGGGGCCACTCTTCATTGCGGTGCGCAGGCCTTTCACTGTCGCGGCCTCTCTTGCTGCAGAGCACAGGCTCCAGATGCGCACGCTCAGCAGTTGTGGCTCACGGGCCTAGTTGCTCCGCAGCATGTGGGATCCTCCCAGACCAGGGCCCGAACCCGCGTCCCCTGCACTGGCAGGCAGACTCTCAACCACTGCGCCACCAGGGAAGCCCCAGAACTGCTCTCTTAAAGGTTATCTCGTGCCAAGGCATTCTGTTCCCGTTGGTAAATAATCTGTTATAAAACGGTTGCAATGCATATTAACTCACCAGAGCACGACACTGGCAAAATTTCCCTCCAGCCTATATTTTGCAAAGAGACAACTTTTCACGTGATGTGAGACCTGAGATTAAACTAACAGAAGTCCTACATTATTCAAGGTAAAGCTGACACTCCATCCCTTCCTCACCACTTAGTCTTTTGAGATCTGATTTTTATTTTGTTTCTGAAATAATTGGTAAGGCATTTAGCCCTGAATGGCTTGTTTTGAGTACCTGTCATCATAGGACTCTAGGCGCTTTGAGGGTGCATGGGGCTTAGTTGGGCAAGTGAAGCTGAGTCAATCAGAACAATTGATTACAAACCAAGCAGCAGAGCCCTTGGGGCAATAAGTGCCCAAGTAGCCCCTGCTAAACTTGCAAGAGCCTGCTTCACCAGGGCCTGCCCATTCCACCATGCATACTGAGGGAATTAGAGCAGGTTCCTTTTGAAAATGGTTTAGAAGGGAAGGATCCAGAAGTTAAACTTGTGCCACTGAGCTGACCATTTACCAAATAATTACCCTGACCAAGTTAGCACTAATACCTTTAAAAAGTAGACAACATGGAGCTAAGCAATCTGCTCAACCATTGCAATTTGCTCAATTGTTTGGATCTAATTACCTGGCCTGTATATTTTCTGCTTGGTGTCCCCAGCCTTTTAACCATTTCCAAAGCCAGAGCTTTATAGAAAGGGTCTTTGAGAACCCCTTCAGATAGAGTCTGTGATTCTATCCTTCTTTAGATGGATTTTTTTATCCGAGTTGCTGAATTTATCCATATGACTTCGCCTCCATTTCTTCATCAACATCCTTTCTTTAATTACCTAAAGCAAGGGTTCTTATCCTGAGGTCCAGAAGTAGACTTGAGCACTTCCATGAATCCCTTGAAATTGTGAGTAAAATTCTATGTGTATGTACATAATGGTCCTTCGGGTGAGGGGTGAGGGCCCATAAATTTCATCAGATTCTCAAAGGGCTCCATGACCTCCATCTTGTAACGATGCAATCACGGTGTTCACTAGACCAGAATTTCCCCAGTCAATGTGCAAGAATTGGTTTCAGGTGTGTGCTTGAGCCTCTGATCGCCTCAGCCCTTGGGTGACTGGACAGGGCCAAGCATGGCTGGAGCTTCCAAGCTGGTCATCTCCTGCCAAGGGCTGCCCAGTCACTATAAAAATATTATTTTCTCTGTGTGCCACAGTGGATAAAATGTTGGAAGCACTACAGTAAATTTTCACTTTTATCCCATCCACCATCTTTGTACTGTGCATCTCTTCCTTCATCTCCATGGCCTTAATTATCCAGAGGGAAGCTTGGCATTGATTTGGCCACCTGTGGTATAATCTGCACTTCATATCCTTTGCCAGGAAAGAAAGTGGTGTGGTCGTCTCCTCTTCCTGAGAATGCTCCCTGGCACACACAGCTTGGAATTTGCTTTGCCGGCCACATGGTGGTAAGTGAGACCAGCTCATTTCCCCATTTCCTGGGCTACTCCTTTTGCTAATCCCACGCATCTGACCCTTTCCTGTAGTAGCTCGTATGCCAGTTCCCTAAATGGCTCCCAGCTTCATTACCAATATTCCTCAAAAGCGCTCTCATGCAAAGATTCTTTCCAACCAAGTAAGACATTAAAATCTTACACAGAACCCATATATAGCAAAATTCAAACTCAAACATAACAAACAGGGCAGGCAAATTCCCATGACTGCTGGCTGACACAAAGCATCCCAAACTAGCGTGACTGTCCAAGCCTTCCCCTGCCTAGTCAAAAACACACAAAAGTCCTCATGTCCCAGACCGGACAAGCCATCCACGGTCAGTCCAGTCTCATTACCTAACGCTCAGATCACATTGGTTTACTATCACTAGTTTCATAATTTCGGTAAACTAAGAAGTATGCCATTCACTTAGAATTAATTTATGATTCTGACTTTCATATGAATGACTTCAACAAAATCTTGCAACTGTCTGCTGTACCTCACCTGACAATTTCAACATTTTGATCACCTAATTCTTAAATATTCTTCCAGCCCACCTCACATTCCTACTAGAGAATGAAACTATCACCTTCTTTTTACCAGTTAGCCAAGTTGACAGCCCAAAACGTCAACAACGGTTTCTAACATCTTCAAAACTTTCTTCCTCCCTTCTTACCTGAACCACCTGATCTAGACACATCCCTCACCCATAACTTTCTTGTCAATACATCATTTCAAAGATACCTTACTTCTGAGAGGACAGAAATTGCTGCGAATCCATAAGGAACTGTAAGCGCATGTTTCTTAAATATGTAAGTGTAATGTTACTGACGGGGGGGGGGGGGGGGGGGCGGTTACGTAGGATAAAGTAAGGAATGTGAGGTGGAGGATTCCGGGAGGGATGGGAAGAGTCCACACACTCACCATCGCAGAGCCCCAGGTGTGCAGATTTCACTTTGCTACCCAAGGAAAGTCTCAAGCCCACAAAGAAGTCTTTTCTTAAAACCTACCACCTCTAATTCTAAAATAAATTAATTATCCTTAGAATATTTCCAACTATAGTGAGAAGGCTTCTCCCACCGAGTGCTCCTGGCCAGACTGTCACAGAGCGTTGTTCAAGAATGTTTATACCAAGATGAGCTACTTCCTTCTTAATCAAACTGACAACCAGACTGAATTCAGGATCCCTTTACTTGAAGGCTATAATCCCTGGTAAATCCTTTAAGAAAGCAGTTGTATCACTTTTCTATGTATTTTAGAAACAGAGGGAAATACTTGAATAAATGCCTGAAAATCACCAGCAGTCATTTTAAAACCTATTTTTTTTAGACAATATCAGGAGTTACAAAAAAACTATGTGATGGATCCCTAAAATAAAAAATATAGAAAATATCACTTTTTCTTTTTAAGAATAAAATAACGTGTAGATATACAAAATGCAAAAAAAATTAATCTTGTTTTTAACATATTTGCTGAGTTTAAGAAAATGAAATGCTCTACTCCCATCTGCAGCCATTATAACAGTAGATTTACTAGTTATTATTCACTAACCTTAAGTGTGCACTAACTTTCGAAGGGAGAGATGAATACACTTGGGTAAAACACAGTATTTTTTGTTTACTTATGAGTTTAAAGTATAACGTTTTAACATCTTTTCATTTTCTTTTTGATCAATCTAAGAGCTAAAGCTGCTTTCACATATACTTCTGTTGTTCGACCACCTCTAAGTAAATAAGAAGTGCTTTCTACTTGATACTAACTTAATATGGTTTTTCGATGCAAGCCTTTTAAAGCTTCAAGAGCATCAATTTGCAAATCCCCCAACAGTCCCGGGAGGGAGAAGCTATAGGGAAACATGTAACCCAACGGCTCTCGCCTGAGATCCAGCATAACGAAGGGACACCTGGAACCTCAGCTGGCGGCCTTTCATTTTCTGATATATTTCTCTCTTAAAACATAAACGCACAATAGGAAAATTAAGTAGAGAAACAATTCCATATATAGAATAGCATGGTGGGTTCTGGACTTTGACGCCTTTCAAACCCCAGTTATTTCGTGCTGTAGCCAAGTTGAGTGAGCTGGGTGTCACCTCCGCTTTGAAGCCTTCCCTGAGCCACCCCCAACTGCCCCTGCCTGCCCCCGCCCCGACCGTGGACGATCTGCATTATAGCACCTGGCACATTTAAACTGTCCACATCCATTGGCTTCTACGCCACACAACAGACTCCTAGAGAGTGGGGGGAGTGAGTGCCTCCATCACCTGTGTCCCCATCAACTGCCACAGCCACATGACAGAGAGTATGCTCATAAATGTGGACAGGACAAATACTTACATTCTCCAAAATCCCCGTTTTATTTTCTAAATCCCACTTGGCACATTTAGACTGAATCTACTTGCCATCTAGAACAAGGATGAATCAAGCCTTTTAGATTTTCTAGTAAAGCTTCAGGTGGTGAGAAACGCAGGTACTAAGACTCAAAGTGAAGGGAAGCTGGGAAGTAGAGACATGTACGAGGGGTGCATTCAGGACAGGACAGAAGGTGAACGGGAGATTCCGAAGCTGGGGCTGCTGCCTCATGCCCCCAGTGTCTGTGCCTGTGCTTCTACGAACTGACCTCGAGTGGCTTGGCCTTCTGCCTTTCTGTGGTGCTCAAATCCTGGCCCCCACCAAAACCCAAGAGTAAACCTTACACTCCCCCAAGAGGGATAAGGGAACAAAAAGAAACATCAAAACTCAATTTCCATCTTCATCTTTAGACAACACCCTAGTAATATAGTAAGTGCTGATAACGTGCCAGGTACTATGCTAAACGTTTTGTTAATCATGTCCTTTTTTTTTTTTTTTTTGGCATGCAGCTTGCAGGATCTTCATTCCCCCACCAGGGATCGAACCCAGGCCCAAGGCAGTGAAAGCGCCGAGTCCTATCCACTGGACCACCAGGGAATTCCCAATCATGTCATTTTATTTATTTATCTATTTATTTATTTATCTATCTACTTATTTATTTTTTGGGTCTTCGTTGCTGCGCGCGGGCTTTCTCTAGTTGCAGCAAGCCAGGGCTACTCTTCGTTGCAGTGCGTGGGCTTCTTATTGCAGTGGCTTCTCTTGTTGCGGAGCACGGGCTCTAGGCACGTGGGCTTCAGTAGCTGTGGCACATGGGCTCAGTAGTTGTGGCTCGTGGGCTCTAGAGCGCAGGCTCAGTAGTTGTGGTACACGGGCTTAGTTGCTCCGTGGCGTGTGGGATCTTCCCGGACCAGGGCTCGAACCCGTGTCCCCTGCATCAGCAGGTGGATTCTTAACCACTGCGCCACCAGGGAAGCCCAATCATGTCATTTTAATTCACACAACAATCTAACAAGTTAGTTCTTCTTGTTAACGCTTATCCCCATTTTATAGAAGAGAAAGCTGAGGCTTGAGGTTGCTAAGTAATTTGCCCAAGGTCCCAAAGCAGGAGAGATGCAGGTTCAGGATATGAAACTGTACTGATTCACAGCCCATGTTCATGAGAATTCTTTCCTAAACCTCAATCATGGATGACACCATCTCGATTCTCTCCCTCACTGATGTTAATATTTAGGGGAAAGGAGAAAATGTTTGCTACAATCTGACCGCTGCTCACCTCTGAAAAAGAAGTGACAAAAGGCCAGATGTCAGCTCCAGGCCCCAATGTGTGTTAAAGCGGTAAGAAAATCCCCACGTGACTGGATCACAATAGCCCATTCTAGAAAATTCTGAGACCCGAGGTTCAAAGCCGACTATTTCTGCGTTTTTAAACAACAGCTCCACTGGCCTGCTAGCTTCAGACCCTAGCATCTAATTTGCGATCCTGCGAAAGCCTGTTAGGAGGATTTCCATATAAAAGCACCCAGCACAATCAACTTCTGGCCTTTCCCACACACAGATCCGCAGGACCAGCCTGCCTCTCCAGCACGCCAGGGGCACTAGGTGTTTAATTTGGAATCTGATAGCTGCCTAAATTTTGAGGTATCCCGTAGGTGCCGCACACAAAGAATCCTCAACGGCCACTGGCAGAAAATCTTAGAAAAACAATCCTCCTGGTTGTCGGAATCACAACTACCACTTTCACTCCCCGCCTCCCTGTCACGGAAGAGGCTGTTGTGACTTGAATTACAGGGGCCCATGTGGACTACCTGCCGTCCAAATGCGCATGTGACAATGGACACTCCTTTGCTGGCCGGCGGTGTTATTTCAGACACTGTTGGACAGATGGGCTCCGTTCCGAGCGGGGAAGAGCCACACCTCGGAGACGACATGTTTTATAGGGCTGTCTCCTCGCCGCACACAAAGTATCCTCATCGTTTTGCCGGGGTCGGGGCAGACATCCGAACATCAGAAGGACGGTTTCTCCTCAGCATCCTGTCTCCAGCCTCAGGGCCTGCGTGCAATTTCGGGGATCCCGGTTGTCGGCTGGCCCCCCGCCCGCTCCTGTGGCTGCCATGTGTGGGGCATGTGCCTGGGCCTCGGCAGCTGTTGGAACACAGTAAATCCATTCATACTGACATATCCCAATGACTAACACGGGCTTAGTGAGGAAACAGAAGCGTTTGACAAGCAGAAACAACTGAATTACTTTTAGAGGGGTGAGGAAATGACACCCCCAAAGGGCTTGATCTCGCCATTTGGTTTGGATGGGGGACTCACCATGGGAGGCCACCCGGATGTCACCCCAGCCACCTACCATCATTAATTCTGAGCAGAAGAGGAGCCCGGCCAGTGTTTCGGCAACAGGAATGAGAGGTCTAAAGAGATGGTTATTGGAGACCACACTGGACATGAAGAAGATAAATCACTCAAACCCAAAGACTTAAAGTGAGAGGCAGTGTCACTTTGTAGTGTGGAATGTGGGCTTTGGAATCAGACAGAACTGGGGTTCAAATGCTCGTTCTGCCACTTATCCCATGATGAGCCGTGAAACCGCTAAGCCTCTGTTTCCTCGCTTGTAAAATGGGGATATGGTAATGGCATTCCTAGCTAATGGAGCTCTTTCGGGAATGAGTGAGACCATCGGATAAAGCACTCAGTACGGTACGTGTGTGTATAAAGCCTGATATACAATAAGCACTTAATTAACCGTAGGTAGTAATCATAACAGTACGTTTTAATGAGAGGACAATGAACTTTGTGTTTGTCCACATATGCAGACAGGTAACAGAATTCACCTTGCGCTAACTGATGTAGCTCCTGAAGCAGTGTGGAATCAAAAGGAAGCTCGACCCTTACTGCTTCAAAACACACTTCCTCATCAGGACCCCACCACCGCCACCTTCTTCAGAACCTGGGTCATGAGGTGAGTTGCAGAACCATCTAGGGCTTGAAGATGTCAGGGCCCCACCCGACTTGGTGTTCTGAATCAGACCTCAGCAAACGCTCTCCTGCCTAATGTGGATCATTGTTAAGAACATGTCCCCACGCCACTGCCATTAACTATAGGGCAGCAATATGCATGGATCTTTACCCATGGCTTTAGGGATGTTTCAGCCCACAGAACCTACTGGACTGGATGTTATTAACAAGTACCATACAAATAGAGTACTCCAGGTTCCCTCAATGCTACATCAAGTGCACAGAATTTTATTCCCCTGCAACAGCAATCACCATAATCCCCACTTGTGGAGTGCGCCTACTGATGATGTTCCTTTTGGACATCGTAAGTCCACCAGTCAGAACCCACCAGAGCCCCCATCTCGAGCTAGCAGAACAGGGAAGTATGTCTTGTTCACCCCAGCTGTCTACCCCAGGAAGCCGGCCAGGGAGGTCACGGACGGGGCACTTTATAACCAACTCTGATGCAATGAAAATGGGAATTACCCATGATTAACATCTAGAAATAGGCTGGAGAGAATATGACAAGAAGAGAAACATAAATCTGATTATGCAAAAGGATGAAAGTGGACAGCTTTGGAAGAATTCCGCTTGCTTCCAGGATGGCCTTCTCCCGTGACCTCCTCCTGTGGCCACGCCAGGGCGGGCTGTGTCCACAGCTTCCCCCAGCTCCCCAACCGCCAGCTCTAGCTGAGTCTGCTCATCCTTTCCTGGTCCTGCCTCGGGCCTGTGGTCAGGGCCTCAGGGTTGCTTTGGTTCTTCCTTCAGAGTTCATCACTAAAGAGGCATCTTGCTTCCCCTGCCATGTTTTAGTTGAAGCTTATATATTTTCTTAATGACAGAAGTATGAAAACTGCTGTGGTTCAATGGCCCTCTCTCTCCCATCGTGACCCAGCAGACACCCAGTGCTTGCTCCCTTTATGGGCCTCCTTGTCTCCTCCTTCTCCTTCTCCACCGCTGACACTCCTTATTTGCTCTGGCAGCTGTATACCTGGGGAGCATTCGAGTCTTGTGCCGAACTAGCACAGAATATACTGAACTGAACCTAGCAGCTCCAGGTTTCCTTTCAGCCTTCCCCCTTCCATAGTTCTAACCCCCTTGACTCTTTACAGCCACTAATCAACGCCAACTGTTTGAAGATGCAGGACAGAAGAAATTCTGAAGGCTGCCGCTTCCTTATACCTCCCTGAGAGCCGTCTTTGAGGATATAAGGCAAGAGAATTATTGAAACACATTTCATTGATTTATTATTAATTGTCCCTTGGGTAAGCACAGAAAGTACCAAGCAGAGGAAGGCTGCATGACTTGTGGTCACTGAAACACTTTCAAGCGTCTGCCCAGATCCTGAATTTCTGCCATGAACAGGGGAACCAAAGTGAGGAAACACAAGTTATAGAGATTAGACTCCAGGTGAAGAGGAAGGGAGTGTAGGAAGGAGGTGTGGGGTGCAGCTTGCTGAGTAGTGGGAGCAGAGACCAGGCAACTGAGGCAGCTGGCAGAGGAGGGAGGTGGAGGCTTGCTTGGGAGCGAAGCCAAAGTCTACTGTCAGGGTGTGGGATCCAGAAAAATCCCACTGGTTAACATGAATAAATGCCCACTGGCAGAAAGACAAACACTGCTTCTGGTCCAAGAAACAGAGGCCTGAATGGCCAAGGAAAGTAGATTCTTGTCTTCGGGCAAGGGCCCAGCGACACACCAGCTCAGAAACGTGTCCCAAAGGAAGGGAGCATCGTTACTGCCAGCTGAGCATCTCCGAACCCCCATCCGTGGAGGAAGCAAGACGTGGGATGAGAAATAGGTGCGCGTGTGCACGTGCGCACAAACGCACACACAAGAAAATAAAAGTGTTAGCCTGCTGCCTGATCGCACCCAAATAAGGCAGACGTGCCCCAACCAGATGTACCAGGCCTCTTCCAGAGAACTCATTGGTTGTGGGCTGATTTCTACTTCCTGGTGCAATTTACTTGGGAAAAGGGGCCTTTCATCGTTGATATTCTGTGAACTGGCCAGAACCAGATAGACAATAATGAACTTTACAAACCTGATTTTGCAGAATCTGAAAAACACCCCTTGACTGTCGGTCCTCAGTACTTCCTTTCTGCTCACCCAGAGTCCTTCTGTCTTTTATTGATTAGCACAGGCATCGCATGAGCCCCTTCTTAGGGCAAGGGACTAAATCCAACAAGAGGTACCATGTTGTTTTCATTCCCCAAGGATTTCACAGGTAAGTTCCACACTGTGCTGGGGGGTGAGGGGGGATTGTTTTTCTCAAAGGCAGAAAACAGTCCACGTGCTTGTGGTTTTCTACTAACTCAACCTTTACTCGCACTTTGCCTGATCTGTAACTCAAACTCAGTAAACAGGCCTTTTAGGGAACCTGTAAAACCTAGGATACTTTCAGACAACTGGATGAATGTGGGATAAATCAACTATTAGGGAATAAAAAAGATTTGGTTGTTATGTGAGATATATGTGTCTTCAAGTAGTATCACTGATCGTCAGTCTCCTCTGAATACTAATTTAAAAAAAAGACCCAGTAATTATGATCAGTAAATAAATACACAGGAGTATTTAATCTAGTCATAATTTCAAAAGCAACTTGCTAGACTGGCAGTGCAGAATGTTCATCTTATCAGGAAACTGAATTGTCTTTTGAAAAATAAAATGATGAAGGTGGTAGGGACTAGGAGGGGAGAGTTGCTGTTCCATGGGTACAGATTTTCAGATCGGCAAGATAAAAAGTTCTGAAGATCTGTTTTACAGCAATGTGAATATACTAGTGAAATGTACAATTAAAAGTGATCAAGATGGTAGATTTCCTGTTATATGTTTTTTAGTCACAGTAAAATAAATGCAGATATTTAAACAATTATCAAGATGACCACAGCAAGTGTGGAAAAAGTGGAAACAAGAGTGGGACAGTTTTCTCATTTGTTTTCATGGACAGTTTTGACAGCTATAAACTTCTACCAACAAAACTCAGGAGTACTTTCACAAGAAAGGAGTTCTGAAGGGTGATGTCACCAGCAAAGTCCCCATCAATCATGACAAGTGGTTTTGCTGATAGATGGCTACTGCCTGGCTCTCCGCAAACCACTGCCCTGCAGCATGGCTTCACTGTAGTTCCCAGTCAGAAATATCGGGGTCGGAGGGAGGAGAGGAAGGAGAGAAGGAGGCTGGCCTTTACAGAGGGCTGGTGCCAGCTGCTTTACAGAAGCTACTGCATTTAATACAGGTCAGTGAAGTGCCTATTTACTCTAGCCTTTTCATCAAGAGAAACTGAGGCTCAGAGAGAGCAAATACCTTGTCCAGGGTCATGTAATAAAGACCTGATTTGTCTGTCTCCAGAGCCCAGGCTTTTTCCACAGCCATTTTGCCCTTGATCTCTACAACTACAAAACCGAGAGCCAACCATCTAGAACCCTGAAGCAAAGTGTTTTTTTTTTTTTTTCCCTATGCCCCATTTGAGAGCTTAATTATAATATAACCAGAATTGGGCTGGAAAAGTGACCTCAGGTGTACTCCCTAGGTCTGAGATCCACCCGCTGCCCAGGGGTGCTGTGGAAATGGGTCACTGGTGTGCCACGACCCTGGGCATGTCCTCAGCCGTCAGGTCAGTCAGGATGCAGCCTGGGACACAGGAGTGCACTTCAGATGGTGAGCAGCTTTGTCATTTACCCTCTTGTGTCATAGAACATCACTTCCTGTGAGTGCCGTAAGTGACAAAACTTGGGAAGCATTCTGCCTTGGATTTAGAAGCAAACTGCCTGGATTAAAATCCCAATTCCACCGCTTCATAGCCGCACAAGCTTACCTGTGTGTGCCTCAGGTTCGCATCTGTAAACTGGGAATGGAAATAGCACTTTCCTCATGGTGTAGTGAGAATCAAATAAGATAAAATATACAGAGCTGTCAGTGTACCGTCTAGAAGTAATCACTCAGCAACAATTCGCTGAGCCGATGGGTACAGCCACACGGGCTCTGTGTGCCCCAACTCCAGGGCACCATTCACTCAGGCTGTAGTGTGAATAGCGCCCCCTGGAGTTGTGCAACTGTGCATCCCTGACCGTTAGCTTTGCATTTTAATGACCGTCTCCCACAGTCAAGCTCCAACTTACTCCTCTGCTTCATTATCTGCCACTAGCTCCCCAACCCCCATCCCATGGACCATCTTACCCTCAAACACAATGGTCCCATTTACAACCCCTTGGATTTTCATCTGTGCTCCTTCTTCCTGGAATGTTCCCCTGCTCTCCCCTGTTTCCATTCTTAGTCAACCTTTAAGACCCAGACTAAAAGTCCCCTCCTCTCTGAAGCATCCTCTGATGCCCAGGCAGGGTTGCCCCACCATCAGTGTTCCCAGAGCACTTTGAAAATACTCCAGTAGAAAAATCAGCATGTTTTCACGTGGTTCAGACGGTTCATCCGCACACAGGTCTCCCTTGCTGAGCTGTGAGCTCCCGGCGCTCAGATGGAATCTTCCTCTTCTTGGCATGGACTTGAGCAACCCGCCCTGCTCCTGTCCTGCAGCCACATCTACATCACACGTGCAGAAGACGAGGCTGAGAAGGGACTCCGTATTGTCAAGGCAAGTGTGGGACGCAGCACGCAGACCAACTTCGGAATACAGAAAACACCCTCGACCATGTCCGAGTGAGGCTCATTTCCTCTGAGGATGGCACTAAACGCAACAAAGGTAACGGGGCCTCCGAAGGAAGGACTTGTGGCATTAAAGTACCCGGTCCCCTGGTACAGCAGAGGTGCCAGGCTGGCAGCAGTTACTTAGAATGGGCTTCGTTTGATATATGAGAGTGAAAACCAGGAAATGCGGCCCAGTTTCTCTTTTGAAATCCCTCCCTTGGTTAGATTTGAATCTCATGTCTCTATGCTTTGTTTCAAACTAAATATCAAAAGTCTCTCGCTTCTGTTATCTCTCTGACAGTTCTTCAATATATTGTATTAAAAACTCTCCGGGGACAAAAAAAAATGCACTTTCAAGTGGTGTTTAGAAACTTGCCACCCCTTGCCTTTCTTCATTTCTGAATCTCTTGGATGCTTCATAAAACAAAGGAGAAAAGTGCTGCTTCTGTGCTAAATACGTACACAGGATTCCTCTGTCTTACAGAGAAAACAGTACAGACCCAGCTGTTCCCCAATAGTCATAGGACTCATACCTAATGCCGACGGACTACCAAGCGTATTTGCACAAACTCTATCACACACAGCACATGGTATCTCCAGGTGTGGCCCTGAAAGAAAACGGCATGTTCTCCTTGTCAAAATGCCCTCTCCTTGCCAGCCCACTGCACCAAACTGAACAACCACAGGACCTGAATTTAACAGGTGATGTTTCCCTTTGTTCTTCTGGATGTTATGTATACTCAGGAGTAGCTCTCTCTGGGTTGTTCAAACACGTCCTTTATTTATTTAGTATTAACTGAGTATCTACTACGTACCCCACGTAGTCATGGATTAAAGAGATTCTTGCTCAGCTTCTGTAATAGGATTTCTCAGCCTTGGTACTGTTGCCATTTTGAGCCAGATAATTCTTTGTCGTGAGGCTGTTCCATGCCTGGTAGGATGTCTAGCAGCATCCCTGGCCTCTACACACGCGATACCAGTAGCACCTCCACCCCCAGCTGTGACAACCAAAAATATCACCAGGAGTCAGTGAAAAGACTTAGGGGAGGAGAGAGGGACGAAAAGGTAGAGCACAGAGGATTTCTAGAGCAGTGAAACTATCCTGAATGATACCATAATGGTGGATATGTGTCATTATACAATTGTCCAAATCCATAGAATGTACAACACCAAGAGTGAACCCTAAAGTAAGTCCCCTGCCCTGGGGACTTGGGGTGATAATGATGTGCCAGTGTTGGTTTGTTAGTTATAACAAATATGCCAGCCAGCCCCATGTAGGCTGTTGGTAGTGGGGGAGGGCAGAGGGTAATAGGAGAACCCTCGGTACTTTCCCCTCAACTGTGCTGTGAGCCTAAAACTTCTCTGAAAAATAAAGTCTATTAAATTTTTTTTATTTTAAGTGAAAAAATGTTTTCAGGCATTGCCAATTGTCCCTGGAGGACAAATTATTTTTCATCCTGTTATAGACATTATCCTGCTCACAATACTTTTTTTAAAATTGTGGTAAAATATACATATTATAAATTTTACTATTTTAACCATTTTTAAGTCTGTTTCAGTGGCATTAAGTACATTCACAGTCTTCTGTGCCATCACCACCATCCATTTCCAGAATCTTTTCATCATCCCAAACTGAAACTCTGCGCCCATTAAACACTAACTCCCCATCCCACTCTCCCCCCAGCCCTGATAACCTCTCTTCTACTTCCTGTCCCTATGAATTTGACTACCCTAGGTACTTCATTTCAGTGGAATCCACAATATTTGTCCTTTTGCGTCTGGCTTATTTCACCGAGCATAATGTCCTCAAGGTTTATCCATGTTGTAACATGTGTCAGAATTTCCTTCCTTTTTAAGGCTGAATAATATTCCATTGTATGGATACATCTCATTTTGTTTATCCAGTCATCTGTTGATGGACACTTAGGTTGCTTCCATATCTTGGCAATTGTAAATAATGCTACTATGAATATTGGGGTGTATATATCTTTTCAAATTAGTGTTTTAGGGTTTTATTTGATATATACCCAGGAGTAGAATTGCTGGGTTGCTGGGTCATGTGATAGTCCTATTTTTAGTTTTTTGAGAAACCTCCATACTGTTTTCCACAGTGTCTGTACCAATTTACATTTCCACCAACAATGTACGAGGGTTCCCGTTTCTCCACATCCTCACCAACATTCGTTATTTGTGTTCTTTTTGATGATAGCCATTGTGACATGTGTGAGGTGATACCTCATTGTGGTTTTGATTTGCATTTCCCTGATGATTAGTGATGTTGAGCATCTTTTCGTGTGCCTGTTGGCCATCTACCTTTCCTCTTTGGAAAAATGTCTATTCAGTTCTTCTGCCCATTTTTAAATTGGGTTGTTTGATTTTTCAATGTTGAGTTGTATGAGCTGTTTATATATGTTGGATATTAATCTCTTATTGGTCATATCATTTGCAAATATTTTCTCCCATTCAGTAGGTTGTCTTTTCATTTTGTCAGTGGTTTCCTTTGTTGTGCAAAACCTTTTAAGTTTAATTAGGTCCCATTTATTTATTTTTGCTTTTATTTCCTTTACTTTAGGATATGGATCCAAAAAAATATCACTGCGATTTATGTCAGAGAGTGTTCTGCCTATGTTTTACTCTAGAAGTTTTATAGTAGCTGGTCTTACGTTTAGTTCTTTAATCCATTTTGAGTTTATTTTTGTAAATTATGTTAGAGAATGTTCTAATTTCATTCTTTTACATGTAGCTGTCCAGTTTTCCCAGCACCACTTACTGAAGAGACTGCCTTTTCTCCATTGTATATTCTTGTCTCCTTTGTCATAGATTAATTGACCATAAGTGTGTGGGTTTATTTCTGGGCTTTCTATCCTGTTCCATTGATCTATGTGTCTGTTTTTGTGCCAGTACCAAACTGTTTCAATTACTGTAGTTTTGTAGTATAGTCTGAAGTCAGGGAGTGTGATTCCTCCCTCTCCGTTCTTCTTTCTCAAGATTGCTTTGGCTATTCAGGGTCTTTTGTGTTTCCACACAAATTAAAAATTTTTTTGTTCTAGTTCTGGGAAAAATGCCATTGGTATTTTGATAGAGATTGCATTGAATCTATAGATTGCCTTAGGTAGTGTGGTCATTTTAACAATATTGATTCTCCAATCCAAGAACATGGTATCTCTTTTCTTCTAAGTTGTCCATTGTATTGGTATATAGTTGTTCGTAGTAGTCTCTTATGGTCTCTTCAATAAGTGGTGCTGGGAAAGCTGGACAGCTACATGTAAAATAACAAAACATGAACATTCTCACCCTACCTGGCTTGAAAGTAAGAAATGAGGCAAGAGGGTCCATGTGGCGCCACCAGTACAGCTGCACGTGGTGGAGGTCCAGTCAGTGCTAGCCCTCCTCAGACCTGAAGCAGTCACAGTCACAGATGTTTCCAGTCTGGGCAATATCCTCTGGCACATGAAGTAGCTAGGGCCAACCCTGCATGGTTACTGCCCAAGGTCTAGTCCCCTCCCCTTCTTCCTCTCTTACCAAATCCTGATTGGGTTTGGATGGTCACCTGCCTAGTAAAATATTCACCTCCCACATGCCCTGGCAGCTGTGTGTGGCCATGTGACCCAATTCTAGTCAAGAAAATGTCCAGGTGAGGCTTCTTTTTTTTTTTTTTTTAATTAATTAATTTATTTATTTTTGGCTGTGTTGGGTCTTCGTTTCTGTGTGAGGGCTTTCTCTAGTTGCGGCAAGTGGGGGCCACTCTTCATCGCGGTGCGCGGGCCTCTCACTGTCGCGGCCTCTCTTGTTGCGGAGCACAGGCTCCAGACGCGCAGGCTCAGTAGTTGTGGCTCACGGGCCTAGTTGCTCCACGGCATGTGGGATCTTCCCAGACCAGGGCTCGAACCCGTGTCCCCTACATTAGCAGGCAGATTCTCAACCACTGTGCCACCAGGGAAGCCCTAGCCTTCTTTTCTTAAATGCTTTTTTATTTTAGTTTTGGGATATGAAGACCTGTTTACATGATTTGAAAGTCAAGAGTATGAAATAAGGTACATTCACAGTGGTCTCACCTCCATCTTTGTCTCCCACACCTGTTCCTTCCTCCCCCTTTAGATGTAGATGTGTTTGTTTGTTTCCCTTGCAAATATAAGCAAATGTATGTGTATTTCTTTCCTTACTCTTTTACATAATAGGATATATATCAATATGTCTATATCTATGTTGTTCCCCTTGTTCTTTTTTTTAATTTTATATTCTTGAATCTTGGAGATCACTCCATAGCTGTATGTGTAGTGCTTCCTCATTTCTTTTTTACTGCATAGTGTTTGACTGTGTGGCTATATTATGAATTATCCAAGCAGTGACTTATTGATGGACATTTGGGCTTTTTCAATCATCAGTAATGCCACAGTGAATAATCTTATGCATGAGTCATTTTCTATTTATGTCTGATCCCATTTGGGGTAAATTCCTAGACATGGGATTGTTGGGTTGAAGGGTAATAACATATATAATTGTGCTCTATCTTGCCAACTTCTCTGCCATGGGAGTTGTACCATTTTGACTTTGCAGATCTTTTTGTTTGCCCTTTGCTCTTTATCCATCTCCATTTCCAGTCCTCCACTGCCTACCACTGCCCTTCCTGTTACGGGAGAAACATAAACCCCTCACCTGTGTAGCCCTGGTTATTCAGGTTCCTATAACTCACAGCCAAAGACAATCATAATCATTTGGATACTGAGTAAATCTAATTAAAATTATGTTATGTTAATTGAGAAGCTTGTAACTGATTAGTAAGTTGGTATGTACTACAAGCTTCACTGTCCAACATGGTAGTATTACTGGAAACATAACTCTACATGAGATTAAGCTTATCTATCAAACAGTTAACCCAGTGTCACCACATAAGATGTGACCTGCCTCGGCTTTTTCCGTTATGGAAAAACCCACCCCCTGTGGCTTTCTGCCTTCTCCTCAGGATGTCTGTACTGTGGGAGGGGCCTGGACCAACGCTCCCCTCTAAGGTGTAGCCTTATACACAGTGCAAGTGTCTCTTTCAGGAATAGAATTTATACCCCCCCCCCCAAAAAAATGTATGGACAAAATTAGAAAACACAATCACCAGAAGGATGACCAGCGTACTATGAAGAAGAGACGATTTCATCGACAATGCAGAAAATAGCCCAGCCCCAAATATGAACAGCACCAAAGAGGCAAGTTCAGAGGAAATTTCTGAGTAGACAGCCCACAGGGTTTGAGAAAGGGCCTTTCCACCTCTACTTCAGTTTTGAAGGGAAGAGCAAGGGCTGAGATGCAGAACGCAAGGAGGACGTTCGCAAGTTCCTGAAGCTTTGGGGGTTTTCACACAGTGTGGATGCCCATATTGTGTGATGGGATAAAGTGGGATCACCTGTCAGCCTGTCTGTTCACATAGCTATGCTATTCATAGAAAATGTACCTTTTTCCCCAAATTAACACCATATGCCTCTTCTCTTACCTAATTGGGTGTGTGTATCCTAGGGACCTGTGGCATGTAAGGGGAGGGGATCATGCCAGGTGACTCAAGTGGCCATTTTGGGCTCTCCTGTAGAACATTCTTCAGGATGAGAGGAGCAACAGGGAACCATATTAGTTAATAAATTTGAAATGAGGTTTGACTCCTGCTGTCTGCAGCATCATGAGGAAGGAAGAGAAGGAAGACAGCACCATCTTTGGGGCTCCAAAGACACCATCGGTCACTCTTCATGACCCCCTCCATCCCACTGGCTCATGGAGCCTGAGTTACACGGTCCCCCACTGTAACCCCTACCTCACAAGCACCACTAACACCCTTGCTCCCCTCTCCCTCACCAAGCCTGTGTCCGCCCCTCCATGTCTACACCCAAACATTGCTGGGGAGAAAGACTCCCCCTGTGGTTCCCAGGGGCTGGGAGGAGGGGACATCAGGAGTTACCAGTTCATGGTTGCAGAGTTTCAGTTTGGAACAATGAACAAGTTCTGGAGAAGGATAGTGGTGATGGCTGCACAACAATTTGAATGGACTTAATGCCACCAAACTGTGCACTTGAAAATGGTTAAACCAGTAAGTTTTGTGTCATGTACATTTTACCACAATAAAAAGTTAAAAACACACTCAATGTTGTTGGCTGGTGTCACTTCAATTTCAAGTACACAAATAGAAAGAGGACATTTGACACAGGCCATCAATCCTAATATATTGGGTTGGCCAAAAAGTTTCTTTGGGTTTTAACTAAAAGTAAAAGACACACTTTTCATTTTCACCAAGAACTTTATTGAACAACATATTCACCATTTTGTTCCACTACCTTCTGCCATTTTTCAGGCAACTTCATAATTCCATCTTCCCAAAACTTTTTATCTTTTTGAGCAAAGAACTGTTCCAGGTGCCTTTTACAGTCTTCCAGGGAATTGAAATTTTTTCCATTAAGAGAATTTTGTAAAGACCGAAATAAATGGAAATCCAAAGGTGCAATGTCTGGCGAATATGGTGGATGAATCCGAACTTCCCAGCCAAGCTGTAACAGTTTTTGCCTGGTCATCAAAGAAACATGCGGTCTTGGGTTATCCTGATGGAAGATTATGCGTTTTCTGTTGACTAATACCGGATGTTTTTTGTCAAGTGCTGCTTTCAGTTGGTCTAATTGGGAGCAGTACTTGTTGGAATTAATCGTTTGGTTTTCTGGAATGAGCTCATAATAGAGGCCTCCCTTCCAATCCCACCGTATACACAACATCACCTTCTTTGTATGAAGACCCGCCTTTGGTGTGGTTGGTGGTGGTTCATTTCGCTTGCCCCACAGTCTCTTCCATTCCACATTATTGTACAGTATCCACTTTTCATCGCCTGTCACAACTTGTTTTAAAAACGAAACGTTTTCGTTCTGTTTCAGTAGAGAATCACACGTGGAAATATGGTCAAGAAGGTTTTTTTCACTTAATTTATGTGGAACCCAAACATCAAAGCGATTCACACAACCAAGGTGGTGCAAATGATTTTCAACACTTGATTTGGATATTTTGAGTATGTCGGCTATCTTCCACGTGGTATAACGTTGATTTTTCTCAATTAATGTCTCAATTTGATTGCTATCAACTTCAATTGGTCTACCCGACCACGGAGCATCGTCCAGCGAGAAATCTCCAGCATGAAACTTTGTAAACCACTTTTGACACCTTCAGTCAGTCACAGCACCTTCTCCGTACACTGCACAAATCTTTTTTTGCATTTCAGTTGCGTCTTTACCTTTCTTGAAATAATAAAGCATAATATGTTGAAAATGTTGCTTTTTTTCTTCCACCTTCAATATTAAAAATGCTACACAAAAATTCACCAATTTTGATAAGTTCTTTTTTTAAATGCACGCTGATATGACAGCTGTCACAATACAATCTAATACACTTGTTTCAAAAGAAATTAAGGACAACTAAGTGCTATTAGAGCCATCTTACGGAAAAAAACAAATGAACCTTTTGGCCAACCCAATACTTCCCTGGCTTTTTCACTTTCCCACTCTCCAAATGACTGTTTCACACTTGCTTCTGTCTCCTCCTACACTCTTATGCCTTTCCTCACCCTCAAGCTTCAATGAGAAAATGCAAGCCATCTGATAGAAACCTCTTATCTTCCCATCAACACCCCTACCACTAGCCACATTCTGCACCTTCTCTCCTGTTATTGGGGATGAAATGTCCTGCTCTTATCAAAAACTCCTCTCTGGGGTGAAAGGACTAGGGAATTATCGCTTAATGGTTAGAGTTTTGGTTTGGGGTGACGAAAACGTTTGGAAATAGTACAATCTAGCTGTACAATGTTGTGAATATAATTAATAGCACTGAAGTATACACTTAAAATAGCTAAAATGGCAAATATCATAACTATTTTACCACAGTAAAATTTTTTAAAAAACCCAGCCCCCCAACTTGGGCTCAGATCCCACTCAAGGACTTTCTTCCTGCAGGATTCTCTCTTGCTCCCAAGCCATCAACCTTTTTCGGCCTTTCTCTGTCTCCCCCTAACCAACCCCCCACCCCCAGACCACTGGTACCAGCACACAAACATGTTCCACCATCTCTTATCTTGAGAAAATGCCTGTGACCCTGGTCCCTCACCTGCTACTGCCTATACTCTGCTCCCTTCACAGCCATCCCCTTGAAAGTTTCTAGGTCACTCTCTCCTCACCTCACCCACCCAATCAGCCATCCATCCTTCCATATCCACAGGGACTGTCCATAGAGAAGACACGGATGAGCTCTATGTCATCCAATCAAACGACCACTCAGCCTTCTTGATACACTCCTGACTTCCATGGCACCGTCCTTTCCTACCTCACAGAGAGTTCCATCTGGATCTTTCTCTGGTTCCTCCTCTGCCTGCTAAAATGTCTCCAGGACTCTGTTCTGGCCGTCCTTCTCTTGTCGACTCATACAGTACCCCTAGGTGATCTCATTCAGTCATGTGGTTTAAATACCTATTTATGAAGATCAACATGCCCCAAATTCTCATACCCACATCTCCAACCCCTCCCTGGGTCTCCAGATTTTTACATCCTCCTGCCTAGCAGGCACCTCCACATTAATGACTTTCTGTCCCAAACCTTCTGTCTCAAGGCCCAGCTAAGGCCTTTCAAATGGCACCATTACCCACCCTGTCACTGGACTCAAATCATTAGTCATTTCCTTGATCCTTCTCTCCCTCACCTCTCACTGTTGATTTGGCAAGTGCTGTCAACTGTTCATCTGAAACATACCCCGAATCTGTCCACTTTTCTCCATCTCCATTCCCCCATCACCTAGACCACTGCGATAGCTTGATCCCAGGATCTTCAGCTTCCTTCTTGCCTCCTCCCTCTCCCCCCCAAAATAAATTACATCATTCCATGCTCCAGCTTAAACCCCTCCAACGGCTTTCACTGAACCTCCAATAACATCTAAACTCGTTACATGATCTGAGTCCAGGCTGCATCTCTCCAGCCTCACGAACCATATTCCATCTCATTCACTGTGTTCTAGCTACTCTAGCCATCCTTCTGGTCCTCTAACTCAGTGGTTCTCAGCCAGGGGTGATTTTGCCTCAGGGGACACTTGGCAATGTCTGGAGACATTTTGATTGCCACATTTTAGAGAGAAGGAGGTTACTACTGGCATCTAACATGTACAGGCTGGGGGGTACCGGGATGCTCCTAAAAGTCCCACAAGACACAGGAAAGCCCCCAAAGAATTATCTGGCCCAAAATGTCAATAGTACTGCTATGGACTGAATATTTGTGTGCCCCCAAATTCATATGTTGAAGCCCTAATCCCCAGTGTGATGATATTTGGGGGTAGGGCCTTTGAGGTTTAATTAGGTTTAAATGAGGTCATGAAGGTGGGGCCCCATGATGAAATTAGTTCCCATAAAGAAGAGGAGGAGACTCTCTCTGCCATGTGAAGACACAGCGAGAAGGTTGCAGTCTACAATCAAGAAGAGGCCTTCCACAGATACCAAATGTGCCAGCACCTTGATCTTGGACTTCTCAGCCTTCAAATTGTGGGAAGTAACTATTTGTTGTTTAAGCACCATAAATATTTGTTATTTTGCTATACTAGCCCAAGCTGACTAAGACAAGTGCTGAGGTTCAGAAATCCTGCAAGTTGTCAAAGAAAGTAGGCACTAATCTCCTTCCTGCCTCAGGGCCTTTGCACAAGCTATTCCCTTCACCCAGAATGCCCTTCCTCTGCTCTCTGCATGGCTCACTCCTTGGCATTCATGGCCCACCTCAGATCTTATTTTCCTAGAGATCTTTCTGATCACCCATCCTGAAGTAGTACCTCTACTCCTGTCACTCTCTATCAGAGCCCATTTTAATTTTCTAAATGTACTACTTGATAGTTTTCTTATTTTATCTGTTTGTTTATCATCTGTTTCCCCCACTAAAATTAAGTTTCTTAAGAGGAAGAATCTTCTCTGACTTGCTCACCAGGGCCTAATAGGGCTTCTTGCATAGTTGGTACTCAGTGAATACTTGGAGAACAAACCATTTTCCAGTTGATTAAGCTTGATTCCAAAAATACGTGTGAGTATCAAGTATGTACACTGTATAAGCAATAGGTACTACAGGACATTTAAAACTGATGAGCACAGCCATCCCACTCAAGCAGCTTACAACGGTGTAAGAAGGAGAAAAATGTGTTTTACACACCTCAGGCAGAATAGGACACACGCTACAGGGAGATGGTACAGCATCATGTGATGAAGTGCACGCATTGCCTTGTGAGATAACGCATGCACGATGCCTAACAGTATAATGGTTGAAAGGCAGCATCACATAAGAGTCAGGAAGGACTCTGGAGCCCAGACTAGAGAGGTTTGAATCCCAGCTCAGCTATTTCCAGCCATGTCACTTTCAACTCGCTTCTTAATCTCTCTGTGCTTCAGTTTCCTCATCTGTTACATGCAGATAATGAAAGCATCTGCTTCACAGCCTTGCTGTGGATTTAAATGAGTTATATTAAGTAAAGCACATGGCTACAGAGGTCACTAGGTCTGGCTACTAGTATTCAAAGAAAGGAGTGATCATACAGGACTAGAGACAGGGATGATGGAAGGGCTGACTTTTGAGATAATGTGAATTTCAATGGAAAAGATGATGAGAGCCTTCTCAGTGGAAAGATCATATTGTACATCAAAGGAGATGCACCATGGCTGGAGTGTTGCTTAGGAATAAGGTCGGGCAAACATCCATTTTTTTCTGTTCACCCATCTGTGTAAAGAAGGATGCTTTTTTGAAGGAGAGCAATGGATGGAACCATGCTCATCCACTGACCCTATTATATCAGAAACTGTGAGAGATCTGGTCACCAAATCACCATATCACTTTCTTTCTATTTTTTAATTTCTGTCCATTATGCTTTGGTTAAAAAAAAAAATGGACTTGAACTCATTTTGGCTCTACACTTACTACTGTGTGAGCTTAACCTTCTGAGTCAATTTACTCACCCCCGAAATGAGAATAACAAAGCCTCCCCACTCTACTTTAGAGAAGTAGTACGTGAATCAAATCAATTAAAACATGTGCAAGGCTTAAAGAGTGTTAGGTAGATACAACACTGATGTAAAATATTTTTATTACTAGATCCTTTTTCTAAAAACACCACCCAAGGTTTTACTCAGAAATAGTATATGCAATGCATTTTAATGTAGAAGAAAATAATTAAAGAACTTAAAAAAAACTCTTTCTACCTACATGTTTCAGAAAAGAAAAGAGAAGGTAGGACTAAGGCAGCTACGAGGGCTGCATTCTCGGACCCCAGCAAAGGCGGACACACAAATGTTTCTGCAGCAGATCAGGGAGGACCAGACACTGCTTCTATCCATATTACACTCCACCTTGGTGGGATCTGAGTCTACCCTTTTAAAAGGCAAAGCCAGACAGAGGATCCATCCCCAAAGGGAAATGCCAACAAAATAGCCTCTCCTTACTTCTTGAAAGGAAAAAATGATTTCCTTTTACTGTTTAGTCTAATAAGCAGGAATCCGGGCACCTCTGGCTCTGTCCTATGCATTGTGATGTTGGGGAAATTTTAAACTATCAAAATCCTAAAATAATCCCAGAGAGGCAAACTTGGGGTGAGGTGTGACTAAGAATCTCTTTAACTTGTAGACATTTCAAGACACATTGATCCATATTTTCTTAAGCCTCCCCATAGCTGTCTTTTCTTTCTCCTGAATCACAGGACTAAACAGTAAGACACTCTCCTAGAAGAATAACTAACTACCCGGAGAGCGGAGGAACTGAGCAGCTACTATGGGAAGAACTCCGTCCTGGCCAGTGAGCGCTCCCTGCGTTTGCTTCCTCCCGGAAAGCCCGTGGGAGCAAAACGGAGGCAGAAGGCAGGTTTCCTGGCTGAGCTAAGGCAGCTCCTTCCAGATCCCTGCGGCTGAGCACCCCTTAAGCTCACCGAGTTTGATTCGGGGCAGGTGCGGCAGGAGAGTCCTTAAGCATTGGCAGCAGGCAGCGGAGAGCAAAGGTCAAAGCCAGGCTTCCGGTGGGATCAGGGGCCCACACCCAGTGGGCTGAGCTGTGGAACCGCGCGGAAGGGGAGCAAAGCTTCTGTTATCTAATCAAGAACCAGATAAGAGCCAGGAGAAAAAGGCAGAAGGTACTTCTCTCGAAGCTCCGGGAGGTTGAGGGAAACAGAAGATGGGGGCGGGCTCCCCGAAAAGACGGGGAAGCTAGAGAAAAAGTTGCAAAACAAAACAAAACAATGAGACAGAGTCGGGAGGGGACAAAAGAGGGAAACTGGGACGGAACTGGGTCAGGCCTGAGAGCCCTGGGGGAGGGAACCGGCTCCGGGCTGGGCGCTGCCCCCAGAAACTTTAACTCCACGGCGTCGTCTGAGTCTCCTCCTCCCCCAGGGCTGTGGAAGAGGAGGAGGGCAGGGGGAAGCCAGGCCAAAGGCGTGAGAGGAAGGAGCTTGTCGTTTTAAGGGACTGCCTACCTTTGGGCCGGGTCCCCAATTTTCTGGGTTTTGTTCCTGGTTTAAAAGGAGAAGTTTTACGTCACCCATGAGCGTCTGCATTTCTGTGGGATTCAAATACTCCCTAATTAGGTGTTGTCTCTTTACAGGGAAAGACGCCTTTTATTTCATCCTACTTTGCCGTTTTAATTTTCTCCCTTCCGCGTTTAATGACTAGGTAGGGAGATGTTAAACAGCTGCTGTAAATCTTACAAACCCCGCTCCCTGGGAGCGTGGGGAAGGAACTTCCGGGTGCTCCCTCCCGTCCCAGAGGGGGGCCGCCGCGAGGGGACCCCCAGGTCCCAGCTTGGGGGCGGAGGGAGGGTGGGTGTGCCCGCTCCCTGCGCGGCCCCGCTGCCCCTCCCCCCTCTCCCGCGCCCCACCCCCTCCTCGACCACACACCGCCGCCTCCTCCTTTGGTTGCCCTTGGGGGTGGGCTGCAGGTTTGAGTGGGGCGCTGAGAAACACACATCCGTCTCCTCCAAGGGACCTGCTTGCCCCCCCTCCTTGGTCACCCCCGTTCTAAGCGGGGCTGAGACTACTTCCCCAGAGCTAGAGAACTTGCCTTGGGAAACTCTAGCAAATCAGGAGGGAAAACAACCGCGACAGAAAAGCAGAAGCGGCCAGGAAGATGTTTGGCCTTGGTCTGCTGGATACTGGCTTGCTTCTTGTGCTCTAGGTGTGAGGAAAATGACAGAAAAGAAAAGGAGCCGTAGTTTTTCTACAGCTAAAAATGTAAGGGGGGGGGGGTGCCCACACTCGCTATCTGGTTCTGGGCTGACCCTTCAGCAAAGGGTCAGTGTTTGTCTGCAAACTGCAGAAGCTTCCCAAGGGATCTGGAACACAAATTTGCAGGGCAGCACAGGGCAGCGGTTTCCGTCTACTGAGCTGCGTATGATGCTTATACGCTCATTTTGCTGGCAAAAGAGCCTGTCATAAAATGTAATACTGACTATAAAACAAATCAGCGCTTTGAAACGACTTGCTTCAGATGTTTTCATAAATCCCTAATGGCTCAGGCACTGCCTGCTATTGATAATATTAATGTGTTAATAGTTCCTCTGAAGCAGCAGCGCTGGGTAGGGCCGGACACACACACACACACGTGTGCAAATACAGCTGGGAATACCATGGAACTGGAAAACAATGCTTTGGCTCTCCCTTGAAATCCACCTGCACTTCGTTGACCTCAGAGAGCCAGATCCAAGTGAGAAATCGGATATTCTAAATTCTTGGCTGAAGCTCCCCCTTTAGTTTAAAGTGTTTTACATCGGTTCACAAAAAAATATATAGGTACATGGGTACATATAAAAGCATGTGTGGGCACCCGTGCTCCTAGCAGCAGTATTCACAGTAACCGAAAGGTGGAAACACACCAAAGGTCCACTGACAGATAAACAGATAACCAAAATGTTATATAGCCATGCACTGGAATATTATTCAGCCAAAAAAACGAATGGTGTTCTAATGCATGCTACAACATGGTTGAACTCTGAGGACATTATGCTCAGTGAAATAAGCCAGACACAGACAAACATTGTATGATTACTTATATGAGGTACCTAGAGTAGTCAAATTCATAGAGACAAAGTAAAATAGAGGTTAGCAGTGGCTGGAGTGGGGATGGGGAGTTAGTGTTTAATGGGTACAGGGTCTGTTTGGGAAGATGAAAAAGTTATGGAAATGGATGGTGGTGACAGCTGCACAAATATGTGAATGTACGTAATGCCACAAAACTGTATACTTAAAAGTGGTTCAGGGACTTCCCTGGCGGTCCAGTGGTTAAGACTCCTCACTTCCATTGCAGGGGGCATGGATTCGATCCCTGGTCGGGGAACTAAGATCCCGCAGCACGGACACAAAAAATTACCAGAATTTTTTATGGGTTTTTTTTTTTTTTTTTTTGGCTGCGCGGCATGTGGGATTTTTTTGGCTGCGCGGCATGTGGGATCTTAGTTCCCCCACCAGGGATTGAACCTGCACCGCCCGCAGTGGAAATGTGGAGTCTTAACCCCTGGCCCACCAGGGAAGTCCTCAGAATTTTTTAAATAGAGAAAAGCATGTGAGTAATGGACATCAGAGTTCTCTACGACTCCCCCTCCCCCCCGCTCCTACTCATGTCCCCTGCCCAGGGCCCAGGGCAGCCTCCCCAGGGCCTCAGAGGGAGGTTGCCTCTGGCTCCCCCAGGATGCGAGCTGGGCTTCCTTTGCTCTTAAAGAAATGGGAAGTTTTGTGTCTACAATTCTCCAGACAGGCATGCAGCCCAGGGAAACCTTCCCATTAAAGGAATGTAAGAACCAAGAAGGAGATTTTTCATGATATCATTTCTCTGCTCCTTCCTAACAGGCATTATTCAGATCGGAGGAATCTAAACCAACACTCCAATCTCCTTGCCAGTGGCCAAGGACACTACAGTGCTTTCAAGGCACTTTTCTGCCTCTGTACCACCCCAGCCCTCTGATTTATGGGGTGACCAGAAAGGTCTAGAAAGTCGAAGTTAGGGGGAGAAGGTGGGGAGGGCTGGCACTGGCCGGGCTGCAGTGTTTGCCTGCGCTTGCCTCTCTGTCTTCTGGCGTTGCTCCCTCCTGAGAGGCACTTGCCTGGAATCGCTTCATGATTTTGCCCCTCATGGATACAAGCAGGGAACCACCCGTGCGGTTGGGTCTGAAGGCAGAAAGGAGTGCCCGTGCCTACCTAGAAGTTTCTCTCAGTAACACAGCAGACGCTCGACCTAGGTCACCGGTTTTCTAACGCTTGCACTTTGGGGTCAGTTTATTTAAGAAAAGCCAGAGTGGTCAAACCTTTGCCCTCGCCCCTAAAACGAGACAAACGTTGGCATAATTCCTCCCATTCCAAGTCTCCCCTGGCCCTCCCTTAAATTTCCCTTACACGTCATTACCCCAGACCAGGCTGCTGAGAGCTCCTGGGTCCATCACACAGGCTTTGGTCAGCTTTGTGTCTACAGTCTGTCATGCCCGGCCTGCTTCTCCTTGCAGGTCCGGAAGAGGCAACCTGCAGCTGGTGAGGGCGAAGGCTGTTCAGAACCCTCCACGGAGACAGGACAGAAATGTGAGCAGATGCCTATTCATTTTCAGGCTGATGGGCCCAGTGGCAAGGACCCCAGACAAGTAAGGGGAGTGGGCTAGAAGGGTCCCACACCTCCTGCCGGGGAAGCCCCACTGGAAGGAGGTGGGGAGCAGAGCACAGGGCTTCCACTGTGGAGGGAGGGCTTGGGCAGGGCGGGGTGCCGGGGACATGCGGCCCAGCAAAGGCAGAAGCAGAACAGAGTCTGAGATGGCAGCCAGCTAATGGGTTCAAAGCTGTTAGGACTCAGAGCAGGGAGAGAGATGCCGAACCTGCTTATCTGTAAGAAAACTTTGCAGCCAACATCTAGATTTTCTAAATCAGCCGTTTCACGAAACTCCCTGCCAGTTCATAAAATGCTTGCCTGACTTGCCTGTTTTCTCCCTATGATGCTATTTTATTAAACGTTGTTGAAGCTGTGGGAAGGGGCGGGTCGCCGCGAGGTTGAGGGGGAGAAGCGGAGAGAGAAGTCAGGGGTGAATTCCATTTTACTGTTATTTTAAAGGGAGTCTTTCTCAGTTCTGCTTCCTTCAAGGCTGCCCTAAATTTGGCTAGGTCCAGGATGGGTAGGCCCCCCCCCCGATCATTTGCAAGGTTGGATTTAAATATGCTGTAACTGTGTGTGTGTACAGTCTTGGACGATCAAATATACATGTAACACGCATAGGTATTCATTATGTCAAAGCAGAAACATGTACAACAGACTCTAAGGCGTGCTGGTGTTTACAGTGTTTGGAGAGATATTTGAGAAAGTTGTGTTTCACGTTATGCAGACATACTTGCTTTTGCTGGTAATCCTTCTGGAAGCCTGACCATTTTAACTACTTCAGCATATATCACTTTAGGGGTGGGGAGAAGTATGCAAAGTTGCAAAGTGCTTTTGTATTTTTAAAGGTGCTTCTCCCAGATGGTTGCCCTGCCAGTAGATGGTCCTTCTCTGGATCCACTTCCTGTTTTTCAGGCTGACCCCAAGTTCTCAGACAATCCAGGGTAGGTCAGCAGCAGCTGGGGGGTCTCAGTGGGGTCTCTGAAACTCAAGGCAATGTCATGGGTACAGGCTCACCCAACCGGAGGCCTCAGGAGAGCCCACCTCAGGGTCCCAGGCAAACAAAGCTGCCACTCCCAGGAACACAACGACAGCCAGGCCCTGGGGCCACGCCTCAACCCTCCCTCCCCACCCCAACCCCAGCACAGATCCTGTCACCATGCTGCCACCCACTGATGCACCAAGCTCTCTCCGGGCCCACTAGAGTGCGAACACTCCAAACACTGAATCAAGAAGGTAACCTTCACACATTCATAGCCTCCAAATATCATCCTGAATCAAACAGGCCTGGCCACAAAAACCAGTGGAGAAATTCAAGACCCTCTCCTCAAAAGTTCACAGATACAAGGTCCACCTAGGAGACTAGCCTCAAGGACCCTCTGGGATCACTGTTTCTTCTGGAAGCCCACTCCTGGGGTGGAGGGGAGAGGGGGTCCCATGGGCCTGTTCCTAACCTCACAGCTGTGCACACTCGCCGGCTCCTGAGAACCGGAGTCGGATCATCAGTGACCCCTCGCCTCCTCCGCCCCCCATTTCCTGCGCTGGGATCTCGCGCAGAAGTTGAGCGTTTCCTGTGCCGGAGGGACTTCTCCAACTGGGAGCGGAAATCCCTGCGCTGGGGCAAGGACGCGTCGTCCACGTTTCCAGCCCCGGGAGCCGAGACTCCTACGACCCACCGGGTTCTTGGCCGGCGCTGCGGCGTGTAGGGAAAGATGATTACACTCGAAAGGAATCACGACTCCTCGCGGGGCCATTACTCGCGTCGCTCCGCACGCGCAGGTTCTGGCCTGGCTTTCAGCAACTCCCCCAGCTCGCTAACCACTCGCTCGTAATTTGTGGGCCGCGGTGGAGCTGCGGCCGCGGCTGCAGTCCCCAAATGAAAGCACTTTTGCAGTCCCGGACACCCATCGAGCTGCCTCCGCGCACGCCAGGCCGGCACCTCCTGTTCGCGCTCCCCTCTCTCCGCCCAGCTCCTGGCGGCTGAAATGGATGTGATTTCACGCACATCCTGCGTACGCACACACGCGCTTCCCCTCCGACGCCGCCGGCACACGCGCACGAGCCTGGACGTTTTCTTTCTGTGCTCGCTTTGCGGGACATGCTTTCCTGCTCCGGCTTCGCTCTTTTCGCTCCTTCACTTCCTCTTCCTTCGCCACTTTCCTCCCGAGTCCCCTGGCCTGGCTCATTCCCCTCCATCGCCGCTGCCCTCGTGGTGCCCCTCGCCCTCTCTGCCCGGAGGAGAGGGGGCCGTGGAGACGCGCCCTGCGCGCCGAGCGAGGGCCGTGCTGCGCGCGCGGCTGGGACCGCAGGGCTGGCCTCTGGCCTGCGCCCTGTTTGTTTTCCCTTCGCCCCCTGAATGCTAGATTAAGACGTAAAGATTACCGGGGCCGAATAATGCCGGGAGTCAACACTCGAGCAAACAAAAGTGCTTGCACAACTCCGCCAACCCCGCTGGGACCCGGGCCGCGGGCTTGGGGGAGAGAACGCGCTCCTCGCTGCTAATTACAAATAAATGATGATGTGCTCACTAAGTAATTGATTTAATGAAGTTCCTATGAAACTATTAAACCCGGGTGGAGGTCAGGCTGGAGGCGCCCCAGAGCGCCCATTGTGGGCTGTTTAACTCCACCAGGCTCCTCGGAAAGACATCGGGGCTAATAGGTGAAGTCACAGCTGCTCGCGCTGACTTCTTGGAGCGCCCGGCCGGCCGCGGGCACCCTCGCGCCCTCCTCCTGTCGCGCCCTCTAGCCCCGCCGCCCGCGCCCCGCGCCGGCCAGCTTACCCACGCCACTCCCAGCCCCGCCGCCAGCTCCCGAGGGCCTCTCCAAAGGGATCCCGGGTCTCGTTAAGAGCGGGAAGTTGAGCACTGAACTTGTGCGCCCCGCCAGCAGTCGGCGGCGTCCACCACCTCCCACCCCCCTCCTCACCCCACCCCCGCCACTTCGTGCAGGAACTTCAGCCAGTGTGCCACGCAGGGTGCTCGCGCGCTCTTGGCAAGGTGCCTGGAGCCCGGGCGTGTGCCCAGTGCACGGGCTGGGGCGGGGGCGCGCGGGGGGGGGGTGAGTTGAGCGTGTGTGTCTCTGTGTGCGCGCGCGCGCTGGACAGTGTGTTCCGGGCCAAAACGCCATGTTTTTGCATCCCTTACCCTGACCTGGGGCCTGTTCGTGCAAAGAAGTAGTAGAGGCAGGGAGAAAGGGACCGAAGAAAGAGAGGCAAGAAAGATCACCCAGGTCAGCGGCTGAGCATGTGAGCGCCAGTCTTAGGTTTTGCAGACCTGCTGCCGGAGGGGGCGGGGGTCGTTCTGGCACAGCCCTCTCTTCTCCCCACCGCCCACCTCGGCCAGCGTCCAGACCCTGCCAGGCGGTTCCCCACCCTAGAGCGACACCTCCAGCTCCCAATGGGGCGGAGGGTGTAGGCCGCAGGCCCGAGTCTCTAGTCAGACAGATTCGAGCTACCCACCCCCAACCCCTGTCTTAACAGAGCCCCGCCCGGCCGGAACTGCTTCTCCTGCAGGATGGCTCTCGGTGGGAAATGTGACCTCTCCTTATCCAGGAGGCCCAGGGAGCCTTGAGGGGACACATCCTGAGAAGGAGAATCAGACATGCAAATGAATCTAGAGTTAAGGGTGCTAAACCCCTGTAGGGGCAGCAAGGGTCAAAATCAATCTCTCTCTCTCTCTCTCTGTCTCTGTCTCTCTCTTTCTCTCTGTCTCTGTCTCTCTCTCTCTCTCTCACACACACACACACACACACACAGAGGAAACAGCATTTGACTGTGTTTCTCCCCACCTCCAAGGGACCTTGTGATAAGAGAAGGCCCATGTCCATCTGGAACTCCACACCAGGAGACAGGGGCTCCCATGGGGGATTCTGGCTGCAGAAATCAATCTGCCAGGGTATTCTGCACCCTTCTACCCAGCCAAGTCTTGTCTCTCCTCATCAAGAATTGATAGTTAGCAGAGAGTTTCTTAAAGCATGCATTGCATTTATGCCACAGTTAGTTGGCAGTAAGCTTCATTCCTTTTTTTTTTTTTTTTTTAATGTTAGGAATTTCCAGCTGCTGAAACCAACTTCCATTTGATTTTGAATCAAATGCTTGGAATTGGGGAGAATGGGATCTTTTGGTGTGGTTGTTGGCACCCTTAAACAGAGCTCCACCCCTGTCTGGGTCGTCAGTCTCAGTGAAGGTCTCAACTTCCCACTCTTCGCCCCGGGAAACTGACAAAAATCTCTTGAGTCTTGCCTGAGGTCTCAGTTTCACCGTCTGTAAAATTGGATGGGAGGTTCTTGGCTGAGGCCCTTTGGGCTTTATTTGTGATCTGTGAAGGGACATGAGGGGGTTGGAGGAAGCCAGGAAAGAAGCCGGTTTGCGCCAAGCCTTTGTCTTTCTTTGTAGAAGCTACTCCCTTTGTAAAATAACACCCCGCCAGACTACCTAATAGATTTTTGCAGGGCTGGGGTTTAAATTGCCCCCACGCAGGAGCAGACGAGAGCGGGTGGGTGTTCCAGACCAGCGAGTCCCGCGTGGCCCTTGTTTGCTAAACAACACTATCCAAAATGTGCCAAAAGCAGTGCACGCCGGCGGCGGGCTCTCCTCCCCGGCCCAGGGCAGATGTTCCCATTTTGTTCCCGCCTCCCCTCCCCTCACCACAGCCCCTGGTATTTCTTTAACGCCTGCTGCTGCCTGCATCCCTGCTGCCCTTAATGTAGGATGGGCCCTTCTCTTCAGCCTCCAAATGAGAAGTGACATTTGCACTCGGCTCAGCCAACGCGTGAGCAGAGAGCAGGGACACAGGCCCATTGACCGAGCGCGGCCGAGGGGCCGGCGGGCTCGGCGGCATCCGAAGCTGCCTTAATTAATACCATCTTAACTAGTCCAGCAGCCACCGAAGACAAAGTTGAAGAAAGACTTTAAGGCTGAGTGCCCCTCGACAAGCTCTTTTTCCCCGTGTCATTCAATATTTAATGCGCCCGCTTCTAATGCTACTACTGGTGTTCCTTTCTCAGCAAGGACATTATTTTTTCACGGTGCCCATAGCCAGGGAAAGCCCTTTAGGCAAAGAAAATCAAAATGTTTGTTGTTTTGGATGACTTATAACTCTTGTTTAACACAAGCACTTTCAGGCAAGTATAACAGGCGCAGCCCCCAAAGCAAACAACACAGTCCTTGTGACAGAGTCGGACACAAAAAGCACATTGTCTTGCGGACTACCTCTTTTCTCTGGTGCTAGATGGGGGCCTGTCTCCGAGTGAACACCACGATGCCATTTCACTTTTGAACTATTGTTTTTGAGTTATGCCATGTGGTCAAAAGGAGCGAGAAGGGAGTTGTTTCCAGGCTCATAAGACAAACGAGTTGCCTTTTCATGGAAATCCCCCCGCGATCCTTGAAAACGGAGTTTAAATGTCACCTCCGCCTTTCTAATGGGCACAGGGCTGGAGGCGACCCTTCAAAGCGCCTGGGTGATAAACGACCCTTATTAAATATGGCCGGGGCTGCTGGGAACGTCCCGCGCCCGGCCAGCGCACGGAAGAGCGCCCCTCACTGGAGGGCCCTTGAGAGGCCGGAACCTCCCCTACCTCCGAGAGAAGCCGGGCGGCCGAGGCCCCGGCCCAGGCTCGCGGGTCGGCGTGCGGGTGGGGAGCCCCGGTGAGGGGCGGGGGGACCAGTTGTAAGACAACTTCTTATCTGCCGTCCCCAACACGCCCGTGCTCCCCCATCCCCGGAGACTCGGCGTGAAAGCTTGGTGCGTTTCCCCCTGACTTCTTTTTGTCCGTTGCCGAGTGGCGTCTGCAAGTCTGAGCTGCAAAGTTACTGATTTGCAGGCTGCATGTTAAGGCAGCCCATGTAAGTAATTTCTCCGGGCACCCCAGCAAAGGAGAACAAATCGCTGACAAAGGCGAGCGCGTTCGATTCAGCGGCGTCGTTAAGGCAACCCCAAAGTATTCCTCCTATAATAAGTTCCACTTCAAAGGGTTTCTCATTCAGCGGTGACTGCTTCGCACTTTTATTAAGTCCGGGCTTTTTCACTCGGAGGAATCATCTGTTTGGTTATTTTTCATCGTGTTTATTTTTCACCATTCACACAGTACTTGTATTAAATAAACAAAGAACAATCGCTCTGCAAATAAAAGTACTTAGGTGGGGAGAGAAGGAAGAGGAGCTGGGGCTGGGGCGCTCCTGCCCCTCTCCCCCCTCTTCTGACATCACTGACCCCCATCCCCACTCGCCTTTCTCTCCTCCTCTCGTCATTCTTTCTCCTTTCTCTCAAGCTGGGAGGTTCTGAGGGGGAATCTTAACAAAAAGTGGATGGAAGGACATACACATGTATTGCACGTAATACATATAGTATTACATCTATGTAATGTGATATGTAATATATATTTCTGATCAGGTGAGAATCGACTGAGCTAACTTGGCGTGAAAGGAAAGGTCACTGCAACTGTATCTTAATAGAGTGTCTCGAATCACTGCGGACCCTCTGCCAGAGACTCCCCTGGCCCTGCCCATTGCCATAGCAATGCCTACTCTCCGTGTGGATGTACCATAAAAGCAGTACTTTGAATTTCAAAGAACACGCCTTTGAACTTCTCCGTGCCTGATTAGGCACTCGCGGTGCGTGTGAATGTGTGCTCCTGAGTGTTGTGCGTGGGCGTAGGGGTGGGGATGACAGAGTATGAGTTGCTGTGAGTTTTTGTTCACGGGAGGGCAAGTGTGCTGGCAACCCCATGGCCGTCTCACCGTGGGCCTCCTTCGCCAACCCTACAGCCCTGGAAGGGTGGGTTTCCTGGCCATGAGTCTATTTTGGTAGACTACGGGTGGGTGTTTGGGCCAGCGGGCAGTGTGATGTGACAGGCTGAAAGCATTACTACGTGTCTGGATTGTTTTGTTTCCCGTGTTCAGCTTTCCTTTCCTCTGACTTAAAGTGGTCACTTGAGAAATCAGTTTGTCTCCGCAGCCCCCTCCACAGTAGTACTTCCTAGCCAAACTGGAATAACAAATACTTCAGGTGAACATCTCTTGTCCCCTTTCACAGAGGAAGAGATAGGCAGATAGATAGATAGATAGATAGATAGATAGATAGATAGATAGATAGATAGATAGATAGATAGATAGATAGACAGACAGACAGACAGATACATAGGGAGACAGGGAGATAGAGAGAGAGACAGAACCACTGTGGTTTCCAAAAGCTTCCACAAAATACAAGATATAAATGGCAAAACTGCAATGTCACAGATAATTGGGCCTTAGCTTTCAAGGAGTTTGGGCCTCCTCTTTTCCTGTCTCCAGGGCTATCCCTCTTGGGTGGCCATCTCCAACTCCTTAAAAGAATATAATTCCCACCCTCAAGCTCTTTCTCAATACTTTAGATTTTAGGAGCATTAGTTTTACCAAAGAACATCCTGAATGGGGGAAAATATACATAAACTACAAATAATCATGTGTTTGGAGATCCTCCTAGCCTGGAAAACAAAGGTAGATGATTTAAACAGTGTTTGCAAGGGCCCCAAGGGCCACGTTTTGCCTAGGAAGATGAAGTCTTTGATGATAGCCAACTTAGTGTCAATAAGTGGCTTTCTTTGAGACATATTCAGATGGGAACGTCTTGCTTGCCAATTGCCATAGAAATCTTAACACACCATGAAGATTGTCCAAGCGCCAAGCCTTCCGTTCTGGACTAAATTACTTTGAAGTGGCGCAGGACGAGCAGTGGTCAATTTTAACTCTATAGACTGGACAGAGAACGCTGGGAGTGGGAGATTGTGCGTTTTAAAGCAGAAAATAAGAAGGGGAAACTTGTTTTATACACTCTATACAAGGTTCTGCTCATTGTCAGATATCTTTTATCTTTTATATTTCCCATGAATGATTCATGTCTTGGTGGCTTTGTGTCACCCTTCTTTTCATGAGAATCTTCATTAGAGAGCTCTAAGTTTTCCCATTGATGGGGGCCTTCATTTATGCGTGTTTTTCTCCTTCGTGTGCTGGTTATTGTCACCTGGCTTCAAACAACCCTTTGCAACCTGTTTCACCTTTAATACATTTAACAAACCTGACTTTAAAAAATCGCTATAACCCTTTGGAGAACTGTTTATTGACATCACTACCAGTTGTTTTTAACTACTTGCCTTTTATCAGCTTTGTATCAGCCAACCTAAAAACAAGCAAGTGTTCAGCCTTGTTTATGTGGATAGCCAATCGCATTACTTTAAGCCGCTTGGGCATTTTGTTGCCATGAAGCTCATTTCTCCTTAACACCTGCCCCAAAATGCTAAGTTACTTATCTCCACTCAACTTCCAAATAAACCGCAGTAAAATTGGGTTCTGATCCTATCACCTGATACACGAGGTGTTTCATGCCCACTACGCAACTTCACTCAGGACGTGTTTAACTCCATACCCATCTTAGCTCTTGATCCTGCTTTCATCTTCTTTGTGTCTGGAAACGTCTCACTGTCCCTTTCTCTATCTTTTCCTCGTTCTTTTTTACCCTTTTTCTTTAGAGGCTGGGCAGCAAAGAAATACTAAAATTTGCTTTTCAGCTCTCCACTGATTAGGATCACTAAGGATATTACTAATCTTAACAAATGAATGCAGTAACCCCTAAGATTTATGCTACCCTTCTGTGCAACCTGCAGGGCTTAGTCTTCATAAATATACTGTACTTTCTAGATTAGATTGTAAATTAGACCAAGCTGTTAAAATATTTCATTGCTTGGGGAGGGTGAAGAAATAGAGATCAAGGGAAGAGAACCTTCTGATTACTACATGAGCAACCTGTTCTGTCTGGAAGAGAATGGCAGAGATGTGCCATCACGTAAAACGTAAGCAATACATATGAAGAATACCCTTTATTAAATTTTTTACTTCATAATCATTCTTGCTTTCTATTGGAGGTACACATTTTAAGTTTTTATTTTAGGTGTATCAGGAACCAATAAATCTGTGGCAGAGAGTTAACCAATGCATGGCAAAATACATAAAATACATATTCCTTTGTTTCATAATAAATAAACCTGTAGCATAATAAAGAATAGTGCAAACTGCCATTGAAAAAGTTGTATAAATAAAACAAATTACAAATCAGGAATATTTTGTTCGAATAAGTTTACGATACATAAATTATCCCCCCAAAGTTCACACCTCATCCTATTTTGTCTATTTGAAAGAGCTTTGAAAGTGAATAATATGAAAATCAAATAAACTTTTAAAATGTAGAATTATTTTATATTCAAGTTTTATGGTCTTTTTCTTTATAAAGGAGGGTCTGCATGTTTCATATTCACCGTAACAATCTGAAGACAACATTGAAAGGCTTTCAAAGTGACAGCACCATGCACTGTACTAGTAATAGAATATATCTATAAACTATATATAATCTCATCAACACAATGCAAAAGAGACATGCAGGAAGAGTCCTGGTTTTCACATTACGTTGTTCATTCAAGTAAGCTTAAAAATATACTTTCCCATTTTCTTTCCTTTTTTTAAAATAAATCGTAGATCATAAATGACAATCTTTCACCAAAATGTATAATATAATTCTTTGGTGTGCTTTGAACTCTTCCAGGAAAAAAAAAGGATGATGTCTGAAAATAAATTAATTCAACTGTACAAATAGTGTTCACATACAAGTTATTAACAACGACAAGAGTACATCAACCACTCACAGCACACAAAACAAATTTCTACAAACCCTGGGAAGGGGGTGTCTTCAGGGTCTCTGAGGATAAATTAGTGCTCTTTAGTATATCTGTATGATGTTTATGATGGACTGCGTTTTGCACACGAGATGTGTTGTACCAACCGAAAATAAATTGACTAAGAGTTACTGTCCTAGGTCCTTGACCTTTTTTGTCCTAGCTTGACAGCTCTGGCAAAGGTCACACATTCATCAGTGTTTGGTGGTAACTATAAACCTTTTAAAAATTTTAATATGTATAGCAACTCCCTCCCCTCTTTTAATGTAAATCATACACTGTCATTTGCAAGTGGGACAGAGTTCCGCGTGCTCAGGTGGAAGAAAATGCATTAAAATGCAATTTCCGGCACTGAAAAATAAAGATTTTTTAAAAGGTCGATACAACAGTATAAAAGAGATTGCCCTGTTTGTAAAACAACAGCCTTTCCCCAAAAATAGGCATGTTGCCAACATCACACCTCCTTACACTTGCCTGTTAATTTTGGCATCCCAAAGAACTTATGATCTAAAACATAATCTCTTTATTACACAAGAAGTTTGGACAGAGTAAAGAGGCAGGCTCTGAGATTCCAGATTAAAAAAAAAAGAGGAAAAAGCAAGCACTTGAATTTCTTCTATTTTATAAAATATCACAGTTTCACAGTTGTCTACCGCAGCAGCTTTTTCTTCTCTCCACTGTTGCTGGAACAATCATGGTAGCACAATATATGGAGACGTACTAGGTTGCTGCATCTTTTAAAAAAAAAAAATCATACAAGCAGGGTACTGAAGAAATAATCCTGTATAAAAATACAGTGTTAAGGTGAGATCAGTAATAAAAGAGTGGAAATTAAAAATTACAAGTATTAGAACTTAAAGGGTTTTTACAAATATTTTTGGACACAGGTACAGTCCAAGATCTGTTGGCAATGCAGCAAGTGTGTGGTTTACAATCAAGAGGCCTTTGCAGAATTAGGGCCCAAGCAGGAGGCAGAGAGGCTCCAGAGAAGCCCATGATGGTGTCAAAGGCATTCGTGAGGCACTCCAGGAAATGCAAAGGGCCTTGGTGCTGTGTTGAGTTCTGACTTAACGCTCTTTCTCTCACCCTTGTAAAAACTATATATATGGCATTGACAGTGTGTGTCTCGATTCACTAATCTCTCCATTCATTTTCCATGGTACAATCTGCTCTCAGTCCTGTGCCCCTGCAACACACAAGTCCAGCTTGGTTGGGTTTTTTTGTTTGTTTGTTTTCTAAGGGGGAAAAAAAAAAAACCCAAATATCTTAATTAAATTAATTAAATGTACAAACACCATAGGGTTTCATACTGAATAAATAGGGCTAATTAGACCCGGTGGCAAGTCTGAGTCACGAGTTTGTCTCAGCCTCGGCATTGTCTCAGGTTAGGATACGGTCCAAGGGCTCCCACTTATTATTGTACTTATTATTATTATTACTAATAAAATCTAATGTATGGTCCGCACGCCTTCAGAGTTCCGGTACATCTCCTCATCGTCAGACTCAGAAGTGGTTCCACTGCTGGAAGGGGTGTGGAGGTGACTGGGGACCCCACTGGGCTGGCAAACGTACCACTCATTGAGGTTGGTCACTTGAGGGGACAGAGTGCTCGAGCGACTCCTGGCTGGGTCCAGCACAGGGGACAAGGGGGCACCCACTGGAGTCCCCACCGATGAGTAGCCCAGGGCTCCTGGAGAGGGTGGTGGGGACTTGCAGTGAATCTTCATGTGCTTCCTCAGCGAGCTCGGGTGGGTGTAGGATTTGTCACAGCCTCGGATCTTGCAGTAGTAGGGCTTGTCGCTGGTGTGGACGTGGGAATGTTTCTTTCGGTCACTGCTGTTGGCAAACTTCCTGTCACAGCCATCAAATTCACATTTGAAAGGCTTTTCCCCTGCAATAAAACATAGGAAAGGTTAACAAGTGCTTTTCAGAGACCTCTCACTTGAGAGAGAAATCTTAGAGCAGACATGAGGGTGCATCTTCCCATCCTCTTGAAGACCAACTCCCAGCCTAACTCCTAATTCCCATGTTCCAGGATGCAACAGGGAAGGGATACTGGGGGGATGGGCCTGGTGTCCCCTGGCCTGGAGGCTCTTCTTGGACCTGGGCTTGCTAGAGGCTGGATGTCAATCCCGAAGTACCATAGGGGTCGAGATGAGAATGGCTAGAGCATGGTCCAGGCTCTAACACTGAAATCCAGCTAGGACCCAGATTCCCACATCCTTGTTCCCCTCAGGGTCTATACACACAAAAATTCAAGCCGATCCCCTGTCAAGATAAATGCTGATAAAATACTTGCAAAGCCACAGCTTGGGTGAAGACCGTAAGAAAAAGAGAAAAAAGATAAACACGCATTCTCAATTAAAAGTAAACTGGGGGTGATGCAGTAAAATTATAATAATGGCATTTTGTTTCAGAGTGTTGCCCAGGATTTCACTGATGGGAAAGGAAAGGAAATACACCAAAATCCTGTTCTCTCCAGAAATAAAGACATCTGTGAAAAACATGATCCCACCACTAGATTTTTTACAAGCCTAGCTGGGCAGAGAATAGGCTGTTGCCCTCTTCGTTCTACCAGCTTTCCTCACAACTTGCTGGGCAGTTGAGACCCTAGAGGAACAGAACCTTAACAAACGTTAATAAAGACTACAAGCCTCAGCCAGAACCTGGCATCCCCTCATGGCATAAGCAGACTTCTTATTCTAACATTGTTTAATAATCAAAAAAGATCAACTGTTTACCAGAGTCTTTGGGCCCATTGCCCCTTTAAGCTGCCCTATCCACCCCAGGAGCACAGGGTCTTTCAACACAAGGCCCCAGGTCCAGGTAGTAGAAATGCTCAGTAAGACAAGATATTCAGCCACACTACACCTCGGTATTAAAAAGCAGAAACAGGAAGACAGCAGGTAACAGTATGAATTTTCCCCCTCACCTTAGTATCCATGAACTTGATGTATTTGAGTCCATAACTGAACATGTTATCTCATACATATTGTGGTATAATAAATATATTCCTTATCTTTAAATGATTTTAAAAATAGTTGAATTTCTCTACATTTCAGCAGCTACTCTGGTGACACACAAGGTATGGTCTTTTCCTTGGTTTTTGACAATTTATTTTTTAAAAAGCCAAACAACTATTAAGACAGCTTAGTGTACATAAATTTCTGTGGTGGACTTTCCTGTACAAATATTTCAGTGTAATTTCCTCTTTTTTAATTTCATCAATGCTAACTGCTTCAATGCCAGAGTACGTTAGCACATCTGAAAGTATTCAGATGCCTGGAATATAACTTATACTACCTGGAAATATTGTTTAAAAACAAAATTAAATATTATCATTTAATATTTATAATATATTTATATTATTTAATATACCTCCTGCCTTGGGCCATAAAGAGAGGGAAAAACACAACATAATGCAATGATAATCACAACCTTTAAAAATTCTCTGTAGAGAGGCTGCAACAAAAACAGTTAATCGAGTTTTATCAAAACACTGGTTATCTGTCCTGATTTCTACATTCCACTTTAAGTTGGATAATACTAATTTAATGTAGCGTTCTTCCAAAAAAAATTATAATCAGCTTTTCTTCAACATGGAGGTTTAAGTAATTTTATTCACCCTATGCAAATGTGCAATGTTGCTTTTTAGACTTCTCATGTTTCTGCACAAGCTAAGTATCTCGGATTGTGCAGAATAAACGGCTTGGACATTGCTGGCTCCACCACTGCACATGTTTAAAGAGAAGCATTAAGAATCAGACCCAGAAAAGGCAGATACGGAGTGGAAAGAAAGGTAGAAATGCAGGGATAAAGGAGACATGGAAGAAGACAGTAGAAAAAAATGGAAAGGGTGATAGAATTGCCTATTTTATTCAGGGGGGGGCCTACGTATGGGGAGGGGGGCAGTTAGCAAATTCTCCCTGCCTAGAAAGGGTGAGAGACCCTAGTGTTTACATTTCAGATTCTGACAGAGGGATCACGTCAGAATTTAACTACTTACAGAGTTTTAGAGAGTGAAGGAAGCTACGTGTGAGAACTCGAGTCCAGCCCAGAGGAAGGTTATAAATGGAATTGGGGGCACGTGGGTCAGGAAATGGGCCTTCAGGAGTGGCCGGGGATTATTCCCTTTGATCAAGCCGTTCTGGGATCCCGGGTAACCCCCAAAAAGGGAGAGCGTTGTGATGGGGCAGGGAGTCCGGCCTGGCCTTTCTCTGGACACAGTGCTCAGTGGCTTAGCGGCCCAGGAACGGCCCAAAACCCCCGACGCGGGTCTGAGCATCAACGCGAGAGCGCTCGCATCCCTGCCCGAGGGACCCGGCGAGGCCCACGCAGCCGCCGCGAGCCAGGCGGGAATGCAACCTTGCGCACAAGGAACCCGAAAACAAAACAGCCCCGGGTTCCCTCGGCGCCCCGGTCTCCGCCCCCGGCAGCACGCGCGCACGCCCCCTTGGGGCCCGCCCTCGAGGGGGGCGGGAGGCTGCCTGTCCCCGGGGGCCGGAGAGCCGACACCCGGTCAGCTGCCGCGCAGTCAATTTCCAGTTCCTTGCCTGACCCGGGCGGAAACGGCCCTCAGCTCTGGGCAGCCCCCCTGCCCGCCAAGGGAAGATCCACTCCCCTCCGAGGCCTGGAAATGCGGGAAGGGCCAGAGGTCGCGGGCTCCACTTTTAGGGGTTCCCTTTGGGGGCGGCTTCACTTCCCGCGCCCCGCGCGCCCCGCTCACAGCCCCAGGCCCCTGTCCCGTCGGCAAGTGCTGGGCACGGGGGCCAGCAGCTGGCTTAGCGGGCCAGAGAGTTTTTACGAGAGTCTTGCGGGACGCTTCCTTTTGGCAAAATCATTAAGTCGGACTGATCCCGATTAGAAAAGAAAGGGGCTGGCAAACGGAACTCGGGGGAAAACGCGCTCCCAGCCGGTCAGCGGGCCAGTCCGCAGGAGGCCTGTCAGGTACCGGCGACAGAAGCAAGGCCCGGGGCTCCAGCCTCGGGCCCCCGGACCCGGCTTCCCACGCAGATCCCCCTCACCCCCCCACCCCCGCCAGTGGCCTCGGCCCCGGCCGCTGGCCAGGCGTTGCGGCCCACGCCCGGCGGCTGCCTCCTCGTCGTCGCCGCGCCGATAAATCAGCCAAGTAATTACTGAATGTAAACTCTAGTTACTTAAGTGTCCTCCGAGGGGTAATATTGTCTGTCCCTATAAATCCCGACTGCGCTCGCGCTCATCAGCGCTTCTGCCCAGCACGCTCGTCCGTTCCAAGGGGCACACGGCCCACAGACGCCGCCCCACGCCCCAGGCCGCGGCCGTGGCACCCCCCTACGGCAGGGCTCGGGGTGGGGGCGGGAGGGCTCCCCAGGGTGCCGGGGGCTCCTCCCAAGTCCCACGGGGGGGTAGGCCCCAACGACCGCGGGAGACTCTGCAGCTCACCCTGTCCTCCTCCAAGGAGAACCTTCCTTCAAAGGACAGAACCCAATTTCTCCAGCACCCTCTAGGGCATGTGTGATAAACTGTGTGACGGCGCGTGTGAGTATAGGTGTATATGAAGGTGTGTAAATGAGTATGATTGTATCATCAGGACATAGGGACATCCCAGCGATGAGGGAGGGGTGTATGAGGGAATATGGGTGTGTGAAGTTGTTCGTGTGATGTGTGTGTGCACGTGAAGGTGTACTGTGGGGTGTGTAAAGGTGGGCGAGTGTGTGTACGTGTGTGTAGGGGGAAGGTCCCCGGGAGCCCGAGGGCGCATTACTTTCGCATTTTGCACCCCGCCCCGGAGGGACAGGGCCCCCCTCTCCCCTCCAGGAGGGGCCACACCGAGCTGGGCCTCGCGGCCCCAACACCGCAGCAAATCCCACGCGCCCCTCGCACGCCCGCTCTTTGGAGCACGGCGACCGCGCGGGGCCTGACATCCGATGGGGAGGGAAGAGCCGCCGGGGCGGCTCCGGCCCTCCCTCCCCATCGCCCTCCCCAAGTTCCCGGGGCCGGGCGGAAGGGGGCTGCCGACCGTCCTGGGCGCCTTCCTGCTCCGGCGGCGGCTGCTTCTGCTCCGGGGCGGCGGCGGCGGCGGCTGGAGCGCGTTGCCGGTCCCGGCGGAGGGGCTGCGGGAGCGCTGGAGACTCCACCGTGTGGGAACCCAGCGCGGGGCCTGTGTGTGCTATCGAATTACTTATTCATAGAAAAAAAGGGGGGAGAGAAAAAAAAGAAGTCACATGTCCGGGTTATACGTATGCGAAGAGAAGCAGCAGAAGGAGGAAAAAATTAAGGCGAGCAGGAGGAGGAGGAAGAGAAGCAGCGGCAGAAGCGGCGGCGGCGCGGGAGGCGGCGGCGGCGGCGCGGCCGGGGAGAGACACCCACCTGTATGAGTGCGCTTGTGGATCTTGAGGTTCTCGGAGCGCGCGAAGACCTTGCCGCAGCCCGGGAAGGGGCAGGGGAAGGGCTTCTCGCCGGTGTGCACGCGGATGTGGTTGATGAGCTTGTATTTGGCCTTGAAGGGCTTGCCCTCGCGCGGACAGTCCTCCCAGAAGCAGACGTGGCTGCTTTGCTCGGGGCCGCCCACGTGCTCCACCGTGACGTGGTTCACCAGCTCGTGCATGGTGCCGAAAGTTTTGGAGCAGGGCTTGGCGCCGCCGGCCGGGGGCGGGGGCGGCGGCGGCCCGGCCAGCTCCTCGGGGTCGATCCACTTGCAGATGAGCTCCTGCTTGATTGGCTGCCGCATGTAGCGCAGGAAGGCCCCGGCCGCCCCTGGGAGGTGGGGGTGGTGCTGGTGCGGGTGCTGCGCGGGCGCGGGCGGCGGTGGCGGCGCCGGGGGCGGCGCGTGGTGTTGCAGGTGGGGCCCGGGTCCGGCCGCCGCGGCAGCAGCCGCCGCCGCCAGGTTCAGGTTTAAGTTCACTGCTCCGTAGCCATGCAGGGCGGCGGCTGCAGCGGCCGCCACCGCACCGTAGTGCGCATCCCCTGAGCGCGGCGCGAAGGGCGGCTCCCCGCGGCCGTACAGCTCAGCCGCCGCGGCTGCCGCCGCTGCCGCCAGCCCCAGGCGCATCTGGCCGTTGAGCGGGTGCGGGTGGCCGCCGGGGCCTCCCGGCGTGTCGTGCAGCGAGGGAAAGAGCGCCGGGCCCCCGCCGCCGCTGCCGTCCGGGCCAGCGTAGGTGCCGCTGGCCGAGATGAACATGCCGGCCGAGTGGGGAGGCGGGGCCGAGTGCTGGGGGGAGCCGGTGCCGGACCGCTGCTCCCCTCCGAGCGGGGCCCCGTGCATGGCCGCCGCGGGGGCCGTGGCGGAAAGGTCCCTCCGGAGGACGAAGTCCCTGCTGTGGCCTTTGCCGCTGCTGCCGCCGCCGCCACTGTTGGTGGTGGTGTAGCCCGAGAGGCCAGGAGGAGGGGGAGGGGGTGAAGGGGAGGGAGGAAGAGGAGGGGCTGGGGGCGGGGGCGCGGGCGCGGAAGACTGCACGCTACCGCTACCCCCGCCGCCAGGGTAGGTGCCGGCGCCCGGGTGCGTGACCGAGGCTGCAGCGGGGGCGGTGGCCGCTGGGGCATCGGGCTGTGCCGGGAGCGCCTGGGAGGGAGGGCTGAGGCCGAGCGCGCTCGCCTGGGCCATGTGCTCGGGTCCGAGCGGAGTGATGGCCACGCCGGGGTCAGCGCCCAGGTCCCGAGGGCGGAGGTGCCCGGCTGCGGCGCGGAGTTGGGAGTGGGCGGGCGCGCTGGCCAGCGCCGGGAAGCCTGTCATATTCTGAAGTGGCCTGGCCTGAGCCGTTGCCAAATCCGCTAATCTCAGCGCTGGCGGGTTCCTCTTGCTCAAAGGGGTCTCCATCAGAACTACACAATCAGACTCATAGACCCTCACTGGGGGGACTTTTTTCCCTCTGCCCGCCTTCAGAAACATGTATATGTTAGGCGCTCTTTAACTTCTTTGTCCTGGCCTCCTAACTCTGCTTATTCCCGTTCCCACTCTGTCCTCCAGCGATCGGCAGAGCGAACACCACATTTGAGCTGCGCAGTGGGACCGAGATTTTGGAAATAGCAAGGGTGGGATTGGAGGGAGCCGCGTGATTGGCAGCAGCCGCGGCTGACCGATTGGCTCCCTTTCAGGCTCAGCGGGCATCCGCCCCTGTGCTCGCGGCCGCCTTCGCTTTCGCTTCGCGCCCCTTCCTCTCCCGAAGCCCTGCGTCCCCGCCTCCCCGGGGATTCCCAAGTTGCACTTGCAGAAAGTTTGCGCTGGGCCTGCGCGCGCAGCGCCCCGCGTTCCCATGACGCGCCTTGCGGTGAACGTGCGCCGGCACGCGGCCGAAGGGCGCCTGGAGGCTTTGGGCTGGGGACCCCCCGGGGAGCAAAAGGCGGGGGGAGCCCCCAAATTCAAAAGCCTTCGCTCACTGCATGCAGCGTCCCTTCCCTTGGAAGAGCTCCGAGCTGCTGACTGGGGGAGGAGGGTGAACAGATGTATGCCCGTCATCCTACTCGTAGAGGTGATACTAGAAACTTCTTATTTGGGAAGGACAGTCAATCTGCCGAGCGCTCACAGAGGGCGCACAGACAGTAGACGGAATGAGGAAGGATATTAAAATCCTATTGGTTGCAAAGCACCAGGTGAAGTCAAAATAAATCTTTCCCAGAAGGAACCGTTTTACCTCGACTTTTTAGCTCATGGGATCCTTTTCAACATGGTTCAAAGGAGTTGGCTCGAAGTGTAATCTCACTGCTCATCGGTTCTAGATCTGCCACTTCCAATTAGATCTACCGGGGGCAAAAAATATCGGGCAGCGATTCTAACTTTGCTTCTCGGAGATAACAGTGGCAGGGCAGGCCAAACAGCATCTCTCCAGAGGGAAGCGGCTAAATAAACGATATCCTTTAAGCAGTTTTCCCGGTCCAGAACGCACTCCACATGGGTGCCTCAGTTTCTTTGAAAGGAGCACAAGTTAGAATTGATCCAATAAAATAATCATTTTATTGGATCAGTATCTTTGCGATTTATATGCTGATAGAATGACCTTTTATCCTGTTATTTTCTAATAAGCTCATCTAGCAGGAGAGATGTTTTACTTGAAAACCATAAAAACTGACTTCAAAAAAACAGTGAGCCCCATCCCTTTCAAGCGAGTTGCTATCAAATCTTTTTAAAAAGAGAAATAGGTCCTTGCATCACTTTGGGGGGGGGGGAGAAATGTGACATCCCTCACACTTTAGGGTCCTTACTGCCCCAGAGTGTCACTTCAGCTTTAACAAGAAAACACCTTAAAATTTTGCCATGTTCCATGATGCTCAAAAATTAAGCTCAGGGTTTTTAATTTTTATTTTGCTGCCCTAAGTAAAATTATTTGGAAAAAAAAAGGATAATGACTAAAAAGTGTTTTTTTTTCCCTTTGGGATACAGTAAAACATGTTACCAACTTAATTCGTTTGCTGTCCAAGTTTTTTTTTTTTTTTTTTTAAAGACTACATAAAGCCATCATCTGCGAGATCGTCCTGAGAAGTGGTAAGAATTATTTTCAAAAGAGCTGATTCGATAGCCCATTTACACTGGTGCTAACAATGTTTAACAAGGAATTTCCCTGTGAGCCTTGGGAATGTCATTTCTCTTATAAAACTGACAAGCAAACAAAGAAAATAGTACAATCAAATTTCAAATGGGCATTTTCTTTTAGTTTCAATGAAGCTCAAATACGGGGAAATAAGAGAGGCATGAGTGCAAAAACAACGAAAAGTTTTTAATAAACAACAGTGACAAAATCCACATCTGTATTTGGAGAGGAAGAGTCCTTCCACAATTTTCAAAGACTTAAAAGGTCTCAAGCCACCTAGGCAAGGTGGAAGGAGGACTGTGTCATCTCTATGAATGCTTTATGGAGAAAGCATCATATGTGGAATTGTCACCACTGTCTTCATTTCCTCTCAGAACATTTCAAATATTTCCTTTATTTGAATTTTTTAGCAATAATCATCAATACTTCCATAATGGCAGCTTTGCGTTCAATCCTGCAGGTTATAAGTTCAAAACAAAACAAAACAGAAAGAATGAATAAAGAAAGAAGAAAATAAACCCAACCTAGCCTTTAATATACACTGTTGAGCATTTTTATTGTGCAGTAAAATGGGTACCTCCACCTCCTTCAAAATAGCTTTTCCTCAAAATTATAACTGCTTTGTTTTATTGAATTGCTGAAATTTAATGGTTTAATGGGTGAAGGCATGAAGGAAAGGCTGTAAAAATGTGAATAATGGTGCAGCAGAGCCGTGCGGAATCTGGAACCCGCCTCCTTGTACAGCTCTTGTTAAACACAGCGTGATATGTATCTGTCATCTATTTAATATGTCTTAATTCAAATATAGCTCCCTGATCAATTTCTTTTTATGGAAGCTTTAAAAAAGAAAGACTTTTTAAGGAAATGTTAGAGATTTGAGTAGCGATTAGAAAGAGAGAGATTTACAAAGTGTGTTTAATGAATATTTGCAAATTTATGACCAAACTCCGACCCTAAAAAGATAATTGACTCAGGTAATCGACTTGAGATGCTAATTCTTAAAAGAAAGAACTGGGAGCAAAATTTCAATCAACACCAATAAGGCGCCAATAAACCGCCTGCCAATTAAACCTGAGAATAGGCCTAGCTAGATGGTCATCAGGAAGGCTCGCAGTGGATTTCCGGATTGCCTTTCTTTATAAAAGAGCTTTTTATTTTGTAGACGCGCTTTTTGTTATTGTGATGACCCGCCTGACCCCAGGTGCGCTGGTTCTTTTCCAAGCCATTTGGGAGCCAAATCAAAACCCCTTAACATCCCGAGTTTCTAAGGACCCAATAACTGTGTCACACTTCCTAAGTAAATACCAACAGTTTCCAGGACGTTGAAGAAAATAATAAACAGTAGTGTGGGTTTTGTTTTTTTTTTTTGGTTTTTTGTTTTTTTTAAAGCAGGGGGCTGTAGAAGTCGTTATGCCAGTTCTCCTGTGGATTTAGCCCCGTATTTCCGCGGTGGTGCTGGTCGTTAGGGCGGATCCTCAAAACCCATGCCCTTGTCTGCACTTCTGCAGCGGAGGTGCTTATGTGGGGCAGCAACGTGACAATCCGTGGAAACGCCCTTTGTGGGGTCGACAGGTGCTCCTGGGGGAACGTCGATTTCCGGCCTTCTCTGCTGCACCCCGAACCCCAACCGGCTCCCGGCCCCAAACAAAGGCGGGAAGAGGGTGGGGAGGGACAGTAAACGCCGAGCCGGCCCGAACCCGGCGGCCACGCCGCGCTCCGCTGCCAGGAGGCGGCAGAGCCCGGTCTCTGGGGATGCCCTGGCCGGCGCTCACGGCTTCCCGCTGCGCTGAGGTGGGTCTGCGGCTCCCTGGTGCCCTCCGTTCGTCCCTGAACACAGCCAAGTTTCCTTGCGATGGGTGTGGGCAATTAATAAACTCTAAGGGAAGTGAATTGGACATTTCCTGGCTTTTGAGCCTTTGTTTGATTGTTTCGGCAGGCGGGGGGAGGGGGTACGCTGGGGACAGTGAGGTGGACAAGAAAGGAGCTGGGGGACCCACCGAGCTGCCTTTTATTGCCTTTGCAATTGCTTTACGGCTCGCCCGTCCCGCGTGGTTTCCGCAAGGGCGGCCTCCTTGCAGAGGGTGCCCGGCGGGTTTGGAGAGCCTTGTGCCATCTGGGCTGCGCCAGAGGCAGGTTCAAGGGCGGAGAGGGTGCCCCGAGTCACCTGAGGGATCAGAGGACTTTTGTAGTCCAGCCCGAGGGCTCCAGTGGGTGCTCAACTGGGAGGAGGAGGGTAATCAGCTGACAATGAAAGAGGGAGTGGTGAGTCCTCTCTAAAGCCGGGGCGAGGTGAGCAAAGGGGCCCACAAAAACTGCATTTTAGTTGAGCTTTGACATGGCCGGAAGTGATGAGGGCTTTGGGTTCAAGGGCTTTTTCCCAAATCAAGCTCGCCAGGTGGCGACTAGGCAATGAGGTACCCGGCCACCTGCCCGGCTTGCACTCGGCAGGGACCAGATCCCCACCGTCTAGCCCTCACCACTGGTGACCTGACCTCGTGGGACCACGACCCAGCCCTGGGGCCTTGGGTGCCAGGAAGCACCGCGCAATTCTCAGCTCTCTGAGAGCTTCTCGGAGGGTTGCCTCTGTTTCCCGCCCTTCTGAGCCCGAGCTGAATCCTCAGACTCCACGGCTATGTGTGAGGCTAAGAGTAACCAGAAATGTGCTTCTTGATAAAGTTTTTGATCCCTGTCCCATGAACATGGACTTAATGAGGATTAAAAACAAAGCAAAACAAAAAAACCCAGAAGCTTGGGTTATGTGACCGTAATTGAAACGTTGGGGTTTGTTTGTTCGTTTGTTTTGGACACTCAAGAATTGGACTCATCCCATTTCCACCTGACCTTAGTGCTTAAAAGCCCTTGAAAAATTATGGCTCTCTTCACTTCCCCACTACGAAAAAATAAGTTGAGTAAAATTGACCTGTCATCAAATATTATCATTTGGTTATCAATCATTTTTACCCTCAGGGATGGGGGTTGTTGGAGAATGGCCTCTGACCCACGTTCAACAATTAAGATTGGTAATTTCTTGGGAAATGTCTAATTGTTGTCTTTTTAAAAATGCCTGGAAGGTCCACACAGGAAGCAGAAACCCCCTTACGTGTTCACAGTTCGTATAACCACCCAATATTTCTTTATGTTGGCTCCAAGATGTGCTTCTCCTCCCCATCATGCTTTATCCTTTAGAATGTTTTTGGATGGGGGATAAAGGAGGAGGAGAGGTTGTGCTTTTATTTTTAATCTCAAATTTTGTGGGTAGTTTCTCCCCATTCCATACCCCTTCCAATATCTATACTTCAATATTTGAAGAAGCTGTTGAGATAAATCAAATAGTGACACGTTGACGGATTTACTGGTGTAAGCAATATGGTTGACATATGGCATTGTTATTTATGAATGACAGCATAAATTGTATTACAAAGTCTATTGCAATAATACTGCAGTTTATTGGAAAGCTGCTCGCCTGTCACCGGTATTCAGCCTCCCTGGATGTAGTTTTCCTGGGAGCCCAAAGGATAACGGCCCTCAAAATAATTAAACATATTGAAGTAAGCTAATGTCTTCTGTTTTGGGGGTTGTTTTTGTTTTTGCTTTGTTTTACAGCAGTAGAAACTCTCCCATCAGGAAAGGAGACAAAGTAAGGACAGTTAGTCCTCTTACTTTTGCAAAAGCACAACCAACCACTATCACCTAGAAATGTTGGCTTCTATTTTTTTCTGAGTCCCTAATGACAAATACACAAACATTTGCATCCCTATCACTAAACTGCTAGTGAGCATTTATTTTATATAGACACTTTTTATAAGCCCAGTTACAGGACAGTAAATTTTAACTGTAGAAAGAAGTTCTTTTAGCAGACTAGAGAGGGCCTTATCCTAAATCTCCACCTCCACTAAATCTCCCCCTTCTTAAAAATGGTATTTAAAAGTTACAACATTGGCTGAGATTTTCACGATTTCCCTTTTACCTTACAGATTTCCCCTTCTTTTACATTACACTTCTTTAAACCTCGGACAAAGATCTTTTGTTCTAGGTGAGTTTTACAGGGGAGGGGTGTCCCCCACCACACATGTGGTCCTTCATGGGTCAGGGGTCGCCCAGCCCAGGAGTGACTGAGAGGCTGAATCAAAGGTGACCTGCAACTTAATATCCTGTTGATGATCTTGTTGAATTTATGAGTCTGTGATACAGAGGATAGTGCTGAAATCCTGTGAAATCCTTTTTTTTTTTTGTCCAGTGTATATAGACAGCTGATTCCACATTTTTTCCCTCCCATCTCTTTCCCCATTTCCATCCCTTTCCTTAAGTCCTTAAGAGGAAAATTAAAAGTTTGAGTGGTATGGTCACCGAGTGTTTCTGCTTTCCAATTCAAAGATCACTTTTGTTTGCTTGTTTGTTTTTGGTTTCTCCTGGCCAATGAGATACACCTGTGTGTGTGTGTGTGTGTGTGAGTATATTGTGTGTGGATTTGCATTGTTTGTATGTATATGTACACAAAATACTCATCATAGTCAACCCTTTACAGAGGCCCACAAACCGCAACAAGGTGTTCAGTGAATGAGTGCCTGGGTATTTGCTGGGATTTTCTGTTTTTTTGAAGACAACCCGAATTCTCTATTACACTGTCATTCTCTCCACTTGCCGGGAGAGGGACGCCAGCCCTGGCACCCAGGGGCCCGCCATACAGGGCCATCCACGTGCAGCAAAGCCTAGAGTCTCGCTGGCCTAGCCCGGAGCAGGGTCTGTGAGATCTCCAAAGAACAATTTTGGAAAACTTACAAAGAGGGCACATGTTTGCCCGATGGGGACAGTTGTGGGTCCCGAGGGTCTGACCCCGACACGGCGGGCCGTTCTAGAAACCTGTTGAAAAACTGAATTCACTCACAGGATGCGGAACTCAGCTTGGCCGCTTTTTTTCCTTCGGCCAAGGAGCGCAAATGTACTTTCGAGGCAATGACTCTGAAAGCCTTTGCAGGTTTTTTTTTTTCTCTCTCTCTCTCTCTCTCACTCTCTTGCTTTCTCTCTCTCCCCTTTCCTTCCTTTTAAAAAAACAGAACAAAACTGTGTCTTGAGGCAAAGGTGTTTTGCGGTTTGTAGAGAAATAAAGCGCTTCTAAGAGGGGACGGCGACGTGACTTTGAACTTGGCTCAGCTCCTCCGTGTCGTGCAGAGGGAGGAGAACTGGAGCCCGGAAAGAATAGCCAGGAGGGCCCAGCCCGCAGGGTCTCCGGCGGGAATTAGCTTTCCGCCCCACCACCCGGCCGCGCGGGCCCCGGACCCAGCGCCAGCGAGCGCCCAGCGGCGTCGGCCCGAAACGGGCTCTGCAAAGCGGAATCGAAGCGAAAGGAGAGAATGGGGCGGAGAGGAGAGGGGCAGAGGCGCGCAGCGGGGGCGAGAAAGTGCGGAGGGAGGAGAACTTGAAGAAGTCTGATGGCTTGGGAGAAGGAAGGGAAGTGAGGTTTGGAGATGTGCAAGATCGCTATTCTCACGACCAGTCTCTAAGAGAATATTTTCTTTTGGAAACACTTTTGGAGTAAGCTTTTCCAATTCCCCCGCCGTACATATTGATGAATAAAATAAGCAAGTGTGAAAGGCTGTGCACTGGGCAATTTTATAGATTCACTGTAGCAGGGCAGCCTTCCTGCCTGGAGTCCGTCTCCGTCTCCGTCTCTGTCTCTCAGGTCCCTCTCCGCTTAGGAGGGCAGTTTGGCATTTGCCTCCCCCTCCCCCCGACATAGAGAGAGGTGTGTGGAGAAGAGGAACATTTCCTCCCTTTAGAGAAATCGAGAATTCCCAGCTTTCAGGCAAACTCGCAGGCTTTCAGACAAGATGCCCCGGCCCCCTTCCTTCTCTCCCACCCCCCTCTAGGCAGGGAAGGGGGACAGCGGGAGGGCATAGGGCCCCTTATGCGAGGGGCTGCGGCCCGCTCCGACCTTCAGAGAGAGATCCGCTCCAGCCGGGAGAGGCTGCCTGTGCCGGCGCGGGAGAGCCCGGTTCGGCCAGCGATCACCGGCTAGAGTTGTCTTCCCGCGTTTTTGTTGATTGCATTTCAACATGAAATTTTGAAATGCGTGTGGATTATTTTCTCTTACTTGAATTTTATTTCAACTCCCAGAGATTTGTTTAAAGGAAAAAATAAATAAAAAAGCAGTTCCCCACGCTAGCTAGGCGAAGGCGCTGGCCTCAGGCCTTCCTTCCATTCACACCTCCGCAGCCTCCGGGCCCGCCGGGCCCTCTCCCGTTACCTCCGGGGCGCAAGCTTTCAGCGGCGGCACAGGAAATGTCCGCAGCGGCCAACCGGGGACCTGGGGGATGGCCGGAGCCCCGGGGCCGCGAGGCAGGCCCCGCGCAGCACAGGGAGCAGCCTCGGGCCCGCCACCGCCTCGGGGGTTGGTCCCCGCTCCTGGAGAAGGGCTGATAAATGTCTTCTAGAAGGTTTAAGCCCTACCGGTATGGAGATTTCTTCTCTGGAGGCTCTGAGCCTCACCCTCGGCCAAACTGCAGCCTGAGCCTTGCTTGGCCGCGCGCCTAGGGCGTCCCCACACCTCTCACCCTACCGTGGCAGAGGCCCGGGCTTCTGGGCATCCACCCGAGGGTGACACCGTCTTTAAACCACTTCCAAACAACCACCTCCCTCGCAGGGGCCGCTGCCCAGTGTTTACAGCCGTAATCAGAGGAGGACGCGAGCGGCGGGGGGAGCGGAGCGCGCCGAGCTCCGGCTGGGGGCCGCGGCCGGGGAGGGGGCGGCGTCTGGGTGAGTGTCCGGAGGGTGGGAGGAAGGGGCACGCCTGGCTTTCTCTAGGCCCTCCATCCCGCACCTGTGTTTTCAACACCACAGAACAAGTTGACAAAGTGTGTGTTGGGGGGATGGGCGCGGACAAGGAGCGTGCCAACCGGGCAGGAGACCGGCCCCCGGGCCGCTCCCCGCGGCGCCCTCCAGGGGCGGGGGAGGGCGGGGCGGGAGGCCCGGGTCTGCAGCGGCCCGGCGCGCAGAACCTCCCGCTCCGAGGCCTGGTTGCTAGCCAGGTTCTCGAGCAACCAGGGGTGCCCGCTTTAGGTGCCCGCCGGGAGCGGTTCGGGTCCCCGGGGAATCGGCGGCCTCTACCGAAGGGCGCGAGCGCAGGGTGCCGTCCCCTTCGGGCCCAGACAAGGGCGCTGTGAACCCGCGGCCCAGGCCTGCGCGATGCGGGCCGCCCGGCTCCGGGGAGCGCCGCGGCCGGCCGGCCGAGGAGCCGCAGCGCCAGGAGCGCGGGTGAAGAGCGGCAGGCTGGCAGACCCGGCGGGCTGCCACCAACAGCAGCAGCCGGGGAGGCGGGGAGCTGGAGGGGAGCTGGAGGGGCGCTGGGGAGGAGGGGCGGACCGGCCGCGGGGCGGGGGCGCCGGATTGACGGGGCCTCAGCGGCCAATGGCGGCGCCGGGAGGGCGGGCGGGGCGGGAGCCGCCGTTAAAGGGGCGGTGTGAGCGGGAGGCCCGGCCTGAAGCCGGAGGGAAGGAGGGAGACCCGGGCGGGAGGCGCGGGGGCGAGGGGGGAGGGAAGAGGAAAAGGAGGAGACAAAAAATAAAAAATAAAAGGCTGCGGCTTTGGCGCCCACTGAAATAAACAGAGGCGGAGGCGGTGGCGAACGGAGTCCACCGCAGCCGAAAGCGGGAAACCTACTTCGGCCTCTTCGCGTTTGCTCGGGCTGCGCACTCCTGTGCGGCCGCCCGCTCCGGGTCCAGTGCCCCGGGCCGACCGGCGAGAGGGAGGGAGCGAGCTAGAGAACACTTTTTTATTGTTGTTATTGTTTTTCAGCCCAGCCTCCCCTCCTCCCCTCCCTCTGCTTGCCTTCTCCCCTCCCACAGCCCCCTTCCCTCCTCCTCCCCTCCTCCCCCGCCTCCTCCTCCTCCCGCACAACTTAAAGAAAGAGGGAGCGGCGCGGCAGCTTCCTTCATCTGGGGGAATTCGTGGCCGCTGCCAGTTTACTACACGAGGCGCAGCCAATGCCAAGCGCGGAGGACAAGGAGGGCTAAATACCGCGGCCGCGGAGCCGAACAATACCCGCCGCGCGCGGGGTGGCGCGGCTAGGGCCGCGGGGGAAGGAGCAACCGACAGAGCGCGCCGCGGAGAGGGCGCCCGGCCTCCGTCCGCCGCCCCAGCTCCCCCGCCGCGGTCAGGTGGAGCCGCGGGCGCGCCGGGCCGGGGCGCCGAGCGCGGAGGTCGCCTCGGTCCTCGCCTCGCCAGCCTGCCTGGCCCGCGCACGGCCGCCGCAGTCCGGCACCTTGGTCCCGCGGCTGCTGTGATTTCATTCTGCAGGCGCGGCTTGGCACTGCCGGGCCCCGGGGCCGCCGGGCGTGCGAGCGAGTGAGTGCGTGCGCGCGCGAGTGCGCGCAGGGGTGGGGGCCGCTGCGCTGCGTTCGCCCCCCGTCGACCCCCCTCTCCGCTCAGTTCCCCACACCTCCCTCCCGCTCCCTCCTCCCGCCCGTCCTCCCCTGCCCTGCCCGCCCCCGCCGCAGCTCCTTTAATACACTTTGGTTCTCCGCCTGGCTTTGGACTCTTCTCCACCACCTCCTCCTCCTCCTCCCGCGCCTCCGCCGCCGCCGCCTCCTCCTCTTCCTCTCCGCGCTTTCGCTCCGCGCCTGGCCGCCCGAGGCAGATCCAGGCGGCGGCGGAGGCGGCGGGCGCAAGAGCGCGGCTCCCGGGGCTGAAGCCGCCACCACCTCCGCCGCCTGCGCTCGGAGCTGGGCGGCCGCTGAACGTACTGCGCGCGGGGCGGGAGTTGGAGCCGAGGAGGCGCGGGGCTCGCCGGGGCCGGCGGGGAGGGCAGACGCGCTGGCCATGCTCCTGGATGCGGGGCCGCAGTTCCCGGCCATCGGGGTGGGCAGCTTCGCGCGCCACCATCACCACTCGGCCGCCGCGGCGGCGGCGGCGGCCGCGGAGATGCAGGACCGCGAACTGAGCTTGGCGGCGGCGCAGAACGGCTTCGTGGACTCGGCGGCCGCGCACATGGGCGCCTTCAAGCTCAACCCGGGCGCGCACGAGTTGTCCCCCGGCCAGAGCTCGGCGTTCACGTCGCAGGGCCCCGGCGCCTACCCCGGCTCCGCCGCGGCCGCCGCGGCCGCCGCCGCGCTCGGGCCCCATGCCGCGCATGTCGGCTCCTACTCTGGGCCGCCCTTCAACTCCACCCGGGACTTCCTGTTCCGCAGCCGCGGCTTCGGCGACTCGGCGCCGGGCGGCGGGCAGCATGGGCTGTTCGGGCCGGGAGCTGGCGGGCTGCACCACGCGCACTCGGACGCGCAGGGCCACCTCCTCTTTCCCGGCCTCCCGGAGCAGCACGGGCCGCACGGCTCGCAGAATGTGCTCAACGGGCAGATGCGCCTCGGGCTGCCCGGCGAGGTGTTCGGGCGCTCGGATCAGTACCGCCAGGTGGCCAGCCCGCGGACCGACCCCTACTCGGCGGCGCAGCTCCACAACCAATACGGCCCCATGAATATGAACATGGGTATGAACATGGCAGCGGCCGCCGCCCACCACCATCACCACCACCACCACCCTGGTGCCTTTTTCCGCTACATGCGGCAGCAGTGCATCAAGCAGGAGCTCATCTGCAAGTGGATCGACCCGGAGCAGCTGAGCAACCCCAAGAAGAGCTGCAACAAAACTTTCAGCACCATGCACGAGCTGGTGACCCACGTCTCCGTGGAGCACGTCGGCGGCCCGGAGCAGAGCAACCACGTCTGCTTCTGGGAAGAGTGTCCGCGCGAGGGCAAGCCCTTCAAGGCCAAATACAAACTGGTCAATCACATCCGCGTGCACACCGGCGAGAAGCCCTTCCCCTGCCCCTTCCCGGGCTGCGGCAAGGTCTTCGCGCGTTCCGAGAACCTCAAGATCCACAAAAGGACCCACACAGGTAACCAGGGGTCGGGACAGGGACGGGGCGCAGAGGGGAAGAGAGGCCGTGGTTGGTTGGCTGGGAGAAACGCGCCGACCGCCAGCCTCTGCCCTGGGATGGGAGATGTTTTTGTGTGTGCGAGAGAGCCAGCAGCTTGTTTTTGTTGGAGAATGAAAGAATATTATTGGGTTGGGTTTTTCCATGTGCGGAAATTGAGTTTTAAATGATCACGGTAACATCAAAGGTATGCTTTGGGTGATGCAGTTGCTTCGTCTGCTCGGCCCCTGTTAATAATTTCCGTCCTAAATAGAACGCACAAAATAAAACTGCTCTCCAACTTGGTGCCCGGGAATCGAGCCTAGAGAGGATTCTGCCAGCTTGTCTGAATGTGCTTTTCTGCTCCGGGTGTGTGTCTGCGTTTGAGTGGTTTGTGTGTTTTCCCACTTCTTTTACTCGGGGTCCAAACGTCCTTACCCGGACTGTTTCCCATTAAAAATGAGTCTGGTGTGAGCCGAAGCTGTAAAGCATTTCTCGTTTTTAAAGCCCATCTCGAGGTGGGTCGCGGGGCTTTACGGTGGGTTCGCAGCAGTTTGTGAAATTCTCTAATGGGCACCAGAGGGTTTGCGATTCCAAACTTGGACCGACAACCGGGTCAGCAAGAGCCCGGGGCAGCGAGGCCCCGCGGGGCAATCGCGTGAGAAGAGGGAGCCGAGAAAGAACGCGCCTCTCGCCTCATAGATTATTCATCTATGACCAGGTCCCAGCCGAAATCGTGCCAGACGATTTCCTAAAAGAAAGCCAAATGTTTTAGCAACTTCCCCCGTCAATATTTACTCCGAAGTGGGGATGCGCCAGCGGCCTATTGTTCTCTTCCGGGAAGGGAGGGAGCCGAGGTGCGAGACAAGCTTTTAACAAGGTTTAAAATTTGAGAAATCTATTTGCATGAAATGCTCGCTTTCGAGTCCTGCGTCTGAGCGGATGTCTTTAAAAAACAATTTAGGTGCTAATGGAATTTAACGTTAAATGGTCCCCTTTCCAAGTGGAACAATGTTTGAGTTCTCACACCTCTAAATGACTCCAAGCATTTGGAATTCTGGCAACAGGATGCAGGGACCGCCAGAAAATTAAACAGGGAGATTCTGAAAGCGTTTGCTGATCCCCCCACACCCACAGCCCAGCCTGTGCCTCTCTGCAATCGCCAGGTGCTGCCGTACTTCTGATATTTATCTCTTTCCCAACTTCTCTTTAAAAAGACTGGAAGTGAGCCTAGAATTATGGTTAATTCAATTTGCAGAATTTTGGACGAAAAATACTGGCTCAGTCGCTATCCACAGCACAGTCCCCAAACAACACACAGCAACTCCAAACATAATTGCCTACTGGCCCCAGAGAGAAGCCGACAGCAGCCCAGCAGCCTGTGTGATTCTGATAATGCCCCAAATATTTTGTCATAATAACAGCTTCTCCAGGGCGAGACCAACTCGTTAGAAGCTGCGAATCCAAGAAGCCCTATAGAAAGGCAGGCAGGGGTGGGGTGCTACCCCACGCTCGTCATAAATTTGAGGAAATGCGGGTCAGCCTGGAAGAAAAGTAAAATACGAAATTAATGAGCACGACTGTCAGGTGGGAAGGCAGTTAATTTCGTCTTGGTTCTGCCACAGAAGGGATCCGCCTTGTTTAAGGAAGCCAGGCCCTTATCGCCCCTCTTTCCTCCTCCCGGAGGCCTGGCCCCCTCCGGGGTGGGTGGGGGTCCCGGGGGGGGGCTCTGGGCGTCGGCAGCAAGTGCCCATGTTCGTGTCCACAGGGGAGAAGCCTTTCCAGTGTGAGTTCGAGGGCTGCGACCGGCGCTTCGCCAACAGCAGCGACAGGAAGAAGCATATGCACGTCCACACCTCCGATAAGCCCTATCTGTGCAAGATGTGCGACAAGTCCTACACGCACCCCAGCTCGCTGCGGAAACACATGAAGGTACCACCGGGGAGGCCGGGAGGAGGGCGAGGTGGTCGGCCCGGGAAGGCGAGGGTTCCCCGGGGCCGCGGGGGGGCATTTCTGGGGGTGCTCCTCCCGGAGGCCCGGCCCCACAGCAGCTGCACTCACACCCAGTCCCCTTTGGTCTCCCCTCCCGGCTTTTGTCTTGAAGGTCCATGAGTCCTCCCCGCAGGGCTCCGAGTCCTCCCCTGCCGCCAGCTCCGGCTACGAGTCGTCCACGCCCCCGGGGCTGGTGTCCCCCAGCGCCGAGCCCCAGAGCAGCTCCAACCTCTCCCCGGCGGCGGCAGCGGCTGCAGCAGCGGCAGCGGCAGCGGCGGCGGCGGTGTCCGCGGTGCATCGGGGCGGAGGCTCGGGCGGCGGCAGCGCGGGCGGAGGCTCCGGTGGAGGCGGCGGCGGGGGCAGCGGAGGCGGCGGCGGCGGGGCGGGCGGGGGCGGCGGCGGCGGCGGCTCTGGCGGGGGCAGTGGGACGGCCGGAGGCCACAGCGGCCTCTCCTCCAACTTCAATGAATGGTACGTGTGAGAGGCCGGGGCCTCTCTCCCTCTCCCGGTCCCCACTCTGGCGCGGCGACCCTCCGGTGGCGAGCGCCCAGGGCACCCTGTGACCGTGTTGTTAAAATTATGAATCTGATTTTTATGATGATGAAAACGATTTTACCAGCAGAAGGATTTTTTAAAGTTTTTTTTTTTTTTTTTTTCTAAATCTAATCTAGGCATGAAAAGCAAAAAGATCCCTTCCGGAGTCTCTGAAGCTAAAAATATAAAATAAGAAATAAAAAATAAAAAAACCCATAAAAAAATTGAACCAAACCCCCCATGCCTTCCCCCATACGCGCTTTCCTTCCCACCCCTTTCCCAGGCTTCTGACAAACCGTGTACATAGCGGGCTCCTCCTTCCTTCTCCAAGGTGGTTTTAATGGCTTCTTGGTGTATAGAAGTTTGTCCATTTGTAATTCTCTGGATTGCGTTCCTCCTGCCTTTCTTCCCTTCCCTTCCCCAAGTGATGGGCTTTTTCTTTTCTCTTTTTTAGTTCCCCCGGTTTCTTTTTAAGTAATGTGGAAGAAAATGGTTTATTTTGTATTGTGGTATTGAATATTGTGTTCCTTTTTATGAGGCAACTTGATTGTAAACTTCATGCAACTATAGACTGGAAAAAACAAGCCGTGCCAAAGTCTCCCTTCTGTTTCTTCAACATGCTGATCCACAGCACTCACACACACATCACCACCACCAACGCTTGTGAATGTATTTTTCTGTTAGCTGGGTTTACATGTGATGTTTTAGTGCGTTTGCAAGTTCAATTTGTTAGTTCCTGTATGAAAGATTTTGGTGGGGGGGTGGGAATAAACGTCGTGCCGTTAGTTTTTTCCGTAATAACACCCTTCCTTCTGTAAATACCCGTTACCATATTTATCCATTTGTAATTAAATTATGGTATTAACTTGCTACAGAGGAAACAATATTTATAAAGAATGTTTCTTAACTATAAATATGTACAATTGTGGGCATAAACTGTTTCAGATTTTTTATTTGAAGGTTTTAAGTGGTTTGATCATTTCTTGTGATATGTTTTGAGAGTAATGCATACAGAAATATAATAAAATGTGTTGAAACTGCATGAACATACTATTTTTTTCTAGCAAACTTATTTAAGGAAATGGGGGGGAGGCAGCTGAGGACTGACATGGGTCTGGATCAGCTGCCTGATTGAATGGGAGGCACCACCTCGCATTCTGGGGAGGAAGGTGTATGCTAGAAACTGGGCCAAACTACCCCTTTGGCAGAAAGTCTCAAAATTATTTTCTCTGTCCTTTGTGTCGTAGCTGAGAGTGAATTAAATTTTTGGAAATCCCCTGTAAGGAATGGCGGCAGGAACCTTCAGGGTTTCTAATGGCTCCATTATCTGAGGGAATGCCTTTCTTTCAGCTATTTGGACTGGATTTAAGAGCACTAAACATTTCCTTATTCTTTGTTTTCCCTCTTCCCTGCCCCCTTTCCTTTCCCTCCCTCTGAAAAGCTGAGGTACAGTTATTTTTAATTGCACGTTTAAAACTGAGCTGAGTACTTTGTTTTTGAACTTGGCTCAATGATTATAGTTTAAGGGCCCCTTTCTACTAAAAGTTTTTTTCTTGAAATTTTAAACAGAGAGCTTGCTCAAGAAATCCTGCTTATCTGCCCAGCCGCTGCTCACCAATAAGCACGATGTTCAAGGGAGGAAGGTGACAAATAGACTGCATTTTGATTTAGGAAAGCAACAAACCATCGGCCCCAAATGAAAAGAGAACCTCTTCAAGAATTCAGTGAAATCAAATAGAATAAGCTACAAAGACGAAAATGGCCAGGTGGAAGTGAGTGAGGCAAGGGACGGACCACCAGCTTTCTCTAAGGTTTGCAGCCTCACTCCCCTACCCTGCAAGAGTTTAACAGAGTTTTCAAACAAGATGCTCTAAGGAAGAAAGGGAAAATAATTTTAATAATCAAAGGGTAGGAATGAGGGAATTTGTTTTTAAATCCCTGAGCCATCAAGACATTTCCAGAACTTCCTGAGTACTGGTGTTGCTCAGAGAGGCCCTGGCAGTCCCGGAGTCACCCCCCAGTGGTGAAAAGGTTTGGACGTCAGCGGCGACACCCCCATAGGACTGCCTAGCGGCGTGCAGGGCTCTCCTGGCGGAGGCCGATGGCGCGACTGGCTGCGGCGGCCGGCGCTTCTCTCCTTCCCCTCTGGCCCTGGACTGAGCCGCAGGGACCGGCAGGCTAGGCTGGAGGGCTGCTTGGGGAGAAGGGCAACCCTGACCTCCCGGAGGCCATGCTACCCATTCAATGGGGAGGGAAAGACTTTAGCTTGGGGGCTGTGTGTGTGTCCCAGAGGGTGACATTCGCCGCCGGGCCAGCCCTCCCCAGCGGTCCAGCAAACTGCCTAAGCGCCAGCTCCTGAAGCAATCAATCCCTTATTAAAATCAAATTTATAACCCCTAATAATATTAAGGAAAATTATTCAAATAAGTGGCATATGTTACTGATCCTTGGGAGATTTAAATGAACACATTATAAGCTGTGAGGAAAACGTGTACAGTTTTCCAACGTCCCCCGCCCCCGGGGGAGAGGGCGCAGGAATCTGATTAAATGTTTGACATAACCTGTGCAAGAATGAGATGGTCTATTCTAAATGTTTTAAACTTTTTTTTTTTTTGGTGGAAATTATTGGTTTTGAGACAACCTCCCGAACCCAAGGAGAAGATCAGAAGCGTGGGGTGGGGGGTGGGTGTGTGATTTTAGTATCAACTCAAGGCCTGGGGGCTTTTCTTCTCATTTGGGGGAAGAAGGAAGGCTGCAAGAAGAGGACGCTGTCACAGCCTTGCGTCGGCGGGATCGCTTTCCAGATGTGAACGTCGGAGAGCTGCCGGGGGCCTTTTAGGTCCGGGGGCGCTGCTCCTGGTTGTGAGCAGGAAATAAAACGGGGAAGGGGCCTGGCGTGAGGGGGCCTACAGCCCGGGAGCGGCCTCCTAGGCCACCCCAGGGTGTGAGGGGGCGGGTGGGAGCAGCTTTGCAGCGAAATCTCTCCCCGTTCTGCAGCCCTTGCGTCCCGCCGCTTTGTCCAAACAAGTCACGGACCTGACCGTGTGGCCCGGTCTCCGCCTTTCACTTCGGCCCTGCGCGTTCCCGGAGACAGGATGGGGGAGAGGGAGATGGCGAAGGTGTGAGAGCATCAGAGATGTCAGGACGCCTCAACTTAGACGCGCGCGGGGAGGCAGGCGGCCCAAGGTCCCGCGCGGCCTCGAGGTACCTGGGCCTGGGAGTGGGCGGTGCAGGCGTCTCCCCTCCCCCGCCTATAGGGACCCGAATCTAACCTGCCCCTGCCTTGCCTCCAGAACCACCAAACTGAGGCCAGTTTCCGCCTCCCTCAGGGGATCCAGAGCTGCGCTGTGGTTCGCCGCCCGCAGGGAGGCCGACTGCCGGGCCCGGAGACTGTTCCTGCAGGTCAACGCTGTCAACTTGAACTTCAGAACTCGCAAGCTCGCTCCCTTTCCGCTCCGCTCCATCCACCACCAAATAACTCCCCTCAACGCGAGAGTCGCTTTATCTGGAGGCAGCTGGAGCCCCCTCGGGAGGCCCATCATTATTATTATTATTAATTATCGTGATCCTCACTGCATTATTAATGACCACAATGATAACTAGCATCGGTATCAGTATCTCCCGGTTCAGTGATGTCCCCTGAAGCCCCGGGCAGGCGGGGGAGAAGGTCACTCCGGGAGCAGAGGCTCGGTTCTGCTCCGGGCGCGAGCAAGGGGAGGCTGCTAGGGCAGAGGCCCGTCGGGACGCGCAGAAAGGAAACAGGTCACAGGCCCAGCAGCCCGCTATCCCACGCTCTCCCAGCCCCTTTCCTTTCTGCTGGCATCTTCTCTCTTCCTCCTCCTCCCCACCCCCTGGTCCCTTTGTCTCTTTTTCAGACGGATGTTTTCAGTCTCGAGTGGTGTATTTTCCGCACAAAACTCTGAGATCAAGGGCAGATCATAGGCTGGACCGGAGGTTCGGGTTTCCCTGTGCTCCCCGCTGTTCTCTTGCAACCTGGGGTTGGCTAGGAAGGCCTGGGCTTTCCAGGCGACCGGTTGCCCGCCCAGGTCGGCAGGAGTGGGGTGGGGAGGGGATTCTGGTAGGTCCCTGGTGAGCGCACCGGTGGCATGGTGGGACTCGAGGGGACCCACCGACTATTCACTAGGGACTCGGGTCCTACCTTCCCCCACATAACGCCACCGAAATAACCCAAAGGGAGCGCTAGGCCTGAGACCAAGAGCTAAGAAATAAAGGCCTCAGAATAACATCCCACCAAGACTCAGCTGAACCACTGGATGCGTTTTCACTTAAACGGACACGTGGCCCGGAAAGCGACCCTCGGGATCCAAAGTAGGCGTTCAATAAAGAAAGACTTGTGGATTGATTGATTACAGTCTGATATCGCTCTCGTTCCACAGAAACTTGCAGCGCCTCGGCCCATTGCTACCCCCCAGCAGACCGCAATGAATGGGTTCTATTTTTAACTGGCAGCTCAGAACAGGGCCTGAGAAACGTCGCCCTCTTCTCTACCCCCAACCCCACCGCGGGCCTCCAGCAGATTGCTGCTGGGTTTTTATTTTAGGGAAGAATCCAGATCCTTCCAGACTGAATCGGGTGATCTGGCATAAACCCTCAGGCCCGACCAGCTGGGCGCCTGAGAACGAAAAGGCAGCGCTGGCAATCTGAACGGGGTGTTACCAATGAGAGCTCCTGTAAACCATAACCAGGGCAGCCCGAGGATTCGAGTTCACGGTCAAGGCTGTGGGGCGACTGGGGCCGCAGCGTCCACGCCCCGCCCCGCCCCTGCGCGGCCACAACCCAGATCTCGGGCGGGGTACGTGGGGCTCGGGTCCTCCCACTCCCGCCCCGCCCCCCAGGGCCCTGTCGGGGAAAGGTCCGTGCCGGGGCTCCCTCTTCGCCCTCCCAAGTTTCCCTTTTGTTCCCAGGGGCCGACGAGCTTTTGAAGAGGTGACACTTCGCTTCGTCTCCAGCCCTGCGTCCCGCCCTCGCCCCGCATCTGGCATCCCGCCTGCCCCTTATTCGGGATGAGGTTCAGCGCAGCCGCCAGGCGGGAGCTGGGGACGCCTCTTCCCTCGCGTGCGTGCACACACACACAGACCGAGTCACACACACATACACATGTTCACCTCCTCCGGCATCCCCCAGCCACGGGCTCGCGTGGGTGGGGTGGACCTGAGCCGCAGAGATTTGGGGCAGGTGGCCACCAGCGTGAAACGAAGTTGGGTGGGAGCTACCCACAGTCGGGGGTCCCTCAGGCCCACTTCCCTGGGAACGTGATGGGCCAGACCGTCCGGCCTGTCCGCGCACCCTCTGACCCCCGGGTGCGGGTGGGTGGAGGTCGCGCCGCATCTCTCAGTTAAACCAGGAGGAGCTGACTGTCCCCCGGCACGCACACACCGCACCTCTCCAACCCCTGCCTCAGCCTCTTCCTTGCCTAACCTCCGAAGCCAGTTTTTTTTTCTGTCCCTGAGGCCAAGCCGGTGGTCCTGAGGAGCGCAGCGCCCCTAGAGAAGGTGGGGGATAGAAATAATAATAATAATAATAGTTTCAAAGATAACAGTTGTAGTTAAGGCTCTGACACTGGGTGGCTTCTCAGACGTCGGCGGAAGCCTGGGGAGGCTCCAGACCACTTTGGGCTGGGAAGGGCGTGGGGTTCTCTTTGGGGGGGGGACATGAAGGTGGCTCTTATATGTTGCCTCCCCCTAACAAAATCTGGGGTCTGGAACCAGGCCGAGCCAGCAAGGGCCTGGCCAGAAGCCGCGCTGGGACTCTTGCTGCAGCCGCGGCTCATCCTTTTTCTTTTCTTACTCCTGGCCCACTGGGCCCACGGTGGTTGGTGTGGCCGCGTGCGGTTTCTCGAAACTCTTTGGAGTCAGTTGGGTCTGTTTGCCCATTCCACCCCCCACCACCGCCCCGGGCCTGTTCCCCCTCCCTCTCCCCGCTGGCAGATGAATGGTGGCTTTAATGAGCATGGGCGCGGGCGTTGGCCGGGCGGTTCTGAAGATGCTTTGACCTGTAGGGAGGGCGCGAAAGGTCGGGCGCACGCGGGGCCCGGCTTGGGCTCCTCCCAGGCCCACGCTGCTTCGATATTGATCCTGGGAGAAAGATAAACAGAAAAGCTGGACATAAGGTCATGAATACTAATGAGCCGGGGTAGGAGTTTTAATTGCTATGGACTTCCTTTTTTTCCAGTTAATGTTTATTGCAGACTTCGGAGTCAGTATTTTCGAGCTTCGTTTTGTTTCCTTCTCTCTCCGCCCTCCTCCTTATATTTTCATTTGAAATGCCCAGGCGAAAGAGACCCGTGTCAACTTGACTTTCTCCCTCTCGCAGGGCCGGTGTGCACGCTAGAGCTCACAGCTCACGTTCCCAGTGTGGCGCTTCTCTGCTCACTAATTCTGGAAATGTAGGGGAGACTATAAAATAAATTGTTTCAATGTGGTTTTGGTGAGTCTGCTTCTTGACTTCCTCACCCTCATTGTTTCAAAGACTTCGTCTGTCCTTGGCCTTTAAACTTCCTCTTGACAATTGCGTCTTTTCTCCAGGCACTGAGCTCCTTTTTACTCCAAACGGGTGCATTCCATCCCAAAGTTTCCCGTTTCTCAAGTCTCCAGAATTTGACACTGGCTTTCCCAACCACAGTGCCTAAGTGTTTCAATTTGCAGTGAACTCCTAGGCAAGTGAATTGACCAGATTACGTAAAAGTGATATTTTATTTGCTACCTATAAGCAACAGTGAAATCTGAGACAGGAACCTAAGGTAATTTCCAGAAAGATTTCTGCCTCCATTCTTGATATGTATTTGATAACTTAGTAATACTATTTTTCTGAAAATAAAGCCGTTCTTGAATTGAGTTTTCTCTTGAAGCTGTATAAATTGACTGGAAATCCCATAAAGCAGCTTTGGCTGTGTGATCAGGAGAGGAGAAAAAGTGCAACCCATTTCTGTAACAGACTATGTAAAAATGTGTTGAAACCCAAGGCAAAAAGAAAAAAACTCAGCTCTACTAGAATAATTTCCAGTATTGTTCTGATTCTTAAAGTTTTGGACAAAATAAACCCATATTTCACATCATTGCCAATAGGTCCCAGCATTGAAGTCTCCTGAGGATTCTGTTTCACTTACACTTTTCAGTCCAAACTTTTTTTTCTTCACACAATGATTTATTATGTAGGTAATTTTAGGGGATACAGTTTACAGCTTGAATTATTAGACTGAACACCTCTGGCTGACACCATGACGCCTTTTTTTTCTGCCTGCAGCTGTGAGTCACAACCCCATTTTCATACCCAACCGCTGCACATTCCTTCACAATGTATATTTCCTTCTTGCAGAGATCAAACATGCTTTGGTCAAAGTGTTTATTTTAAAATACAGGAAAATTAAAACTAAACACAGCACTACTGAAAAATCCCCAAATGTATCATATTTTCCTCCTCCTGTGCCCACAAAAAAAAAAAAAGTAACAAATTGCACCACGTTCTGGAATAAAATTTCAAATCGAAGGAGAACACGTAGGCACACACAGACACAATTTTCATTTTACTATTGAAACACATCAGGAAACCTCCCACTTCTCTTGATATTTGGACTCCTGTTTGGATGTCTTTAGTTTTTCACTGTAAAAATGTCACATGCAAAAACAACGAGGACAACATATTCTTAAGAAGATGCTGACAGACATCTATTTTATTCACCAACCTATACACTCCTCATTTCTCTTTCAGTTTTCCATCTTGGTATTTTTCTTTTAATTGTATCCCGCAGAATATATCTTCAGGGGGAGAAGGATATTTTGAAGTATTTGCCAAAAGGAAGCAAAAAAAAAAAAAAAAAAAAAAGTAGCTCAGAAACAGGTTAACATTTCCCCAGCATCTCAGTAGGTCTTTGGTATGTGCATGTGTTTCCTTTCTCCCTTCAAATTAAGGTGAAACATTACAAGGTAGAATCGCTCTTTGTCAGCACCTAAATTGTGTAAAGTCGATTTCAACTTCGGATCTAGGAGGACAAGTTGTCCTTCTGCAGCCCACTATCTACTGCTTTTTTTTTTTTGAGCTTCTCTCAATAACCATCTGAAAGGGATCTAGACCTCAGCCACCTCTGCTCCTAGGCAGTTTACTCAGCTTCTCAAGCCTCACAGTTCTTTAGCGGGGCAGAGACTGTTAGGCTGTTTTTAATCAAGTTTGGAAGCTGAATCTTTTCCCTCTGACGACTGTGCCCAGGGGTGGATCCGGCTGAATGTCTGGCGCTGCAGGCAGCGGGCTCGGCCACCCGTTTTTCAGACACAACACTAGAGAATGGCATTGAAATAATTCCGTGTGGCAGAAATGTTTAAAAAATATTAACCTCTCTTACTTCCCATACTTCTGAGCTAAAGGGCAAGAGAAACTAAAAGGAAATCTGAAATGATATTCATTTACCTACCTAAGGCAGACCGAGAAACTGAAAAGAGAAGATCCTTTGAAACTTATACTTTACAGAATCTTTCAAATTAGATGCTGCTTAGGATGAATGGCAGTAAAGATTTTTTAAAAAGATTTCACTGGTTAAAACTTTTCTAGATATGAGTGAGAATAAATTAATAGTCTAAAGGTCTCTTTCGAGGGAGATTTTGGGGGGGGCATATAGAACATAATCTACATATGGTCTTCTTCCTATTCTTCAAGGGGAGGCAAATTATAGTACATACTATTTGGATTTTTTTTTTACTTTAGATAAAGAGATAAAAATATTTAGCATTCATATATTATTGAAAATTCTTTGCAAGAGTGGAGAATCAAGGATTTTCAAGACCAATAATAAAACAAGGAATCAAATTACAGTCTTCCTCTAAAATACATTTCTTCCTCTGCTGGGTTTTCAAGTGATCTCTTTGGTGATTCTTTGTTTGAACACTCTGTTCAAATTAAAATCATTGAATATTTCCCCTAGATAGCTTAACTTCTGTCACACAAACATTTCTAAAAGTTATAAATTAAAAATCAAAGACTTTTTAGAAAGGCTTAGTAACAATATTTCATATCATGGCCAAACCAATTTATTGTGAACTTCTTTCATCTTTGGTAGGTTATTTGATACATCAAAAAATCTCACCTTGAAAGTGTCAACTCTTCTGTCAATCTTATGAGAAACTAATTTCATAACATGCAATTTGGGATTTATGATTTCATTTCCATTTTTTAAATTCACGGGAATTAATTCAAAAATTGATTTGGTCTAGAGAGGAGACATTATCAGTGAAAAGTCGTAAAGTATACATCAAACACATCTCAGCTACCTCCCAGCACATGCATACACACACCCTTCTTGAGGAAAAGATTATCTTAACTGTGGAGAGCAGTCATATCAGCTATTTGACTTCAAATGCCTTCTAGAAAAGTCTAATATAGCTATTTCACAATATGGTAAAACTGTCATCTAAAGTTCCAGCGTGACATTTTTCTAAATCTTCACCTGATAATTAACTAATTCAGAAATGTAAAACACAATTGACTTCATTGGGCAGAATATTGTTTCATCTATTTGTTAACATAGACATCTCTCAAAGCGTGCTATTGTAATCTATGTAAGTTCTCTTTTATGGACAATTGAGTTCAATTGTAGACAGTATACTATTCTCTCGTGCCCCAAACATTTTTGCCCTTGAAAGTGAATGTTGGGCACTCTGAGGTTGGAAACGAAATCGATTGCCTTTTGTGGGAGCAAAAGATGTCTCCCTCTGACAGATGCTACTTTGGGTGTATTTTCCACTAAGCGGATCTCAGAGCTAAATTAGCTTCATCATTTGCGGCTCTGTTTCCAAAGATCTGTGGTCCAAGTGTCAGCCCTCCCTGAAACATACCATAGCTTCTGTCCATAGTGGCAAAGCCGCCTATTTCTTTCTTTGCTTCAAGTTTCGTTCTGTGTTTAAAATACAATAAAATAAGTTAAAAATCATTTTAAAGAGAGCACTTTCGAGAAGCACCTCCTTTCTTACTGCCAGACAGCGTTGCTCCCCAACCTCTTGGCTGAAACCCTTGCTTTCGATTTGTTTGTTTCACACATTTCCCTAAAGAACCCAGTTCTTTGCGCTATTTAATTCTGCTTTTAAAATGCATCACTTCTGCCCTGAATCCTTCTCTGAAACAAATTACTATCGAAAGTGTATCAGATTCGTTCCAAATATGGGATCTGAATCAATATTCCTACGCTGGAAATTTTTTTAAAATTGTTTTTGTCATAGGAGTCCATGCTTCTGCAAGATATTTTCAATTGAAGTAGGGTTGCCTGCATTTCTCATGATAAACAAACAAAAGTGGCAATTACCGTCTGTTTAGACCTTCCTTTATTATTATTTTTAGCCCGTGTATCATTACCTAACTGGTATGTGTTCTTCCATCCAGCTCTTGGTGATCTAGTTGAATTCTAGACATTGTGCCAAGAAGTGTATTTGAAGCAGATAAGTGCATATAATACAAATGCGTTTTGTTAGACCTGATGGATGCTATTTTTCTTTTAATAGGTTTGTAGCAAACTAACACAATAACACAATGTATTCCTTTTCAAGGTACATTGTTGAAACAGGTCTATTAAGAGCGCGTTGAGCTATTTCTCGCTTCTATTGAACAGTCTGTTGCTCAAACACAACAGCCAACAAACGCCAGCTGCCTCAACAAAAGTAGAAACCTAACCCTTTTATGTAATGTTTTAACAGAAAGGGTAGCTGTTTAATTAAAAACATTGATGATTCAGTGAAACAATGGAAACTCAAGTTCAAGTGGTGCTCTATTGATTTAAGATGATTTTTACTAGCAGTGGGTATAATTCTTTTTTTTTTTTTTTTTTTCCCAGCTCTCTCTTGGGTAAAGGGGTTCCTTCTTGGGGCATTATTTGGGTGAATAGGAAAAGACAGAGATGGCTATTGCCTTAGAAACCTGATTAACGCACGTTGCTTTCAGAGTAAGGTGTTTAATTTATAAGTGCACCCCATATTTTTTTGTCAGTTTATTCGCGGTGGGGAAGCTTTGAAAGTAGCTTCTCTCAGCAGGTTAAAAAGTGAAGTCTGCGTCCTGGCATTTAAATGTCTTTGTTATTGTGTCAAGCAAGTTGTTGAAAACCGCATGCCCGGAATACTAAGGTTGGGCAGCTAGATGAGGCAAGTTGTGTGTGTGTGTGTGTGTGTGTGTGTGTGTGTGTGTGCGCGCGTGTGCGCGCGCGCGCGCACGCGCCCCTGGCCGCAGGGTTGTGTGCGAGGACAATTATTTTCATCAGCTGCTTGCGCGCCCGACTGCTCCTCTTTGCAGAACCGACGGCCTCCGGGGTTTCAACTCTGGAAGCAAGGCAGGAGGAATTCCTGCATTGAGACTCGCTCCTTGGGAGCGTCAAACTCTCTCAGCCCTGGGGAGCGGGCCTCGGTCAAGGGTACTCGGGTCGCCCCCAGGGAGGGGAGCACTCGAGGGCCGCGAGGTTCCGGGTACCGGTCCCCGGCGACGTCCGCGAGGATGGCTCTGCAGCGGCAGCGGCCTCGGGGCCCAGGTGGGCGGAGGCAGGTGCGTCCCTTCGCCCCCGCAGCCGGCGCAGTCCCGGACGCACTCGGTGGCCGTGTTTCGCACTCCTTCCTCCCGGCCGGGCCCTCAGTCCCCGCTTCCCAATTCCCGCCCCTCCCCCCTCCCCCCCCCCCGGGAGTGCGCGGGACTTGAGAGAACGCAGCTCGCGTTCACCTTCCCCCCGCACCACAGCGGCCACGAAGGCCAAAGGTCCGCCAAGCTGGCCGACGGGCGCCTCCAGGGCCTCTGCGTGGACCCTTTCTCCGTAGGGCGCCGTTTCCCGCCCGCCAAGGGAGAAGGGGCTGGGGGCCCGAGGCTGTGGCCTCCCGTATCCTCCACAGCGGTCGGACAAGTCCCCGGGGTAGGGCCGGCGACAGAGCACCTCGGGCACCGTTTGACTCCCCCAGCCGCCCACCAGGCCCGCCCGGCAGCCTCGGAGCCGCTGCCTCCAGGCCGCGAAGGGCCGCGACGGGCCTGGGGCCCATTTCCGCCTGCTCCTGGCGTCCTGCGCGTCCGAGGTCAAAGGGCGCTGGCCCGCCTTCCGGGGTCCGACCTCCCCGGGGCGTGCCGACCCACCGTGGGCCCCCAACGCGGGGACGGCGGCGAGGAGGCCTCGAGGCCCCACGTGGCTGCACGGGCCGCCCGTCATGCCCACCGTCTGGGCCGAAATCCGGTGAGCACGTGGCCAGACAGGGAACCGAGAGGGAAGCGTCCACATCATGGGCGCCGCAGGCCTAGAGTGAATTATTTAAGGTGTTCCTGGTGTTTAAAGAGGTTTTTCAGTTTTTAAAGAATGTTGTAAAAAAATAGCCCTTGTTAACTCCCTCATTATATGCTTTTTTTCCCCCTTCAGCTGAACAAGCCATATTTCCTGAAACGGAGGAGCTATGTAAGTGTTTAAACATGTGTCAAGTGTCTAATAAATAATACAAATTCATAAAGAAGAGGAGGAAATTTAACTGATACTTGAAGTACTTGGCGTAGCTCCCTTTCACTGTTGGGTTATTTTTGGCTGCGGAGTTGTAGAAAGGAAACTACTCTGAGATTATTGGGCACCTCCTGGAGCCCTTTCCCTTTCTTAGCTTACTCACTTTGAGTCTGCACTCAGCCCTGTCTAGAAATGCCTTTGTCCAGCCCACGAAAGAAGTTCAGCTGGTCTGCAGAGTGTGTATAATACAGGGTTAATACTCAACTCAGTATTTGGGAGTCACCTTTCTGTTGTTTCCTCTCAGCCTCCTCATATTCTAAGTTTCTGCTGCTGCTGTGACATTGCTATGGCATCTCCCACCCTCTTTGTTGGAAAGAGGGTTAGTACTGCTTCTGGCAAAAAAGACAGTAGGAGAGATGAGGTCTGGGCTTTAACTTGGGATCTGGGCTAGTAAATCATTTAAGTTTTTGTATTCATTCTCTTACTTAGAAAAGCTGGGAAAAGATGTTACCCTAACACGATCTGAGAACCTCTGAGGAAGGTGAGTCCAAAGTACTATTTGATAGTAAAAAGACATATATTGTTTTGAAATTGGATTACACTCTATTTATTTATTTTTTGGGATTACACTTTAGAGTTACCCCCCCACTCGCATACTTTACTTCCTTGGGTGACATCTTTCATCTTGGTTGTCGTTCTGTGAAAGATTTCTGTGGACATTCTATTTCTAGCTGTAAACATGTGTAAACTGGAACTTCCCTGGTGGTCCAGTGGTTAAGACTCCCTGCTTCCACTGCAGGGGGCACGGGTTTGATCCCTGGTGGGGGAACTAAGACGCCACATGCTGTGCGGCACAACCAAAAAAAAAAAAAAGTGTAAACTATGGGAAAAAGAAGGAATTTTCAGTTATTAAAATACTCAAATGTTTTCGTAAAGTCAGAAGTATCTTAATTTTAAATTTATTTATTTATTTATTTATTTTTGGCTGTGTTGGGTCTTCGTTTCTGTGCGAAGGCTTTCTCTAGTTGCGGCAAGTGGGAGCCACTCTTCATCGCGGTGCACGGGCCTCTCACTGTCGTGGCCTCTCTTGTTGCGGAGCACAGGCTCCAGACGCGCAGGCTCAGTAGTTGTGGCTCACGGGCCTAGTTGCTCCGCGGCATGTGGGATCTTCCCAGACCAGGGCTCGAACCCGTGTCCCCTGCATTGGCAGGCGGATTCTCAACCACTGCACCACCAGGGAAGCCCTTAATTTTAAAATATCATATCATAGTGAGTGTGATTGACAAAAATCAACTGCATTGCAGATTTGAGGAATAGGTTACAAATTTACCTTCCCAGATAGTAGTCCCCTGACATTCTCAATTTGAGGCTGCATGCCTCTCTCTCATACCTTGACCATATTGTTAAAATAATCCTGCTCCTTGCGCTGTATGCATCTGGTAAAATTCCATCCAAATTTTTCTAGGGTGCTCAAGAGATATTGTAGGTATTTTCAGAACAAGTCTGGTAAGCTGCCAGATTTAGTACTTAATAGTATTTTATGTTTTTAATCCATTTTCCAAAGATTTACCTTCTTCTGTGGTTTTTTCATGCCTTTTGGTTGCTAGTTTTGCTGGGTGTTGTCCCTCTTGTCAGGCATCTCTTCTGTGTGCATTGTAGCTGCTTCTTTTGGATACAGCTGGTGATGAATGTACTGGTAATATGGAGATGCCAAAGCTCTGCAATTGTTGATTATCTGTGATATACTCTGTAAGAGAGTTCCAAAATGGTCTACAATGTATTCTGTCAGTGGTTTTAATAGAACAAGGTATTTTCATTTTTATTTATAGCCCTCTGTCTCCTTAGAACCTAGATTTGAACCCACAGTGGTCTGAACTAGGGATAATGCCTAATCTCAGGAACTATGGTACATTCACAATTATGTCTCCTCTAGGCACCAAGACTTTGTTTCAAGATCAAGCTACCTAATCTTCTCTTTGCTTAAGATAATAAGTTTACTCCCAGGAGGCTTCTCAGTCTTTCATGTGAATAGATTTAAGGTGGTTGTTTTCCTGTTCTTTCAAAATTACTCAGATATGTTTGAACCCCAGTGATGGAAACAGCTTAGATTGTATGTTTAGAAATAGTCGGGACTATTCCCCTTCACAGTAAATTCACTTAGAGTCAGATCTATATACACACTATAAATTACCATATTGGCAGACGAAATCTTTGCTGAGCTTAATGAATACATTTTTGATGTTTAAACAAAATTTTTTTTTTAGTTAATTAATTAATTTATTTTTGGCTGTGTTGGGTCTTCGTTTCTGTGCGAGGGCTTTCTCTAGTTGCGGCAAGTGGGGGCCACTCTTCATCGCGGTGCGCGGGCCTCTCACTATCGCGGCCTCTCTTGTTGCGGAGCACAGGCTCCAGACGCACAGGCTCAGTAGTTGTGGCTCACGGGCCTAGTTGCTCCGCGGCATGTGGGATCTTCCCAGACCAGGGCTCGAACCCGTGTCCCCTGCATTGGCAGGCGGATTCTCAACCACTGCGCCACCAGGGAAGCCCCTAAACAATTTTTAATAAGAATGCTAACCATCTGTTGAAAGCCAAACAATAAATTGTGCACAGAATAGTCAGTGCGTAGGTAATTTACTCATTTGCTGTTTGTACTTAAACATTAGCCAATTGTCAACAGATTGATATCTTTCTTGACAAGCTTTTGTTGCTAAACTCAGGGCATTTTGATCTTTTTTTTTTTAATGTGCCACTCCCCATTCCATAAGAGAGCGTGGTGCTTCTTTTTATATATATATATATATTTTTTTTAAATTAATTAATTTATTTTTGGCTGCATTGGGTCTTTGTTGCTGCGCACGGGCTTTCTCTAGTTGAGGCGAGCGGGGCTACTCTTCGTTGTGGTGTGCGGGCTTCTCACTGCGGTGGCTTCTCTTGTTGCAGAGCACGGGCTCTAGGCACGTGAGCTTCAGTAGTTATGGCTCATGGGCTTCAGTAGTTGTGGCTCACGGGTTTTAGAGCACAGGCTCAGTAGTTGTGGCACACGGGCTTAGTTGCTCCGTGGCATGTGGGATCTTCCCGGACCAGGGCTCAAACCTGTGTCCCCTGCATTGGCAGGTGGATTCTTTTTTTTTTTTTTTTAATTTTATTTATTTATTTATTTATTTATTTATTTATTTATTTATTTATTTATTTATTTATTTATTTATTTATTTATTTATTTATTTATTTATTTATGGCTGTGTTGGGTCTTCGTTTGTTTTTTTTTTGTGCGAGGGCTTTCTCCAGTTGCGGTAAGTGGGGGCCACTCTTCATCGCGGTGCGGGGACCGCTCTTCATCGCGGTGCACGGGCCTTTCACTATCGCGGCCCCCCTTGCCGCGGAGCGCAGGCTCCAGACGCGCAGGCTCAGTAGTTGTGGCTCACGGGCCCAGCCGCTCCGTGGCATGTGGGATCTTCCCAGACCAGGGCTCGAACCCGTGTCCCCTGCATTGGCAGGCAGACCCTCAACCACTGCGCCACCAGGGAAGCCCTGGCAGGTGGATTCTTAACCACTGTGCCACCAGGGAAGTCCCATGGTGCTTCTTTATATAGGAAAAGACGTATAGCATTTTGTACAGCATCAGGTAGCTTGTTCTGTATTGGGGAAGTTAAGGCAATTATGTAAAATGACTAAATAATATGAGGTAAGTAATACTAAAGTATGTGATTGAAAGAAGAAGAAATGCCAATAAATTGTTTTAGGGTGTTCAAAGATGAACGAGGTAACATCAGAAACTGTAAAAGATTATATACAAGGAAACAACATTTAAGCTAGTAGCAGACTTCTCAACATTAACAAGAGATATCTGAAGATAAAGGAATAATATTTTGAAAGGGCTGAGAGAAAATAACTATAACTCAGAATGCCATACCCAACTGAACTATTATTTAAAAGTGAGGACTAAATAAAAATTTTTTTAGACAAAAAAGTGTGGGAATTTACCACTCATCTTTGATAATCATAATAAAAGTTATAGGAGGTACAGGAGGAAGAAGTCTGTTAAACCTAGAAGGAAGGAGTAGACAGCAAGAAGAAACAGTACATAAAGAAGAGGATCATCAATATGTGGGAATATTGAAACAAGTATTCATAAAATAATGATGATAATGACTAATTTAGGGTGTTTAAAAATATCATGGGAACACAACTGAGAGAATATGATATAGAAAATAAATATGAGTAGTTCATGATAAAAACTCTCAGTAAACGTAGACGTCATCTTTCTCAACTAGAGAAAAAACATCTACAAAAAAACCACAGCTAACATAATACTCAAAGGAAAAGACTGAATATTTTCCCTGTGAGTTTGGAAACAAGATAAGGATGCCAGCTCTCACCAGTTCTGTTCAGTATTGTACTGGAGCCTAATGTAGTCTTTATCTGAGTCATTGCTTTAAGAAGAAATAGAAGACCTACATGAACATACAACCATTAAACAAATGTAATTATTTATTTTAAAAATTTCCATAGTAAAACACACCAGGCTCATAATGCTTTTAAACCTTTAAGGCTCATAATGATTTTTAACCTTCAAGGAACAGATAACTCCTATTTTATACCCACAGTTTAATAAAATTTAAAAAAAGAAGGCAAGTTTCCCAACTCATTTGATGAGGGTGGTAAAATTTAACAAGGATAGTAAGAGAAAGAAAAATTGTGATCTAGTTTCACTCTATGTTTATAATGCAGAAATCCTAAATAAAACATGAGCAGATCAAATGTGTCATGTATAAAAACCACAGTCTTAATTAAGGAGGATTTATCTCAGGAATTCAAGGATGGTCTTACAAGTAAAAAATTTAATGATATAATCTGGGGCTTCCCTGGTGGTGCAGTGGTTAGGGATCCACCTGCCAATGCAGGGGACATGGGTTCGATCCCTGGTCCAGGAAGATCCCATATGCCGTGGAACAACTAAACCTCTGTGCCACAGCTACTGAACCTGAGCTCTAGAGCCCGCGAGCCACAACTACTGAGCCCGCACGCCTAGAGCCCATGCTCCACGAGAAGCCACTGCAATGAGAAACCCATGCACTGAAGTAAGAGTAGCTTCTGCTCGCCACAACTAGAGAAAGCCTGTGCGCAGCAACAAAGACCCAACGCAGCCAAAAAAATAAATAAAATTAAAAATAAATAAAAAAATAAAAGCTTGGGGGTAATATTATAAAAAATGATATAATCTACCACATTTACAAATTAGAGGAAGAAAATGATATGATCATCTCAAAAGATTCAGAAAAAAGCTTTGATAAAATTTAAAACATACTTGTAAGTTTATCCAAGTAGGAATAATAAAGGAATTCTATTAATGTGATTAAAGAGTATCCCGTAAAACTCAGAGTAAGCATTAGAAAGCGTTCCCCTTTAAGTCAGGAACAAGACAAAGATGCTAATCTCACAACTTCTGTTCTACATTTTACTGAAGAGTCTATCCAGGGCAATAAGAAAAGAAAAGGAATGAAAAACATGAAGACTAAAAAAGAAAATTAAAGTTGTTATCATTCACTATGACTGCCTGTATAAAAAATCTTATACAACCAAGACATTAAAATTAATGAGAATTCAGAAAAATTATAGGTTATAGGGTAAATATAAAAAAGACTGAGAGCATTCCCATATGCCAACAACAAACAAGTTGAAAATGCAATTTAAAAAATACCATATGAAATGACCAAAAACCTAAGGGGCCTTGGAATATGTCTAAGAAAAGATGTTGAGGATCTTTATGGAGAAAATTATAAAAGTGTGTGTATTACAGAGATGTAAAATGCTCATGAATGGGAAGACTCAATTTTGTAAAGATGTAATTTCTTCCTGTGTCAGTTCATGCATTCAGTGCAGTTCTGTTATAAATCCTAATAGTTGTATATGTGTATGTGTGTGTGTAATTTGATAAGTGAATGTTAAAACTCAAATGCAAGAGTAAAATGTCAAGAATTGCCAATATAATTTTGAAAAATAGTGAGAGATTTATCCAGCCAAATATCAAGATATAGTATAAAGTTTTAGTAATCATAGTAGTGTGACATTGGCACAAGGTTATAAGCACAGACCAGTGGAACAGAAGACAGTCATGTGTCTATGATAATTTGGTATATGACAGAGGTGATTATAAATCAATGGGATGGAATATTCAATAAACAGTGCTGAAACAACTGGCCAATCTCATATAAAAATATAAATCTTTATCTCACCTATACACAAACCACATTTCAGTATTAAAGCCTGTATTTGAAAAGCAAAACTTAAAGATATTCTCCTGTATTTTTTCCAAAGATTTTTATGATCTCAAAAGGGACTTTTTATACTAGACACAAAGAAAAGTCAGCCTAAAATAATTACTATTTGTTTGTCATCTAAGAAATCCTTCTTAAACATATTTGGCATGTTTGGCCAAGTATCTGTAAAAAAAAAAAAAAAAAAAAAATACCCCAAATGCAGCAGCTAATAAGACAGAAATTAATTTCTCTTTGATGTAATAGTTCAGAGTAGGTAGATAGGCTTTGCTCCATGAAACTCTCACAGAGACCCAGACTAGTTGGGTAGCTTTGTTATACTCAACATATAGCTTGCAAGGTTACTCTGGATTTTTTAAATAAATAAATAAATAAATTTATTTCTTTATTTATTTATGGCTGCGCTGGGTCTTCGCTGCTGCGCACGGACTTTCTCTAGTTGTGGCGAGCGGGGGCTACTCTTCATTGTGGTGCGCGGGCTTCTCATCGCGGTGGCTTCTCTTGCTGCAGAGCATGGGCTCTAGGCGCATGGGCTTCAGTAGTTGTGGCACGTGGGCTCAGTAGTTGTGGCTCGCGGGCTCCAGAGCACAGGCTCAGTAGTTGTGGCGCACGGGCTTAGTTGCTCCGCAGCGTGTGGGATCTTCCAGGACCAGGGATTGAACCTGTGTTCCCTGCATTGGCAGGCGGATTCTTAAGTTGCTCTGGATTTTAACTTTAACATGACAGTGTGAAGGAAGGTGAAGAGACAGTGATCAAACACACGTCCATTATTTTAAGGCTTATACCCAGAAGCAGCACACATTACTAACAGGTACATTCCAGTGTTGGGAACTTAATCACCAAGCTGCAAGGGAGTCTGGGAAATATAGCTTAGCTGAGTAGACGTATCTAGCTCCCACCATTATTGTGGAAGAGAGAGAGAATGGAATTTGGTGGATAGCTAGCAATCTCTGCAATAGCTATATTAAAATTAGCAATTTCTCAGGGACTTCCCTGGTGGTTAAGAATCCGCCTGCCAAGGCAGGGGACATGGGTTCGAGCCCTGGTCCGGGGAGATCCCACATGCCATGGAGCAACTAAGCCTGTGCACCACAGCTACTGAGCCTGCACTCTAGAGCCCGTGAGCCACAACTACTGAGCCCACATGCCACAAGTACTGAAGCCCGTGCGCCTAGAGCCACTGCGCCGCAATGAAGAGAAGCCACCGTGATGAGAAGCCCACAACACTGTGACAAAGAGTAGCCCCCGCTAACCTCAACTAGAGAAAGCCTGCGAGCAGCAATGAAGACCCAACGCAGCCAAAAATAAATAAATAAGTTAATTAATTAATTAAGGGCTTCCCTGGTGGAGCAGTGAATAAGAATCCATCTGCCAATGCAGGGGACACAGGTTCAGTCCCTCGTCTGGGAAGATCCCACATGCCGCGGAGCAGCTGGGCCCGTGAGCCACAACTACTGAGCCTGCGCGTCTGGAGCCTGTGCTCCGCAACAAGAGAGGCCGCAATAGTGAGAGGCCTGCACACTGCGATGAAGAGTGGCCCCCACTTGCCGCAACTAGAGAAAGCCCTCGCACAGAAGCGAAGACCCAACACAGCCAAATATAAAAATAAATTAAAAAAAAAAAAAATGGAATACTCAAACTAAAGACTGGTAGAAATTATTTTCAAAGCAAATTTGTATCAAGAATATATGTAGACTTCTACAATAAGAAATGAGCAGGCAACCAAATAGAAAAATGATTAAACAGTCATTTCAAAGAATAGGAAACTAGAATGGTTAATGATGTTTATGCTTGGTAGTAATCAGGGAAATGCAAATTAAAACAACAGGGAGATACTAATATTTCATGTCCATCAGATTGGTAAATTAATATATTTGATAGCCCAAGTTATTGGAGAACATATGGGGAAATTAGAACTCTTACTCATTGTTGATGGGAATATAAATTGGAATAACCTCTGAAGTTTTCAAAGACATTTGGAAATACTTAAAATAGCATCAGCTGCTGGTTGCTAGTTGCTTACCACAGTGCCATTATCTGTTTTTCTCTTCTTCCTTAGAAATAGAAACCCTAATTTTTAGCCAGGTCCATGGACTGCATTTCTCATCCTCTCTTGCAGGTAGGTGTGGCCATGTGACTAAGTTCTAGCTAAGTTCTGATACAAAAATGTCTGCTCTAAAGAAATTTTTACATATCTATGCAAGGAGACATATTCAAGGATTTAATTGCATCACTATTTATATCAATAATAGCAAATACAGGAAATAATCTGTCACTCAACAGGAAAATGAGGACATAAATTGTGGTTTATTCATACAGTGGGCCACCATACAGCATTTAAAATGAATGAACTGCATCTATATGATCAACATGGATCTCAGACATACATATGAAAAAAGTAGGTTTCAGAATGATACATGGAGTGTATTATTTATATAAATTTCTAAAACATAAAACAGTAGTGAATATGTAAAAGCAAAAAACAAGCATGAGAAGAATACACACTAACTTTAAGATAGTGGTTATCAGACTTATGGTTACCAGGGGGGATTGGGATTGACATATATACACTACTATATATAAAATAGATAACTAATAAGGACCTACTGTATAACACGGAACTCTTCTCAATATTCTGAAATGACCTATATGGGGGAAGAATTTTAAAAAGAGTGGATATATGTATATGTATAACTGATTCACTTTGCTGTACAGCAGAAACTAACACAACATCTTAAATCAACTATACTCCAAATTAAAAAAAAAAAGATAGTGGTTATCTCTCTGGAGGTAAAGAGGGCACAGGTAAGGTAAGACTTCAGTTGTGGAGACTTCCCTGGCGGTCCAGGGAAGAGTGGTTAAGACTCTGTGCTTCCAATGCAGGGGGCGTGGGTTTGATCCCTGGTCGGGGATCCTGCATGTGACGTGACCAAAAAATCTGTAACATTCTTTCCTTTTTTAAAAAAAGTTGATATGAATCAAATATGGCAAAATAATAATATCTTTAGGTATCATTTAATTTTCTGATATTTTCTATATGTTTGAAATAACTTACAATTAAAAGATTTTACAATATTAGAGAAATACAATAATTGTAAACTGTTATGATCTTGAAATGCATTTCATAGGAAGATTCAAAAATCACAAACATAGAAAACAAACTTATGGTTACCAAAGGGGAAAGGGAAGGGGGAGGAATAAATTAGGAATTTGGGATTAACAGATACACATGACTATATATAAAATAGATAAACAAGGACATACTGTATAGCACAGGGGACTATATTCAATATTTTGTAATAACCTATAAGGTTATAAATTATATATATATCTCTGAATCACTTTGCTATACAGCTGAAACTAATGCAGCATCGTAAATCAACTACACTTCAATAAAAAAAAGAGTGCTTAACAGCTAATTTAGGGTGAAAAAGTAGAAGAGTGCAAGATAAAGTTGATGAGACAGAAGATGAAAGAATGATCACTAATTGAAATAGAATTCAGAAGGAGCTGTGGGTTTTGGAGGAGAAGATGATGCATTCAGCTTAGGGCTATTAAAATTCATATTTTAGTTCTTTGGGAATATCCTAGTGGAGATATCAAGAAGGCAACTGGAAGTACACATCTGCTAAGGAGGCAGGTCACAGACTTCAAAGTCACTTTATGGCCATTGACATCACAGGAGTGGATGAGATGCTTGCTGCAGCTTCTTGTGTTAGGGATCATGCCCTCTTTTTCTGGTCTCAGTGCCCGGTGGCCAACATTCAGTAGACTCTAAGTAGTAAAAATAGGCCCAAATGCAAAGGCTAACATAGGCTCACTCCCAAGAACAACAAAAAGAGTTTTTTTAAATTTTATTTATACATAGGTATATAACTTTATCATCAAAACAATTTTTAAAATCCCACAACTATATAAACATTCTTTGGAAAACTTAAACTTGAAAGCAACATAGTATAAAAAGTAAACACAATATTTTCCTGTCTCCAACAATGTTTAAATTGTAAACAAACTTAAAATAGTTTTTGTGCAAGATTACCTAAGTTATGCAGCTTCCATTTTTTAAGATGCTTACATTTCCATCCTAATTAGTAGTAACTCAGTTACATGTTGTTGCTTCATTGTGATCCAGAAATGGTTCTTAATTCATTTTCATTAAGAGAAAGGATGTCTTAAACAACAAGGTCCTAATGTATAGCACAGGGAACTATATTCAATATCCTGTGATAAACGTAATGGAAAATAATGTAAAAAAAAAGAATGTAAAAAATAATTTAAAAAATAAGAAGAAAGCTCAAAAATTAAAAAAAAAGAGAAAGAATATTTTGCTATAAATATAGGGATAGATTTCTCAAAAATAAAATTCAAGAGAATACACTTGGGATAAAAAACGTATTCATGTGATACTTTGTAATTCTCTCAGCAAATTTATGGATTTTTAAATTCTTTTATTTTAATGAATTTAAGTAAAGCAGTAAAGCATTGCTAAAAATTGTGTTAGATTACTTGGAATTTTCTTTTGCCATCTTCTGTGTATTTCTCACACTGGAATTTTCTTCCATTTGAAGTATCTGTGCAGAAATAAGAAAGGTAAACAAGTCAACCACTACACTTGGCCCTTGAGATTAGGAGACAGTCTTAATGGATTATTGATATACTAAAACAGGCCATGCTGAAATCTTTTGAATATGGAAACATATATGAGGAAAACTTTAAACATTAAGTAAAAATAAATTCAAATAATAAAGACTTAAGCAGGACAATAAATACCATAAGCAATGTAAAAAGACAAAAGATCAAGTGGGAAAAATATTTGTAATTCATATTACAAAGAAGTAAGATCCATAAAATATAAAGAGTTTTTAGAAAAACATCTAAAAAAGTAACAACCCAGGAGAAAAATGTAGAAAATATTTTATTATTTTCATTAAAAAAATTTTTATCGAAGTGTAGTTGATTTACAATGTTGTTTTAATTTCTGCTGTACAGCAAAGTGACTCAGTTATACATATATATATACATTCATTTTTATATTCTTTTCCATTATGGTTCATCCCAGGACATTGGATGTAGTTCCCTGTGCTATACAGTAGGACCTTGTTGTCCATCCATTCTATATGTAATAGTTTGTATCTGCTAACCCCAAACTCCCAGTCTATCCCTCCTTTCCGCCCCTTGGCAACCACAAGTCTGTTCTCTATGTCTGTGCGTCTGTTTCTGCTTCGTTGATAGGTAGAAAATATTTTAACAGATAGTTTCAGCAAAAGAAATCTTTTAAGTCAGCTTCACTGGAGAATTAAAACTACTGAGATAAATCATTTCTCACCTATTATATGGGCAAAAATTCAAAAGTTTGATACAATATTTTGTTGGAGAGATAGTGGAAAAATAGGCACATTGCTGGTAGAAGTACAAAAATGTACGAACTTTATGGAGAGGATTTGGTAATATATAGAAAATTTACATTGTATCTACCTTTTGTATTAGTTTCTGATTGCTACTATAACAAAATACAATATGTAACAAAATACCACAAACTTCATGGCTTAAAATAACCCAGATTTATTATTTTACAATTCTGGAGGTTATAAATGTAAAATGGGTCCATAGGGCTACCGTTCTTTCTGGAGTCTCTAGGGGAGTATTTGTTTCCCTGTCCTTTTCTAGTCTCTGGAGGCCATCTACATTTCTGGGTTCATGGTCCCTTCTTCCATCTTCAAAGGCAGTAGTGTAGCAGCTTCTCTCCTCTCTGACCCGGCTCCCTCTTATGAGGACCCCTGTGATTACATCCACTCACCCATAATTCGGGGTGAAAGTAAGGAGGTCCTTAACTTAGTCATATTTATAGAGTTCCTTTTGAATGTAAGGTAGCAGTTTCCTGGGGTTAGGATGTCCACATCTTTGGGGGGCCCCTATTCTGTCTACCACACCCTTTGACCTAGCATTTCCACTTCTAGGAATCTATCCTACAGATAACATCTGCGTGTATTAGGATATCATTGCTCATAACAAATAGCCAAAGATTGGAAACAATGCAAGTGTCTGGTAATAAGGGACTGGTTAAATAGACAATGGGGTATCTACAAAATACAATATAATGCAGCTGTAAAAGAGAATGAGAAAGATCTCATTGTACTGGTATGTATAGAGATCTCTAGGATATATTGAAAAGTGAAAAAAGAAAGGAGCTGAAAAGTTTATATATTATTCTACCTTTTTTATAAGGGAGAAAATACATTTTGCTTATGTCACATAAATAAATACTGGATTGAAGCATAGAAAATGAGTATGAGGGGGACTGGAGAAGTAGCTGAGACTTCTCAGTGAATTGTTTTGTATTATTTTGGTTTTTGAATCAGGAAAATATGTAGTAAAAATAAGACCTCATGAACTAGACAGCTTTTTTTTCTAGACAGATTTTTATAAGGCTTAACTTTTAAGGAGGCTGTGAGCCACTGGCCTGCCACCAAAGTGCCTGAAGTTTCTAATTTGAGTCCTTGACCTCAACTAAGGGGTTATGTTCAGTGGTTCCTAGTTAAAATGTAAATGTGTAAACTGCTAATGCAGATAATTATCCATTTATAATTTAATATACTTTAGAATCTAAAGTTTTGTTCATTAGTTTCATGGAATACTCAGGAAAGTTCTGTTGGAAGCTGGGGGGTTGGGCAATGTCACAATCATGGGCCACAATATGTTCTAGGAGTGGGTCCTTGGGCAACTAAGGAGCCACATGAAAGCACTTGACTGCTTGGGGCTTGGTATTAGGGTGAAAGATCTCAAATGCGAGCTTTATCTAAGAGATAGTTTTACCTATGCGTTAGTTTTTGGTTTAGCCCTGTCTGGAAAACCATGCTTTTATCTCTTGTTTTCCCCTAATCTTTTAAAAAATTTTTTATTTTATCGAAGTGTAGTTGATTTACAATGTTGTGTTAATTTCTGTTGTACAGCAGAGTGATTCAGTTACACATATATATATATTCTTTTTCATATTCCTTTCCATTGTGGTTTATTACAGGATATTGAATATAGTTCCCTGTGCTATACAGTAGGACCTTGTTGTTTATCCATTCTATATATGATAGTTTACATCTGCTAATCCCAAACTCCCAATCCATCCCTCCTCCAACCTCCCTCCCCCTTGGCAACCACAAGTCTGTTCTCTATGTCGGTGAGTCTATTTCGTAGATAAATTCATTTGTGTTGTATCTTAGATTCCACATATAAGTGATATCATATGGTATTTGTCTTTCTCTTTCTGATTTACTTCACTTAGTGTGATAATCTCTGGGTCCATCCCTGTTGATGCAAATGGCATTATTTCATTCTTTTTTATGGCTGAGTAGTATTCCATTGTTTATATGTACCACATCTTTTTTTCTTTTTTTTAACATCTTTATTGGAGTATAATTGCTTTACAATGGTGTGTTAGTTTCTGCTTTATAACAAAGTGAATCAGCTATACATATACATATATCCCCACATCTCCTCCCTCTTGTGTCTCCCTCCCACCCTCCCTGTCCCACCCCTCGAGGTGCTCACAAAGCACCGAGCTGATCTCCCTGTGCCATGCGGCTGCTTCCCACTAGCTATCTATTTTACATTTGGTAGTATATATAAGTCCATGCCACTCTCTCACTTCGTCCCAGCTTACCCTTTCTCCTCCCTGTGTCCTCAAGTCCATTCTCTATGTCTGTGTCTTTATTCCTGTCTTGCCCCTAGGCTCTTCATAACCATTTTGTTTTTTTTTTAGATTCCATATATATGTGTTAGCATACGGTATTTTTTCTCTTTCTGACTTATTTCACTCTGTATGACAGACTCTAAGTCCATCCACCTCACTACAAATAACTCAATTTCGTTTCTTTTTATGGCTGAGTAATATTCCATTGTATATATGTGCTACATCTTCTTTATCCATTCATCTGTTGATGGACACTTAGGTTGCTTCCATGTCCTGGCTATTGTAAATAGAGCTGCAGTGACCATTGTGGTACATGTGTACTACATCTTCTTTATCCTTTCATCTGTTGATGGACATTTAGGTTGTTTCCTTGTCTTGGCTACTGTGAATAGTGCTGCTGTGAACATAGGGGTGTGTGTATCTTTTTGAATTATAGTTTTGTC